>NC_141038.1:17457500-17784375 GCF_052040795.2 Danio rerio
TATATAAATGTGCCATTTAAGTAAGTAAACTACATTTTTTTAAATCAATGGAAACCAAAATATTATTTTTTTATAGAAATAATTGTCACATAACTATTATTTTTATTTTTACGATTAATTGTATTTTTATTTCATATACAAATTTAAATTTAAATAATTTTACTTGTTTTTAAAGTAGTTTTTACTTTATTTAGTATAAAGCTTGAGTGGGGCGAAGCAGTGACGCAGTAGGTAGTGCTGTCGCCTCACTTCAATAAGGTCACAGGTTCAAGCCTAGGCTAGGTCAGTTGGTGTTTCTGTGTGGAGTTTGCATGTTCTCCCTGCATTTGCCTAGGTTTCCTCCTGGTGCTCCGGTTACCCCCACAGTCTAAAGACGTGGTACTGGTGGGTAGGCTAAATTGGCCGTAGTGTATGTGTGTGAATTCAAGAGTTCACACTTAGCTGATGATTGATTATAAGCAAGTTTGGCATGCTGTCCCGGTAGAGAGCCCTGAGCTCAAAGGTTCTTGAGCCCTGGGCTCCCTCTCGTTTGAAGGGCGAGAGGGGAGCCTTGAGCTCAGGTAGATCTCGACAATTCCCCCTTGATAAAATCTCATGACTAAAAATTGAATTCTATGAAAAGATATGCTGCAGGGTGAGAGATTAACTGTAGTGAAAAATTTAGATTTAGCAATTTACTTGTTGTGCATGTTTTTGGAATGTGGAAGGAAACCGGAGGACCCGGGGAAAACCCACGCAAGCACGGGAAGAACATGCAAACTACGCACAGAAACGACCACCGGCCTGTTAAAGGACTAGAACCGTTGACGTTTTTGCTGTGAGGCGAGAGTGCTAATCACTGGGCCACTGTGCTGCCCTATGCAGGGAAAGGTGAAGAGGTAGGGGTGGAAGGGGGGATTCTTCAAATCAAAGATGACTGTAGTGAAAAAACCCTGGCTCTTTATAGTGGGTTAGGAATGGCCTGATTGGTGGATCATGCATGCTAATGCAGAACCAGCCGTGTTCAATCGTAATCACGTGCTCCTATCGAAAATAGTTTATGAATAAACTTCACTGAGTGTGTATGGATGTTTCCCAGAGATGGGTTGCAGCTGGAAGGGCATCTGCTGCGTAAAACATATGCTGGATAAGTTGGCGGTTCATTCCACTGTGGCGACCACAGATTATGAAAGGGACTAACCCGAAAAGAAAATGAATGAAGATTGAGTGTTTTTTTTGTATTAATTTACCATTTAGTTAAGTAAAAAGAATGATTAAAAACAATAAAAAGGAAATATAGCTGCAAGCAGCAATTAACGGGGGTCAAGCAGTTTAGCAGGGTAAGGTCATATAGCAGTTAGGACGCCTGTAAGTAGTTTATTCGACAACGAAATATACGATTAGAGCGTTAGAGTTTATAGATTGAGCTAACAAATGTTTGATTAAACACTCCAGAGAAGCAACTTCGATTTTTACATATTGACAAATTTTTAATGAACATTTCTAGTGACCGCTTTTATGTCAAAGTGACCAGTATAAGCAGCCCTATGATATATTGTGTAGATCGAGTCACGGCACCTTAGACAAAGACACGACGTCAAATTTCTAGTTAATCAGATAAATGGTTACTCAGATACAGTGATTTTACAATGTATAGCGCCATCATGTGACCATTGTCTACGAGTTTTATGCTATGACCTTAGACTGACCTCTTGCATATGTGTAACAAGTTTGGTGAAGATATTTTAATTCCTTCATGAGTTATAGCTATTTTAGCTCTTCTTAATAAAAATGACAAATGAGCAGTGAATAAGCTATTAGTGATCTCCTAGTGCCATCTAGTGGCCACGGTGTAATTTATTTATGTGATTACAGCCATTTAGGTGTGCATAAACATATCCCTTCTATAATTGAGCATGTTCTAACTATATAAAATAAAAACGTTGTATTTTATTAAAATAATTAAAAATCTACAGAGTAAAAAGTGTGAAAAACTTTAACTAAATTTGATCTTAAATGGATTAACTGTGTTCATGCCATGTCAGTTTGGGATTCAGAATGCATTACATAACATTACATTACATTCTTTGCTATAGAGCAGTAAAATAAACATCAAGTGGTCTGTTACTGCCATCTAGAAGCCACAGTTGTGATTTTCTTTACATGTTTTAAAACAAGGTGTTTAATTATAGAACCAGTTTTGCCTATTAGAATTATTATGGAGAGGTTAACTGGGACCAAATTAGATGTTTAATGCATAACAGTGTTTACATCAGGTCAAATTATGATTCAGAATTATCCTAAATGCAATTTCCCTGACTTTAAACTCAAAAAATGTAAAACAACGAAGGTATGCAAATGTTTTGAGCAATAAATAAGTGGTCTTGTTGTGACATCTAGTGGTTAGAAATGGTAGGTGACAGTTAAAAGTCTGTGTTTTAGTGGCTAAAATGATAGAATACTGAAAATATGTGTTTTTGAGACCTTTAAACATCCAAGATGGACAAAAAAATAACTTATAAATCATTTCAGTGATAAGTGTGTAAATGAAGCACATTTACTTCATTTTTAAGCCATTTTAGCATGTTTTCAGAACCATTTCCACTATTTTAGCGCCACCTATTGCCCAATCTCCACAAGATTTTGCATGTTTATTCACATTGATATGCCACATCTGCTCACCAATTTCTGTGATGTTTTCGGTTTTCCTTATTGGTTTACAGGCATGTAGGTTCGTGTAGACACGCCCCTTTTGTTAACGAGCCTGTTACAGCTATCTAAAATGGAAAGTTCCACTTTTTTTTGATAATTATTGATCTACTCAGTCCAGAGGTTCATACAACACTGGTTTCGTTGTGATTGAGTTAAAAACCAGGGACTAGTTCGCAAAAGTAGGTTTTGTTTATATTGATGTTTTTTTAATGAACAGTTTGAGTAACAGCAGTGGTTTTAGTCTCAAACTGTTCAGTATGAGCAGACCTATCATATGATATGTAGATTAAGTGTTTTTTTGTGAAAAAGTGTGTAAATGAAGCACATTTACTGCATTTGTAAGCGATTTAGCATTATTTAAAGACTATTTTTGCTATTATAGCACCACCTATGGTTTGTTCTTTACAAAATTTTGCATGTTTCTTCACATTGATATGGCACATGTGCTCACCAATTTCTGTGATGTTTTGAGTTTTTCTTATTGGTTTACAGGCATGTAGGTACGTGTGGACACGCCCCTTTTGTAAATTAGCCTGTTACAGCTAGCCAAAGTGAAAAGTTCAACTTTTTTTTGATAATTATTGATCTACACAGTCCAGAGATTCTAACAACACTGGTTTCGTCGCGATTGAACTAAAAACCAGGGACTAGTTCGCAAAAGTAGGTTTTTCCTATATTGATGAATATTTAACGAACGGTGTAAGAGACAGCAGTGGTTTGAGTGTCAAACTGTTTGGTATGAGCAGGCCTATCATATGATATGTATTTTGTGTGGTTGCGCAAAAGGTTGTTTGATACACAATCCATTACACACTAAAAATACGTAAAATCACCCCCTAGTGGCCGATTTCTTTCAAAATTCTTACAGACCTCTAGGGGCATGAGTCGAACATGCCCAGCGAGTTTCGTTTCGATCGCTCATCGTTAACTTTGTTAAATGGCTGCTCAATTTTAATTGGCCAATGGCGGCCATGTTTTTTGAGATATGCCAATGTCCTTATAGTATGTTATGACAACTTGGTCAAAGACACTGCATGCCAAATTTCAAGCTGATTGGACAAATGGCTGTAAGGTTAGAGTACTTTTTATGTTTTTTTAGCTTTATAGCGCCACCATGTGGCCAAAGTCTGCGGGTTTTGCAGTGTCACCTCAAATTGAGCTTGTGCATGTGTGTACCAAGTTTGGTGATGATATCTCATTTCGTTCAAAAGTTATAGCTCCAATTAGCATTTAGCTTCAATTAGCATCGAACATTGTTGTGTACCGTTTCGAGTGAGAATAAAAATGTCAACTTTTTTTTGATAATTATTGATATTCAGTGTCCAGAGAACATTTGAGAGCTGGTTTGGTTTAGATTGAGTGTAAAACCTAGGACTAGTTCGCAAAAGTAGGTTTCGGATAAATCGCGATGTAGCGGGAAAACGGTGCGTCGTAGAGCAAAAAGTTCAGCTGTGCACTTTTGTTGGGGCTAACCCAAGGATTGGAAAAATGTAAAGTTTTTGAGTCTACGACAAACGGTGAACGTATAGCGGGCAAAAATGTCCAAAAAGTGGGTTTTTGGCACCATAGCGCCACCTATGGTCCGATTTGGCTGATCTTTGGTGAGAATGTAGTGTACCGGGGTACTACGATCTGGCCAAGTTTCAGCTCTCTCGGCCTTACGGTTTGGTCTGGGCAATAGTGACTTCGGCAGAATAATAATAATAATAATAATAATAATAATAATAATAATAAATATAGCTGCAAGCAGCAATTAACGGGGGTCAAGCAGTTTAGCAGGGTAAGGTCATATAGCAGTTAGGACGCCTGTAAGTAGTTTATTCGACAACGAAATATACGATTAGAGTGTTAAAGTTTATAGATTGAGCTAACAAATGTTTGATTAAACACTCCAGAGAAGCAACTTCGATTTTTACATATTGACAAATTTTTAATGAACATTTCGAGTGACCGCTTTTATGTCAAAGCGTTCAGTATAAGCAGCCCTAAGATATAATGTGTAGATCGAGTCATGGCACCTTAGACAAAGACACGGCATGTCAAATTCTAGTTAATCAGATAAATGGTTACTCGGATACAGTGATTTTACAATGTATAGCGCCATCATGTGGCCATTGTCTACGAGTTTTATGCTATGAGCTTAGACTGAAATATTCTAAGCATATGTGTAACAAGTTTGGTGAAGATATTTTAATTCCTTCATGAGTTATGGCTATTTTAGGTCTTCTTAATAAAAATGACAAAAGAGCAGTGAATAAGCTATTAGTGATCTCCTAGTGCCATCTAGTGGCCACAGTGTAATTTATTAATGTGATTACAGCCATTTAGGTGTGCATAAACATATCCCTTCTATAATTGAGCATGTTCTAACTATATAAAATAAAAATTTTGTATTTTATTAAAATAATTAAAAATCTACAGAGTAAAAAGTGTGACAAGCTTTGACTAAATTTGATCTTTAAATGGATTAACTGTGTTCATGCCATGTCAGTTTGGGATTCAGAATGCATTACATAACATTACATTACATTCTTTGCTATAGAGCAGTAAAATAAACAATAAGTGGTCTGTTACTGCCATCTAGAAGCCACAGTTGTGATTTTCTTTACATATGTTTTAAAACAATGTGTTTAATCATAGAACCAGTTTTACCTATTAGAATTATTATGAAGAGGTTAACTGGGACCAAATTAGATGTTTAATGCATAACAGTGTTTACATCAGGTCAAATTATGATTCAGAATGATCCTAAATGCAATTTCCCTGACTTTAAACTCAAAAAATGTAAAACAACAAAGGTATGCAAATGTTTTGAGCAATAAATAAGTGGTCTTGTTGTGACATCTAGTGGTTAGAAATGGTAGGTGACAGTTAAAATTCTGTGTTATAGTGGCTAAAATGATAGAATACTGAAAATATTTGTTTTTAAGACATTTAAACATCCAAGATGGGCAAAAAAACAACAACTTGTAAATCATTTCAGTGATAGGTGTGTAAATGAAGCACATTTACTGCATTTTTAAGCAATTTTATGATGTTTTTAGAACCATTTCTACTATTATAGCGCCACCTATTGCCCGATCACCACAAAATTTTGCATGTTTATTTGCATTGATATGCCACATGTGCTCATCAATTTCTGTGATGTTTTGGGTTTTTCTTATTGTTTAACAGGCATGTAGATTCGTGTAGACACGCCCCTTTTGTAAATGAGCCTGTTACAGCTATCTAAAATGGAAAGTTCAACTTTTTTTTGATAATTATTGATCTACTCAGTCCAGAGGTTCATACAACACTGGTTTCGTTGCGATCGAGTTAAAAACCAGAGACTAGTTCGCAAAAGTAGGTTTTGTTTATATTGATGTTTTTTTAATGAACGGTGTGAGTGACAGCAGTGGTTTTAGTGTCAAACTATTCGGTATGAGCAAGCCTATCATATGATATGTAGATTAAGTGTATTTGTGAAATAGTGTTTAAATGAAGCACATTTACTTTATTTTTAAGCCATTTGGCATGTTTTTAAGGCTATTTTTGCTATTATAGCGCCACCTATGGTTTGATCTTCACAAAATTTTGCAAGTTTCTTCTCATTGATATGGCACATGTGCTCACCAATTTCTGTGATGTTGTGAGTTTTCCTTATTGGTTTAGAGGCATGTAGGTTCGTGTGGACACGCCCCTTTTGTAAATTAGCCTGTTACAGCTAGCCAAAGTGAAAAGTTCAACTTTTTTTTGATAATTATTGATCTACACAGTCCAGAGATTCTAACAACACTGGTTTCGTTGCGATTGAATGAAAAACCAGGGACTAGTTCGCAAAAGTAGGTTTTTCATATGTTGATGAATATTTAATAAACGGTGCGAGTGACAGCAGTGGTTTTAGTGTCAAACTGTTCGGTAGGAGCAGGCCTATCATATGATATGTATTTTCTGTGGTTTTGCAAAAGGTTGTGTGATACACAACACATTACACCTTAAAATTGTGTAAAATCGCCCCCTAGTGGCCGATTTCTTTCAAAATTCTTACAGACCTCTAGGTCCATAAGTCGAACATACCCAGCGAGTTTCGTTCTGATCGCTGATCGTTAACCTTGTTAAATGGTTGCACAATTTTAATTGGCTAATGGCGGCCATGTTTTTTGAGATGTGCCATTGTCCTTATAATATGTCATGGCAAACTGGTCAAAGACATTGCATGCCAAATTTCAAGCTGATCGGACTAACGGTTGTAAGGTTAGGGTCATTTTATGGTTTTTAAGCTTTATAGCGCCACCATGTGGCCAAAGTCCGTTGTTTTTGCACTGTCACCTCAAATTGAGCTTATACATGTGGGTACCAAGTTTGGTGATGATATCTCATTCCGTTCAAAAGTTATAACTCCAATTAGCATTTAGCTTCAATTAGCATCGAACATTGTTGTGTACTGTTTCGAGTGAGAATAAAAATTTCAACTTTTTTTTGATAATTATTGATATTCAGTGTCCAGAGAACATTTGAGAGGTTGTTTGGTTCAGATTGAGTGAAAAACCTAGGACTAGTTCGCAAAAGTAGGTTTCGGACAAGTCGCGATGTAGCGGAAAAACGGTGCGTCGTAGAGCAAAAATTTCTGCTATACACTTTTGTTCAGGTTAAGCCAAGGATTCAAAAAATGTAAAGTTTTTGAGTCTACGACAAACGGTGAACGAATAGCGGCTAAAAATGTCCAAAAAGTGTTTTTTTGGCGCCATAGCGCCACCTATGGTCTGATTTGGCTGATCTTTGGCCAGAACGTAGTGTACCGGGGTACTACAATCTGGCCAAGTTTCAGCTCTCTCGGCCTTACGGTTTGGTCTGGGCAATAGTGACTTCGGCAGAATAATAATAATAATAATAATAATAAAAATCTTAACAAAAACAATAGGGTTTCAGCGCTTCGCGCTTGACCCCCTAAAAATCTTAACAAAAACAATAGGGTTTCAGCGCTTCGCGCTTGACCCCCTAAATATTCAATTGTTTATTAGTTATCCTTGCGTAACTGTATTATTTTTATTAATTGTAATTTTATATTTAATTTTAATTTATTATAATCTGGTTAGATTTAAATTATTTGGCTATTTAATTGCTTAGTTATTGTTGTAATTCTTTTTTAATGAAACATCATGTCAGACTCTCTGCCATCATTGACATTTCATTAGTACCTGTTACTATAATGACATTCATCATTAATGACCATTGCATTAAGTGCTTTACCTTCTCGAACGTTTTCATACAAACAACATTCAAGTCACTTCTAATACTAATAAGCAGCACAAGCCGAGAGTCACACCTGTTGATAAACACATTCGCCAATCTCAAACCCCAACCTTATTAATGCAGACTTTCAATCTGAAAAACAACACTGAAAACAGCTTCAGCAAACCCCAGACAGATGTAGAAAAGCGAGAGAACGAGGCAGACAGGAAAGAAAAGAAAGAACATTGGGCCAAAAGACAAAGAGTGGATCAGTAGCTCCTCTCCCGTGCCTTCCTCGTGATCTCTCAGCAAGACGCCACCAGGTGTTACATAACTCTCTCTCTCTTTCTCTTTCACACGTTCAGCTTCTCTCCCACTGGGAAACAGATTTTCTGGGCTCCCGTCTGCTCTCTACCTTCATCACTTGCTCTCTCTCTCCCTCTGCTTCCCAGAGTATTCGCTACACTTCTGCCATAATTACAGCAATTACTACAGCTTATACTAGTTACGTAAAACTTCTCCCATGTGAGTGTGTGTTTATTCCGCACAGTTGCAAAAAAAAAAACAAAAAAAAAAAAACCTTGATGTGTGATGAGAATCAAAATGAACAGGAAATTAGGGGAAACACTTTAGCTGTCATTCACTAATGCAGTGGCTCCCAAAGTGAGGGTCACGGGACGATGACAGAGGGTTGCTTGGTGATTTCAAAAGTCAAATAAATGTTTACTTTTTTTAATTTTAACTATTATAATTACCATATTTTAGCCAGAACCCACACAAGATAAAAATAGTCGTTTTTAATTGTAAAAAAACAACAACATGCAAATGAAAAGCCACCAGCCTTTAATTTTTTGTTCATAGGATTGATGTGTTTACTTTAGATCAGGGTTTTTCAAAGTCTAAGACAGTGGGTCTCCCTTTTGACACAACTTATCTATTGGCGCCCCCCTCCTCCCAAACACGCACGCACGCACACACACAGACACACACACACACACACACACACACATATATATATATATATATATATATATATTTATATATATATATATATATATATATATATATATATATATATATATAAAGACACAGACAGATGTCAAACTGTTAACTCACTTTTATCATTATTTGCATTAAAGTGCAATTATTTACCGAGTAATAACAAGTATTTTAATATTACGTTTTTAAAACTAGGATGATGGTTCAATATGAATAGAACAGATCCAGGAACTGTCCATCCCAGTCAAAACAGTCGAAGTTTAGCGGGTCTTATACTGATCATCATATCGTCGTCTTTTGGGTTTAAGCACTGAACTTGAAGGCTTTGAATCGGGGGGTCTCAGAAACCGATCCATTGTATTAGCAGGCATATACCTGTATTGGCGGGCTTGCCAAACAGAAACGAATTCACAGCTATGGCCTTTTGAGTAAAAAAGGTTTTCTTATTTTTAACGTATTATTTTTTAGCTTTGTTTAATTAAAACGTTTAAATATAATAAAAAATACATATAATAATTAAACTTAATAGTTATATTTTTATTATATAATATTTTTTCCCGCGCCTCCCCTGACATGCTCTGGCGCCCCCCAGGGGAGGCGCGCCTCACACTTTGAAAACCCCTGCTTTAGATTAACCACTCAGCACTAGCAACAGCTAAAGCGGATTGATTTGATAGCGCCAAGTTCAACTTTCTGACATCTTTATGGCAATCAAATACATTAACAATAATACAAATGAATATTGAGATGATCTCTGATTAGCAATTATCTCCAAAATTAAACCAAGAATAGACTCCACCAGTCTCTTTAGCTGAGGTCAATATTAAATTAAACAAATCAATAAATGACTATAAAATTGACTGTTTTTTGTGTTGTCAATATGCTCGTGTTTGTATAGGCCTGTTGTGGTATAAGCAACGTTTGCATATTTATAACCACCTATAAGAATAATTTGGGGCTTGCGAGTCACTGGCATTGTTATTTTAGGGGTCACGGACTGAAAAGTTTGGGAACCCCTGAACTAATGGACCATTATTTGAATGTATTTCCTAACACGAACACAATTGCTAATATATTTCTTATGGTATTATTTATCCTTGTTAATGTCATGTGTGTTATCTAATGTTGACAAGCACGACTTTGGATATGAATAATGCATTAGTAAATGTTGAACTGTGATTAACTGATGCTTTACCAGATTATTCCTACTTAGTTAATGCTAGTAAACACATTAACTACCAAAGCAAGAATTCCTTTTTTTATGCACAAAAATTGAAAAAAAATTAATAATTAATAGCAAACTAAAAACTAAGATTAAATATTAAGTTTTGTTTTTTAGTATTAAAAAAGACTGTTGAGTGCATGTTAAGCTATCTTATTATGCTTAGATTTGCACTTTTTTATGAGGTTAAAGAATTTAGCTTCCTTGGTTTGTAAAATGAAATGAAGTGTTAAAGTTTTCAGCTTTTAAATCCACAAATGAAAGTAGGATTACAGTAGGACTGCAGTGACTCAGAAGGCCGGTAGCCAGTCTGGTGAAAGGGATGGTTCTTTTTTCTCAAAAAGTGGATCTTTTTGCAGCTATTCACTTTATTTAACATTAAATTTTGAGGTTTAAATACTGCATTTAATGACATTTTGCACTATCTTGAGCTGGATTCATTTGTCAGATTGTCATCATAACCACCCTTTTTGATGTACACTTTTTTTTTCCTATTGAATTTTTAAAAAAATATTTCTTTACTCAAAATCTTTAGGAAAAATACGTCATCGTTAGAAAAAAAATGTGATATAGTTTTAAGTTAACAACTGTAGCCTGTCCTCATTTATTAGGCAAACTGAGCAGCTCATTCAACTTTCCTGTCAAAATTTGAATATTGAACAATTAAAACAATCATAATGTAGAGCTTGATGATTTTTTCCAGCCTCTTTTGTAAAAAAAGTACATTTGAAAATGAATTTATAACAACACTAGCCAAATTATTACTATAATTAACTTTATTATGGCCCACTTTTGGTGCTTCACTCTTTTTTTATTGGTCATGTTTTTCTTTCAAGAGTAAGGTCCAAGATTTACAATAAAAGTTCCTTGTAAAAATACAGAATAGGTCACTGAAAGATGACTTCACTTATGTCAGATTCTGCTTGGTCTTAAAGCCTTAGATGTTTTTATTTTTTAAATTTAATTTATTCATTTATTTATTTATTGGTGGGTTATTTTTATAATTTATGATGGCTTAGCAATCAAAATAAGATAAAAGAGCTAATGTAAGGGACAAATTCTAGACCGTTGTTAGTGGGTGTGGGTCTTTTGTACTGTTTGGGTTTGTAGTTATAAAATCTTATAAAAGATTTTTTTATTATAAGATGGTGTCATTTACATTTGGTTCACTGATCACTTAAAGGGATGACTTAAAATCAGTTATAATTTATGCACCCTTCACTAGTAACAGACTGGTTTGAGTTTTTCTTCTGCTGCACACAAGAGAAAATATTTTGAAAAATGTTGAAAACCTGTTACTGTTGACTGCTGTCGTGCTTTCTTTTCCTACCGTGGAGGTCAAAGGTTACAGCATTCAAACATTTTTACAAATGTCTTCTTCTTTGTTAATCAGAAAAAAAATCACTTTTGTATCATTAATTATGTTTATGAATAATATACAGGGTCTTTTAAAAGTATGTGCATTTAAACAACAGGAAATACAGCTGAAATATGAATTATATAGTTTTCAACTTTAAAATATCATTTGATTAAATGAGAATTTGTAAATTATACTCTGATGGCAGGGCTAAATTTTCAGTGTAGTGTTTTCATAAAAAAATGATAGTAAACAATACAGTAATGTTACAGAAATTAATGTTATATATTTACATATTTCATTTAGTTTTATTCTATTAAATATTTATATTGATATTATTTATTTTGTATTTTGCAATTTTATTTATTTATTAGTTTGAATTCTTATGTTTTTGTAAATAAATTTTCTTACATTTATTTTTAATCCCTCTTTTGTGTCTGTTCAGGGCAATGCACTGAGGAAGAGTCTCCTTGCTCACTACTTCGGGAACCACACCAAAGCCCTGGAGTACAGCAGCAGCAACAGCTCATCATCTGGAGGTGCGACTCGCAGAACTCCATCAGCTCCCAATACTGTAGATACAAGCAGACACATAACATCTGCCCCTCTCTGGCTTCTATCTGTATGTGTGTATAGGTGGCTCTCCAGGACAGGACTCTGATAAACCAGGCACAAGCTTAGCAGATATCCAGTGTGTGCTGGACAATGTTGGAGCTTCCGAGCTGGTCGTCGACCTCATAGTCAGCACTAAAAATGACCGGATCTTTGAGGAGAGCATTTTACTGGGCATCGCACTGCTGAGAGGAGGGAATACACAAATTCAGGTACATACGTGTGCTGCTAAACAGGTCATGAGATGTTGAAGCAAAACAGCCTTGATTTTGGTTTTTGATACACAGTTGAAGAAAAAATGATCTCTTCTGGTAAATGTTTTAATTATTTTATTGAAATCTTTTCACATTTTAGTGCATCAAACATGACTTTTGAAATATTTGAAAAACTTAAATTAAATTTCACAGGTGGTATTATGGGGATTTACACCTACCTAACTTTAAATAGTAACAGTTCTTGACTCCAGTAAGCTACAAACACAAATTATGTTGTATTGGAAGGAAGATACTTTGATCTTTACTGTGGTAAAAGGGGAAGTTGCATGTTAAAAATATAAAAAGTTATACATTATGAATTCATGAGAAAAAAAATGGTATTCTGTTCAATATTTGTTTTTCCATATACAAACATAGGAAAACATGAATGTAATGTCCTATAAAAAAAATGACTTGAAAGCCAAGTGTCTCATGAGTTTGTATTTCAAATTTGATGAAGATAGCATGCAAAATGAGATTTCTGTAAAAAGTTTTCCGAGACTATATCGGTGTCCTTCTTTCCCTCACCGTCAGAGGCACTTTCTCAAAAATGACCATCCCAAACTAAAACATTAACAGTTGCTGAATATTTGTTTCTACATTTACAGTTCATGTTTTTGGAAAGAAGACACTTTGCGCTTTATTATCCTTCATCTAGAGTTTATAATGCTCAAAATGAAAAACGTTATAGTTGCCTAAGTAATGTAAAAACACTTTAATGTTCTCCTTTTTATAAACCAGTCATGCCCAAACTTGGGTTCATGAGCCAAAGTTGGCCCTTTGAATCTTTTGATTTGGCCCACCAGAGGGAAAATGATTGGGAAGGTTGGGGAATGCCTTTAAAAGAGATTTTAATTTCTATTTTAATATAACCTGTTGTTTGTTTGTTTGTTTGTTTGTTTGTTTGTTTCATTGTTGAGCTACAAAAAAGCAAACTGAAATTAAATCTTCTTCTCCTTCTTCTTTGGCCCTAGTCCCGTATGGTTGCGGGGTCAGCTCTTTGGAGCAAGTTCTCTATTTAGATTTGGCCATATGATAACAACTTTTTTACACATTCCATCCGGCCTGTGGTCTGAGCCTGTCACCCCATACACTCATACACTTATACACTACGGACAATTTAGCCTACCCAATTCACCTGCAGCATGTCTTTGGACTGTGGGGGAAACCGGAGCACCCGGAGGAAACCCACGTGAACGCAGGGAAAACATGCAAACTCCTCACAGAAATGCCAACTGAGCCGAGGTTCGAAACAGCAAACCAACAAATTCTTGCTGTGAGGCGACAGCACTACCTACTGCGTCACTGCTTCCCCCCAAACTGAAACTAAATGTTTTAATTTAATGTGGTAAATGAAACATAGTGTCACTTAACGAATAGAGGACAAAGCAGAAGACATCAGTGTGCAAATTAAGGCAAAGACAGGTTCAGCAGGACTAGTGTATTTGGCCTTGGACTCCATTGTTTTATAAATAGATTTTTTTAATGGTTTTATTGTAATAGCATATTAAAATAACATACATTTTCAAACAATATGAATACATGATTAAGTAGTTGAATTAATTATTTCAGTTTAGTTTTAAATATTATAAAATAAATCACGCATATTTACCTTCTGCCCACTGCTCTCAGTCAAGCTTGGATTTTGGCCCTTCGTAAGAAAACGTTCGGGCACCTCTGTTATATAAAGTATCTATGTAATCAATGTGTAAAAATGACTTGTTTGATAATAAGGTGACTTGTGACATCACAGTGGTTAGTTTACATATGTATAGGCTCTGTCCATTATTATTTGTTCAATTGAAACTTGCGAACACTTGATGTACAGGTGACATCAGAATTATTAGCCCCCCCCTGTTTATTTTTTCCCCAATTTCTGTTTAATAAAGAGCAGATTTTTTCAACACATTTCTAAACATAATAGTTTTAATAACTTATTTCTAATAATTGATTTATTTTATCTTTGCCATGATGACAGTAAATACTATTTGACTAGATATTTTTCAAGACACTTCTATACAGCTTAAAGTGACATTTAAAGGCTTAACTAGGTTAATTGGGTTAACTAGGAAGGTTAGGGTAATTAGGCAAGTTATTGTATAAAGATGGTTTGTTCTGTAGACTATCAATGAAATAAATAGCTTAAGGGGGCTAATAATTTTTACCTTAAAATGTTTTTTTTTTATTTAAACCTGCTTTTATTTTAGCCGAAACAAAACAAATAAGACTTTCTCCAGAAGAAAAAAAACATTATTAGACATATACCGTGAAAATTTCCTTGCTCTCTTAAACATCATCTGGGAAATATTTAAAAAAGAACAAATAATTCAAAGGGGAGCTAATAATTCTGACTTCTACTGTAAGTGTTGCACCGCGTCATGTCAATCAAATTGACGTAAATAAAATCACTAGAGCTGTGGCAAGTATAGTTCAAGACTTTTGTTTTGTAAGTGAGGCAAAGTGTCATAGTGTAATGGTCTTAAAGAAAATATGAATGGAATATTTAAGTTAATGATATTGTCAAAATGTTGTCAAATTGTGAATGTTGTCAAAAGACTTACCGCAATTTACTTGTCAATAGTTTGTTTGCTACACAAAGTCAATCAAAACGCTGCTGTCTTATGCCGAGTTCAGACTGCATGATTTTCAAAGTAGTCGTGTCACAGATGTTTTCACACTGCATGACTATCTGGGCTAGCGTTTCGTCGCTGCTTTGTTTACACTGCAAGATGGTTCGGCGACATGGACATTCACATTGCATGACTTTACTATAGGGAGAATCGCCGACAACTTCGTCCAAACTACGTCTCGCAGCCAAAAACATGTAGTATATATTTTGTTATTAACTACATAATGAGAAAGAAGCCTTTAATGGGGTAGAACATGTACATGTTTGCTCACCTGGGTTTAAAGGGAATTAGCCATTTCTCCTCAACGTTGATAATAAACTAATTTCTTTCTGTATGAAACGTCAAACAGACACGGTTGCTCCTGAGTCCTGTCAAACCTCCACTAGTTTTCCCTCCATTTCGTGGGTCCAAATAAACCGAAAAAGAGCGCTTTTAACTTCTCCCCAGCCTCCTGCTGGCCTGCAGCAGGTAAACACACGCACACACAAGTGAAAGCTGCTCTCTCATTGGCTGTAGGCGATCGTCGATGTTATTTTCAGTCAAAACTCATTTCACACGGCATGATTTGAATCGCCTACAGCTCCAGATATTTAGCACGCCAAATATCTCACAGGCATCAGCGACTCATCTGCGAATCTCTCAGATCGCGTCTTTGATCGTTCATACTGTGTGATTGTCACTCACGTGCACGAGCAGCGATTTGCCTGTGATTTCAGGCATTTGTCGGCGATTTCTCAAAACCTGTCGGCGAGCCAAAATCGGGGCTAAAATCACGCAGTCTGAACTAGGCATTACTGACAAGCCTTACATGACCCAACTCTTAAAATCAAGTCTTTTAGCCAGGAAGGTCCAAATGAAGGTTGAAAATAATTGTTTTTCTGTTTAAATGTTTGTTTGTTTTTAGTGTAAACTTTACTTGCATTATAAGCAAACTTCAAGAAACAACATTTAAAAAAATCCATGTCATGACCTTTTTAACTAATTTATAACTGGCCATCTCGAAAACCTAGGTAAAGTTTTTTCTTATGCGTGTCTGTGCAGAACTCATTTCACAATCAGCTGCACAAGCAGAAGAAGTCGGAGAAGTTCTTCAGGGTCTTCTATGAGCGCATGGAGCAGGCCCAGAAGGAGATCCGCTCCAGCGTCTCTGTCAACATGTTTGAGCTCAGCTGCAGGAAGAGGGAGGAGGAGAGCGAGGGCTCCGGGATCAGACATAAGAAAGGTACACTGAAGCTTTCACTAGAAATATGAGGAAAATAGATTTCAACAGGGTTTTGCATTGTGAAAACTGACAAATCGTATCCAGGTAATGTACAGGTATATGGCAAAACTATTTCTTAGTAAAAATGTTTTCTACTGAAACTGTGTAGTTTTTAAAAGAAGATGAGCGGCAAATCCGGATTAAACCATTTCCAGATTCGAAAAGCTCTCGAGTAAATAATGTTTCTTACAAACGTATTTGTGTCGCATGATAGCAGACCACTGTAATCCACACGTGAGTCCAGCTGCACTCTCATAGCGGGGAATGCAACACTCTCATAGCGGGGAATGCAAATTATAAATGCAACACTGACGACCCATGTGTCCGAACAATACTTTTTCTTCCACTTGTTTTAATTACGGTTGGCAACACAACATGGCTTCTCTCTGCTTTCTGAACACTGTAACAGGTAAACAGGTCTTCGAAGCTATCATGCATATTAATGAAGTTGCACCTTATGCACAATAGAACGAGCTGATTGGTTTGAACCATGTCTATCCCTTGAATTATTGATGAAAGACATCACGTTGTACCTGCTAGTACAGACAGCCAGTCTGCACGCTGGAATTCACACAAGGATGTGTGCCGTCTAATCTAATTTCTTTTCAAATCGGAAGCACGAATTTGCTTGAAATAACGTATAAACAACAAATTTTCACTTCCTTGTAAAATATTTATTCATTCATTTTCTTGTCAACTTAGTCCCTTTATTAATATAGGGTTGCCACAGCGGAATGAACCGACAACTTATCCAGCAAGTTTTTACGCAGCGGATGCCCTTCCAGCTGCAACCCATCTCTAGGAAACACACACATTCACACACACACACTCATACACTAGGGACAATTTAGTCTACCCAATTCACCTGTACCACATGTCTTTGGACTGTGGGGGAAACCGGAGCACCCGGAGGAAACCCACGCGAAGGCAGGGAGAACATGCAAACTCCACACAGAAATGCCAACTGAGCCGAGGTTAGAACCAGCGACCTTCTTGCTGTGAGGCGACAGCACTACCTATTGTGCCACTGCCTCGCCCTCCTTGTAAAATATGTGTGTCCTAATAGTGTTTTTAGCAGCGTGGGACATATATATGGCTTTCAACATCTCCAAAAATGTGTTTTGGTGTTTCTTGTCCTTTTAAGATTTTGCTTTCAAACATTGCTTTCCATAAAGTAAAAGTAAAATAACTTAAAAGTAAATTCTTTTCTAACTCTTGCAATATGTCTCCAACAAAGGAAGGCCCCAAAAGACCACAAAGCAGGTGTGATGTCTTCAAGCCTAAAAATAAACCTTTAGAAATCACTTCAGTCTCTCACTGAAAATAGTCGTGTCCTAATTGCAATGTTCTGCTTTATCATGCTTAAACCTAAAAACAAATCGGCATAGACTCTCTAAATGACACGCTTCGTCTGAAATAGAATATGTCTCGTGAATGGCCTGTTTATCACAAACCAGTGTGCCTTAATACATAGCTTTTCATGTGAATGCGGTTCAGGCCTGAAGCAGTGTAAATGAAGGGACAGTCAGACATATGAATACTATCTGTCCCTATTTCAACTGCTGCGATCTATATTCTCAGTCACATGAGGTCATGTGAGCAGCGTCTAGCACTTTATCAAAGGCCTGCTGTTAAGAAGCAGTGTTTTATTTAACACGTCTCATCGAGAAGGAAAGGAGTCCAAGTCCAGATTGTGTCAGGCGCTGTACTGTATGAGACAGAATCATTTAATGGAGAAATATTTTTGGTTACTTTCTGGTTGGGTTTTAAATAAAAAGCTTTAAATGTGGTGAAAATATTGATTTCTCTCAATAGCAATAGCTAAACATTTACCACAAATTATTTTGGATAGATCAATGTGTCATCATGCCGAGTCGAAGTGAGAAAAAAACAGTTTGATGATTACATTTTTTTAATTTATTAAATATTGGTGGGGTAAAAAAAAAATTATAAAAAAAATAAATAAATATTATATATATGTATCAGAATTATTAGTCCCCCTTTGATTTTGATTTTCTTTTTTAAATATTCCCGAAATAATGTTGAACAGAGCAAGGAAATTTTTTTACAGTATATCTGATAATATTTTTTCTTCTGGCGAAAGCCTTATTATTTTATTTAGGCTAAAACAAAAGCAGTTTTTAATTTTTTTAAAGCCATTTTATGGACAAAATTATTAATTATTACTTTAAGCTATATATATCATGATGATAAAAATATCTGGTTTAATATAATTTACTGTCATCATGGCAAGGATAAAATAAAAACAGTTATTATAGAAAAGTTAATAAAACTATTATGTTAAAAATGTGTTGAAAACTTGCTCTCTGTTAAACAGAAATTGGGGAAAAATAAACAGGAGGGCTAATAATTCTGACTTTAACTGTATATTATTACTGAGAAATATGCTTGACTAACTTATTGAACATCTCACCAAATATTCATAACATTAATTAGTTTTTTGTAGTTGTCGGGGGTAATTTGTATTCAGCTTTAATCAAGTGCCAAACTGATTCGTTCAAAATACAGATTCATTCGGGAACAAACTGGATTTGCTCCTGAATGAATCAGTTTCATATTAGATTCAATTGCTGTTTTTCTGATTTGTTCAACTTTTCTGATTTTTAAATACATCTCTAAAAGAAAAAATAATATTTAGGCCCAATGCCACTTCTACGCCTTAGCCCTTACCCCTACCCCTCGCTTTGCGCATTCATGTGAAGGTGTAGGGATGTCCCAGTTGTCTTTAGATTGATGGCGTAGGGCTAAGGGGAATGGTTTGATAGCCCTTGAAACTGAGATTTTTCAGAACCACACTCAAAATCAAGAGGTATGAAAATTACCCAGAATACACCATCTACAACGCTAGCATGGCTATACAAGGAAGTCAGGAGATGCATAAATTCTTTTTTTTTTGTCATTATTGCAAATTTTTGCAACAAACAAGGACATGTTTTAAAACATTCATAATAGCATTCATGTTTTACCGTCATGCTTTTCATTCAATTTTTCTGTATATAATTCATTATCACTCTTGTATAGTAGTCCCACAACATACGTTCACATCTGACACTCAATGACACTCGATTACTCTGTCAGAAAAGTCAAGTGGCTGGGAATGACCTTTTTACCATGTCTGGTATAATGTTAATCTTGATAGTGTTTGTATGTTTATATAGTTGAATAAGCCCACAGTACAGTTATGAGCTTATTGCCACATTAAATGGTTATGATAACATGATATCGTCTTCAGTGATTTCCTGAAGATAAATACACAAAAATTAAAGAACTGAAATGACTACAGCAGTCACCATCATCAGTCTCGTATGAAGCAAGAGATTGATGGATGATGTGTGTGAATGTTGTAGTGGTGTCCCATTTCTTAGGGGTAAATTTTGAAGCCCTTCCCCTTCACACTCTGGCTGTTTCTCAATTCCAAGAACGCAGAGAACAGACTTGTGTAGTTGTGGAGACCGGTCTTGTCAGGTCACCTACGAATGAACTCGGGAGACCGTGAGAACAGTTCTTCACTGGTTCTTCTTGATGGTCGCATGGCACTTACGCATTTTTAATGTAAAATTATAAAAAAAAAAATGCTGTATGAATTACAGCATTCATACAATATTTTTAGTTTTTTTCCTCTTTTCACTATACGTAACATGCACAAGAGCCTTACAAATATACTTTCCACAAGACACATAAAACAGTTAAATTTCAGCAAATAAACACTTAATGTGTTTATGTCTTTGTAAAGATTTTCATGTTAATGTTTACTTTCCCCATCTCATTTAGGGAAGCTCCTGAGATAAATAAATTATATCTCTGAACTTTAATAATAAACCTATATTATAAAATGCTGCACTTCCCACCTCCTTTATTCAGCCGCAATGGCTTTTTGGACTTCCCGAGCAAATTCTGTGCTCAAGTCTGCATCCAGGCATCCAGGATATCAAGAACACATCCATGAACTTTCATGCGTCCTCTGTTCTTGCGGTCTTGAGTTTTGGAACTGAACTTTGGCAATTGGTTGGCAGACATTTTACGATTTCATATTGAGAAACAGCTTTTGTTTCAAGGACCAAGGGGAAGGGGTAGGGGTACAAAAATAAAATTGGGATTGGGCCTAAATCTGAAGTACTAAGATAAAAGGCTGAACACAAAATAGAAGTATGAAACAAACAAAAATGACAGAAAAACCTTCTTAATAAAACTTAAATATTTCAGTAAAATTTTAAATAAAATAAAATGTTAACAGACAAACTAAAAAAATAAAAGCCAATAAAACATATAAGCCAATAAAACATTAACATATAATAGGATTAAAACTAACAAATTCATGTATATGATAATTTCATAACCTGAAGTTGTTGTTTTTTTTTCTTGTAATATGAAGTGCGAGACTCCTTGCACCTCAGAGAAGAGATGCGGGGTCAGCTTAAAGACGCCTCCTCTGTGACCTCCAAAGCCTACAGCACCTTTCGCCGGGAATGGGACCCTGACATTGAAGCAGTGGGAACAACAGGAGATGCGACAGAGGAAGTGGTCGAGGAAATCCAAATGAGCCAGGCCATCACCATCATGAAGCCCATCTTACGCTTCCTTCAGCTGCTATGTGAAAATCACAACAGAGACCTTCAGGTGATCTAAAACTTTTATTGCTTATCTTTTTGACTCTGAGCCATTTTATTAGTACTCATGTTAGGTGTACCCTACAAGTTGAGATACACCATGCTTTTACAAGTAAAATCCTGGTTTTGTGTCAGAAATTCAATCCCTAAATTAATGATTTTTACCAATGTGACGCCAATAAGCACCTTGTTGTTAGAAAAGATTTTTTTTTGTCGTACAGATTCAGTATCTCAAGGGACCCCCGACCTAGTATGGACGAATCTGTCTAAATTGAGATGCCAATTACTGCCACTCAAAACTTGACTTGTGTTGTAAGTCCAAATTTTCCTGTTCTCTTGTATACAGAACTTTCTGCGAGATCAGAACAACAAAACCAATTATAACCTGGTGTGTGAGACGCTGCAGTTTCTCGACTGTATCTGCGGCAGTACAACGGGTGGCCTGGGTCTGCTGGGGCTCTACATTAATGAGAGGAACGTGTACCTGGTCATACAGACACTAGAGACCATCACAGAGTACTGCCAGGGTCCTTGCCATGAAAATCAGGTATTGATGCACCATATTTGTTGGAAAACAGGATCAAATGTCCTTTTGTATGGAAAAGTAAGTGCAAATGTTGGGTGCTTTCACACCTAGACTTTTGTTTTGGAACCTGTCTCGTTTGCCCAGTTAGCGCGGTTCGTTTGGCATATGTGAATCCAGCAATCGTGCTCTGATTCGCGTCATAGCAATTGGTCCGAGATTGCGTGAATGAGGTGTTCTTGGCTTGATTGAAACGAACTCTGGAGCGGATCAATTGTATTGAGAAAACAATACGATTCGGACCCAGCTATATCACAGTGTTTTATGGATATGTAATAGGCATACGGCTATATGAAGAGAGGGTTCCGGGAGTCTCCCGAAAATGCACATGACAGCTGAGCGGGACTCTGCAAAATAATTCGTGAAAGCCTGACCAATGTGAGGAGAGTTTACTCGCTCAATTTAATTGTAACAAATGAATCCCTGTTTCGTAACAAATGAATCGATTCACAATTGTGAAAGCACCCTTAGCACCATAGCCGAGTGTATTTATTTATTCATGATTTTATAATCAATATAAAATGAGTAGCCATACAAATAGCTGTATATCAGTTTGGCTGTTATTTACTGTGCAGTAAGTAACCATACCCATAATGGTGTACAGTACATAGGCATATCGCTCCAATATGAGTTTACTCTTGTGTTTATGCAACCGTTTGAAGTCACACTCTATTTTGGTGGTCCGTTTGTTGAATTAAGTTACATTGCATCTACATCCCTACTAAAAAAAAAAACAGCTTAAACCAGCCTAGCTGGTTTTAGCTGGTACACCAGACTGGT
This sequence comes from Danio rerio, assembly GCF_052040795.2. Classification (NCBI taxonomy): domain Eukaryota; kingdom Metazoa; phylum Chordata; class Actinopteri; order Cypriniformes; family Danionidae; genus Danio; species Danio rerio. The sequence goes on from NC_141038.1 coordinate 17,479,729, forward strand.
TTTAGAGGGGTTTTGGACACTTCCAGGCTGGTTTCCTGCCATTTCCAGCCTGGTCTTAGCTGGGAGATGATCAGCTAAAACCAGCTTGACCAGCCAAACCAGGCTGGCAGTCCAGCCAAAACCAGCTGTGCCCAGCTAAGACCAGGCTGGAAATGTCTGGAAACCAGTCTGGAAGTGGCCAAAACCCCTCTAAAACCAGCCTGGTTGACCAGCTAAAACCAGCCAACCAGCTTAGGCCGGTTCAAGCTGTTTTTTTCAGGAGGGATGCCTACTAATTCATATTAGATTATAAGTAGACTGGTAGGCTGGGGTTAGGGTTAGTTGACATGTTCTTGCAAAGGTTCGTATAGTCAGTTAAATGTCTGTTGAAGGATCATATCAACAGATATTAAGCAGACAGTCTACTAATACCCAAATGAACCATCAAAATGATGTGTTACCCAGTTTGACAGTACAAGTGTGATTCAAATTTTGACTGGCGTATTGCTTTACATAGTGTATAACAATATCTTCGTAATGACAAAACAGACAATCAAGAATCTCAGATGAAAAATATAGTTATTTATAGTCAGTACTATAGTGTTTCTAAACCATAATATAATAAACCCTATGGCACTGTATATATTTATAACTATAAAAGTAAAGTTCGTAGACTAACTTTGTGGTCTGAAAGTTTGAAATAGCTTAAAAATTATTATTTATTATTATTATTATTATTTTTATTATTATTATTTTTTATGTTTGAAACAGTTGGTATAGATAGAAACCTACATATAGGTTAGCAGGTTTCTAGTATGGATTGGCATGTTTCTTGAGTCGTTGCTAAGGTGTTGCTAGGCGATTGCTAGGGTGTTCTGAGTGGTTGCTAGGGAGTTGCTAACATAAATAACCATTGTTCTAGTATTAATTAGCATGTTTCTAGTATAAATTAGCATGTTGTAAGCATGTTTCCAGTATGAATTAGCATGGCGATAGCTGTTTCTAGTATAAGCTAGCATGTTGTTAACATGAATTTGGTATGAATTAGCATGTTGCTAGTATGTTTATAGTATGAATTAGCATGTTACTAGTATGATTGGTATGTTTATTAGTAGATTGGTATATTGTAACTATGTTTGTAGTATAATTAGTATGTTAGTATTTTTGTTAGTATGTTTCTTATATGATGTCGTTTGTATGTTTCTAGTATGGATTGGTATATTGCTACTACTGTATGATTGGTATGTTGTTAGTATGTCTAATGTAACGTCAATGGCAGTTTTTACCATAGAAGTCTATGGGACAGTTGCTAGAGTGCCCTATAAGTGATTGTTAGGGTGTGGATAGTAAGGTGAAAGGTCATCAGTGGTTGGCAGATTGGTAGTCTGAGTTAAATGAGCCCAACCTTAAGTGTGTGTGACCGTCTGGCACAATGTTATGAGGTCAAACAATTTGGTCTGATGTTAAGTCAATGGGACTTTTCCAAATTTTCTGGATCAGTTTTTTGAAAAACTGTTAGTCGGATCAGTTGGAAAAAACATAGCAACTCGAGTCAGATCAGTTTGGAGGTTTGGTGGATGTAGAATGAATGGTCTAGGAGAAGATGCATTAGAAATTAGAAGAGGGAAGAATAATACGTTTATGGAATGTAACAGTATGTTGGCTTTCCCAAGCCACCATAATAATGCCACAGTATTACATTTTTTTTTGTTAATGAACGGTACTGCATACTGTAGTATTAACTATAATAAACTGATAGACTGTAATACTGTAGTATACTTTAGCTTTTGCTACAGTAAATTGTTTGTGTAGTGTAATATATTTTATAATTGTAGAAAACTACAGTATTGGTTAAATTGTTCATACTGTTATAGTTTTTGTGGGACCCCAGCCACTATAGAATTATCACAACAGATGAATTCAAGTATTTTACTGTAGTGTAGTTCAAAACTTACTGTATTTACAGTAAATCACCATAGTATTTTTTTAAATTTGCGGGCATTTATTCAAGCAAATTTCATAATCAAACAAATCCAAAAGTTAAACTGCAGTGCTTTAGTAGTATGCAAGAGAGTTTTTGGCCTCTCTTAATATAAATGTTTTTACAGTATGCAGTATATGTCATTAACCACTAATAACTGATCATTTTAGAATACAAAATACTTATATTAATTGCTACTATTATTTATATATATATATAATTTACTGAACAACAGTTATTAAATAACAATATGAAGATGGCAAGCAATTCTGATAGAATTTCTTAATTTTGAAAGATTTTAAACACTTTTTTAGATTCCAGAATATGTGTCCATGAGAATGCTGCTTTCAATGGGTAAATAAATGATGAACATGCACTGTTTCTGAACTCATGTTCACAAATGTAATATTTTTATTTTTTCAAATAGAGCCTTTTCTTATAAAAGCACAGATTTGACATTTAAGCAACTACATTCTCATCTAAAAATCCATTCAACAACTCAACAACAGCAGTATTTTTCCAACTACAATGAGTTTACTCATCAGCAATTTCACCCAAATGTGAGAAACTGCTACAAGCAGTGTGAAAACCAACTGTGAAGGGGTTTCAAAAAGTATTTTCAATGTTTTTCATGCAAAGTATAAAAAAGTACTTTGTCATGAGTATATCAGGGCATTGAATTACTTTCAATTAATGATTTGCTGGCTGCATTTCACAACGCGGCCACCGATATTGCTAATAACAAGGCTTTCTCTATTCTGCATAAAGACCCTTTAATAAATAACAGTTTGGGATCACAGATTATGTTTTTCCTCCTCCACAGTCATGCATAGCCAGGCATGAGTCAAACGGCATTGACATCATCATCGCACTCATTGTGAATCCAATTGATCCACTGGGAAAGAACCGGCTTGACCTTGTGCTGGAACTGAAGGTACTTGTTTGTTAAATAAGAAGGCAGTTGATTTACATTATAACAACGTTTTACAGACAACAAAATGTTGCGAAGCATTGCAAATCTTTGATTATCTATGTAAAAGCATTGGCATTTTAGCCCCAGAATTAAAATCTGCACACATTTTTTTTTTTTTTTTACATTTTACTTCAAATGATCTTTTCTTTGCATTTAAAAAAATCAGAACAATGCATCTAAACTTCTCCTGGCCATCATGGAGAGCCGTCAAGACAGTGAGAATGCAGAAAAGATCTTGTACAAGATGAGACCCAATGAACTGGTGAGCTATAATCAATACAATACAATTCAATGGCATATCAGCATCCCTAATACCTACACTGACCGATTGTGGTTAGAGGATTTGTTATCAGCCAAAACACAAGATTTCTTTGCCGTACATGTGTTAAAGTGTTGTTCTGCTGCTCCATCAACAGGTTGATGTGATAAAGGAGGCTTATGTTCAGGGAGAAGAAGAGTGTGAAATTGATGACGAGACTTTGGATTTGATCAGATCTAAAGATGTTGGCCATAACATCTACATCCTGGCCCATCAGGTAAAACTTCAACGTTCACAACGATTTTCATGTTTGCGTTCACACCAGGAGATGCCTCAAAATATTTAGATTGTTACTGGATATTTAGAATGTTAAGAAATCTAACTGTGACTCATCAAAACTATTCTTTTCCATTACTTAAATAAGAAAAAGAGCAGAATACTATTTGTAATGGGTTGTTTGCGTACATGGAAAAAGAATGTCAATGTCAATTTTATACATTCAGCACTATTAAACACAACCAAATGTTGACCAATGCTGCACAAATACATATCACAAAGAGAAAAATATGAAATTATAGCTAAAACAAAACCATTCTCACTGATAAAATGCCAAATCAAAAAGGTAAGTTTTCAACCTGGCTTTAAAAACAGACAGAGATGATTTAGATATAATACAGAGGGCCAGAGCATTCAACTATCTAAGACCAGCTATTGTCCTACAGGGTCACCCCTGCGTTTTAGCTTCGACTTAGGGATGCATAATAATCTCTGGTTTGATGACCAAAGAGACTGACCAGGCTGATGTTCAGTCAACATGTCTGACAGATAAGAAAGTGCCAGGCCGTTTAGTGATTTAAAAACCAAGAGAACAATTTTAAAAGTGACATGATAGTGCACAGGCAACCTGTGTAATGAGTCTAAGACTGGGGAGATGTGGTCTTGTTTCTTGGTACTGGTTAAAAGCCTTGCAGCTGCATTTTAAACTAACTGTAAATGGGATAGAGTTGTCTGAGTAATCCCAAAACATAGAGAGTTACAGTAGTCCAACCTAGAAGTAATAAAAGCATTAGTTATTTATTTATTTTTTTCTAGATAGAATAGGATCGATTTTTTACGAGTCAAAGCTGAAAGAAGCAGGATTTGACACCTTCATATATCTGTTTATAAATTCTCAAGCCATCATTAAAGATAACACCCAGATTTTTTTTACCCAAGGCTTAACAGAAAAGCTTGATTTAGCAAGATTTACTGTTGGTGCCCTAAAAGAATTTCATGGACTGACCACAATTAAATATCCAATATAGTACATTGCGTTAGCACATTTTTGCTGCAAAAAAAGAATGTGTGCATGTTTTAAAAGTTTGATTACATGACATTTGAAACAAAAAAAGGTTACTTTCAGATTAATTTTCACCTATCATTAGCTTGTGGTTTGTTTGTTTGTTTGTTCAAAGGGAGTTTTTAGAGATTGTGAAACGCTAAACAAAATTTTAACCAAGGTATTTGGTTCACATCAAAGATGGCAACATTATCTGTTATTCCATGGTCTGTTGAAATCATTGATTCTAATTGGCTGGAAGTTGTGCACAAGTAGTTCCAGCCATTTTTACCTGCAAACATTAGTAGTAACTAGGGCTGCACGATATTGGAAAAATCTGACATTGCAACAATTTGTTTTTCTGCGATAAATATTGTGATTATATATATATATATATATATATATATATATATATATATATATATATATATATATATATATATACAATTTCACTACACGATGCAATATATATATATATATACAGTTGAAGTCAGAATTATTAGCCCCCTTTTCATTTTTATTTTCTTTTTTAAATATTTCCCAAGTGATGTTTAACAGAGCATTGACATTTTCACATTATGTCGGATAATATTTTTTCTTCTGGAGAAAGTCTTATTTGTTTTATTTCGGCAAGAATAAAAGTAGTTATTAATTTTTTTAAAAACATTTTTGGGACATAATTATTAGCCCCTTTAAGCTAATTTTTTCCCGATAGTCTACAGAACAAACCATCGTCATACAATAACTTGCCTAATTACCCTAACCTGCCTAGTTCACCTTATTAACCTAGTTAAGCCTTTTAATGTCACTTTAAGCTGCATAGAAGTGTCTTGAAAAATATCAAGCAAAATATTATTTACTGTCATCATGACAAAGATAAAATAAATTAGTTATTAGAAATAAGTTTTTAAAACTATTGTTTATAAATGTGCTGAAACAATCTTCCCTCTATTAAACAGAAATTGGGGAAAAAAATAAACAAGGGCGCTAATAATACAGGGGGCTAATAATTCTGACTTCAACTGTGTGTATATATATATATATATATATATATATATATATATATATAAACAATTTCTCCAGATAACTAAAAAACTGCTATTTAGAAAGAATTGATTATGTAGATTGAGTGGAATGATTCATAAAATGTTAAAAAATAAATTAAAAGCAAAGTTAAAAGTGAAATAAACAGTGTTTTAGTAAACAGTGATTTATTCAAATAGTATTCAGTTAAGAATTTAAATAATCAAACATAAAATTACACTGTAAATGTCTTCACTGTGTGAATAATTCAATAAAAGTATTCTTTATTAAAGTTACTAATGGTTCTTGTGCTTGAGTATTTTAAATGCTGTTAAGCCTTAAAAACAAATGTAAATGAAAAACGTTTATACTCTATTATAGTTAAACTCTCTAATACTACACAATCGTCATGTGTCTTTCTCTGGGTCAGCTATTATCATAACTCATCATTGCAGATCCTGCGATGTGACTATTGTGAATGTGCACATTGCGATATCAGTGTGCTTTATTGTGCAGCTCTAGTAGTAGCCATAACTAAGGGAAAGTTGCCTAAGTTTCCCTGATGTGCATTTAAAAAAGTAAATTAATGTACGGCAATTTGTTGGCATATGCCTTAATTATTAGGTCAGTTGTGTATTTAATTTAGTATAAAGTAGATGTTTGTGTTTTTATTAACTGTAATATGCATGTTTGTGTAATGCACAGTAAGAAAACCTTATGAAAAAAGAATATATGTTTTCTTTAATTGATTTAATTGCAGCATGCATTTGTGGGAAGCTTTTATGCTTTCAAAGCAATTAAAGTGAATATTTTTCTGAATTTGAAGGCTTAAATGTAACATGCATGAACACATTTAGTTGTGGTTTAAAATGTTGCCTTGTGAAAGCCAACTAATCCAAGATGAAATGCACCAATTACTGTATATCCCAGTTAATAAGGAAATCTAATGATCTACAGATATAAAAACACCATTAATAATAATCCAATATAATGTAAAATGTAAATAAATGATGTATCTACAGTGCAGAAAATGCTTTTTTTCACGTTTTCTGTCTTGTTTCTAGTCCAAATATCTAAAAAAGTTTGAATCAAGAAGCATTTGCTAGACAAAAAATATAGTCTTGTTGTAGGAAATAATCTGCCAATGGGGTAAGCACTATAATCCTGTTTTTCCTTTTGCCCTAAGATTATTTTCCTTACCACATTAGCAGATTATTTAGCTTGTTTTAGGGAAAAATTCACTTTATATAGCATATTATTTCTTAAAATAAGACTATGGATCCTATCATACTCCCAGCGCAATAAGGTGCAAGACGTATATGGCACAATTTGATACTATTTCCAGACCAGCACAACAGTAATTTTTATGTTTTGCGCCACGTTTTAAATAGCAAATCCATTTGTGCCACTTTGTGGACTCATGGGTGCGCTGATCTAAAAAGGAGTTTTGTTTAAACACATTGTTGACGCCTTGCTGTTTTGAGCAACTGAAATAGACTGTGACACTGACCAACTGAAAGCTGGTCTAAAGTCCAGCACAGAGTGTGTTAGTTATGCCCCAATGCAGGTTCAAACGCATACACATTGCTTAATACCCACAGGATGTACAGCAATACACAAATATCTTGAAAAATTAAAATGTTACAAAAATATTATTTTCTACATTATCTTCATGTCCAGGGGGGCTTTTTTAGCTTATTTATTACTTTTTGCATTTGTGTAATCTTACTATTACTATTAGCAGTATTATTTATTATATGCATATTTATATTTTTTAATAAAAACAAGTTTAGATTTGTCCACATGTCAGGTTTTGGAGATGCATAAACAAATGGGGCTTAAGAATAGGACATTTGTTTGGATAAATTGGTTTTTGACCACACTTTGTTGTTGTTGTTTTTTTTTTTTTGCTGGAAATTAGAACTGAGTTTAGAAATAGTTTTGAAACAAACCTTTGTGCTTAACAAATAAAATAAAACATATAGGCTAATGGATGTCTTGAACGGAGTGCGTACAACACTGTTAAGAGAAAGACGCTGAATGAGAGACTCGTTCTTTATCTTCGCGCTGCAGAAGGTCTCTTTAACTGTTTTCTTGCTAGTGAAGCATTCAGTTTTTCCACTTACAAAGTCCGGCATGTAAATAGCAAATGCGCCATGGCATGACGCAACTGACTCTGAAAGGGACTGGGCGATGATTGGTTTAATGGACATTATGCTCAAAACACACCTATAACTCATTAAGAGTGCTTTCACACTAGCACTTTTGTCCACACCCGGGTTCGTTTGTTGTCAGAGTACAGTACGTTTAGCTAGTGTGAATGTGTCTTCTGAGATCCACATAAAAGAGGTGGTCAGGGGTATGGTTCATGCGAACTCTGGTCCGGTTCACTTCTGGTATGAGTTCAATCGTACCATAAAACAGAAGTGGATTGCCAACTGTACAACAAAGTATCATTTTCATAACATTTATTTGTGCGTGCGTGTGTGTGTGTGTGTGTCTGTGTATTCTGTACTATACCTTGGTGACAAGTGGGACTGAGCCAAGGCAAGCACAGTGATAATGTCTGCTCGTCTCCTCCAAAAACAGCTTCTGACATCACGTTATGTTCTGAACGTTTATATAATTTTTGCGGCAGATGGGCACAAGTTGCTTTCTGTATGTCCAATAAAAAAAGATTCAGTAAAAGTAGAATGACCATGATGTGCATACATCTTTCTATTTTGGCGCTTTGCTTTCGTGGTGACCATCACCTAGCTACAGCCATTCACAGAACAGTAGCTCGATGACACAAGCGTACCAGGGGTTCAGAAGCATATTTTTCCACCCTTAAAATACTGTAGCAAAAGTGGATTCGTACACGTACTTAATGCTTTTGTGCCATGTGCTTTAGACTTTTGCACCTAGATCGTTAAAATAGAGCCCTATATGTTTTGCTTGTCTAGAAAATATTATTTTAGTTAATTATTTTTATATGTTTGGACTAAACACCAGACAGAAAACTAGGTAAAGCAATTTTGCAGTGGAGTATAGTTTGAATTCAAATGAATAAATATTTGTATATTTGGTTCAAATTAAAGGAACTGAATTGGTTGTACTGTATGCAGCACGGTGCATTGAGTGATAAAAAGTTCTGAGGATGAAATAGAATTTAGTTATCTTTAAAATTTAAGTTAAAAAAAATGAAAGTTCTATGAAGAAGCCTGCAGTGAGGAAATCCTCAAGTCAGTTGTGCATTTCTCAGTTTCAATCTTCATTTTCACTTCCACACACTTTTTCTGACAGCAGCAGCCATCTGCCAGACAGTTTATTTCTGTCTAACAGGCTGCTTTCAAAATGACATAATTCAGGTGTTCCTCTAAGCCCACAGACGACTGAAAGAGATGACTGAAATACGAGTATGCAAACCTCTCCCACTGTTAGCTAGCGTTTTAACTCTCACTATAGTTTTTGGGTTGATTTTATTTTTTTGGTTCAAAATTCAAGATTTTTCCTCAGAGCCCTGTGGCTGTTTTAAACGGACACCAGTTTGAGAAACACTGCCCTATGGCTATATGATCTAGTTTGGCAGATTTCGCTTGAGCTGGACCATCTGCACAATGTTTGTCAGTGTCGTTTTCCTGTGTAGTTTCTCATATATAGAAAACAAGCAGAGCCCGAGGCCGTGAGAGTCATGCAGAGAGAGAACGAAAGGGAGTCAAAGCTGAGGAATAATCCCACATCTTTTCTATTGCTGACTGAGAGAAGAGATAGAAACAGAAATTACTTTAAAATGCTTAAACAAGGATTAAACATTTATAGTTATTGATTTTAAACATAACCATTGCATCAAATGTAGTTGTGCCCCCCATACATTTTAATATTTTCTGTGTAGGATTAACTTTGTATTCAATAAGAAAGATGCACATAAACTATGATGGAAACACCTTTTACAGAACAAATTCCAGTATGCGCATTAAAAAGCTCATGTAATTTTTGTTATAAGAGATCATGTAATGATAAAAGTGTGTGTGAATGGACTAACCAGCAGAATGACCACATTGTAAAACATCTGCAATGTTGTTTTAGTCAGTAACACCTTAACTGTTTCAGTGTTCGTGTTATTATATTGTTAATTGCCTCCAGAACTGTCAAGAGCATCTGTGCTCTGTGTCTGATGCCTTCAATCGCCACCATCCGCTCATTGTGTGTCGGCATCATCTTCTAAGGTGCAAGTCATTTATTAAATAAAGAAAAGATTCATGCAGCTTTTCCTACCACAGCAAATTCTGTTTTTACTGTTTATATTTGGTGCCAGTTCAGAGTCTCATTTGACTCTTTGGTTGGAAACACTTGGTGCAGCCCAAATTGCATACTTATGCACTATTCTACGCCATTTTGTAGTATAAATAGTGTAAGTAGTGCATTTACACTGAAAACTCTACAAAGTTGGTCACACCTAAGCATGATTTACTGCCATGTCTGTTCACAATCAAAAAAATCACTGCAATAGGACTTGTCTGACAAAGTGAAGTAGACAAAAAGATCCTCAAAAGGCAACTGAAGTGTTATAGTATATAAATATAAAAATAATTTGTAACATTTTAGTTTAAGTACTAATTCTGACACCTGATTTACACAGGGTGCGAGTGTCAATACTTGGCAGAGGGCGTGTCTGAAGCTTGGTGCTAACACTGTGCTGAAATTAGACCGCAAGCGACTAATGTTTGAGCTGGGGTACTTGCATAAAGCGATCTGATCGACTTACGCTTTCGTTGGTGCTTAAAGTTGAGAAATTCCCAATTTCTGCAGCAAGCAATGCCACTGAAACTGTGCCAACTGATCCACAATTCAGTTAGGGAACACTTGACGTCAACCAATCAGAAAAATGGGATGCTAACGCCCCATGTGAATTGAGCATACCTGTAGCTATTATTTAATGGATAACAAACTGCCTATTATTAAGATATTGGCTCTTAATGAGTAGACATTTTCCATGATCTTATTTTACTTTAATCCTACCCAATACCTAAACTCAACTTCTACCTTAATAATTATTAATAAGCAGTAATTTAGGAGTTTATTGAGCTAAAAGCTATGGTTAACCTCTTAGGGCCCAATGTGTTTTTTTACATGCGTTTTTTATTTCTCTTTGCTATTTGGGCTTATTGGAACCTAATTATAATAAAAACCTAAGTTTCATCTTTTGATATGATGTACTTTTAGAGAAAAATGTCAATGTCAATATATGTGGACCGGGGTCCGAATTTTCATAAAACATTTTTTCCTGACGGTTTTAAAATGCATATTTAACATAGAAATTTTTTGTTTATAGATATGTTTTAACTTTTAGAGAGTAAAAACAATCCCTCCCCCCCCCCCACCCCCCAATTTTGGACAGTTAAAATTGTGTTTAGAACATTTAATTTGCAGCAAACAGTTGCAGGATGACACTGTATGTCTGTAAAAAAATAAAGAACATTCAAAGTATTTTAAATAGCCACTTAAAAGCTAAAATGTGCTGTCCACGTATGTGGCCACTAAGCCCTAGGAGGTGACTAAATAATCAGGGATATGGTCACACTTTATTTTGATGGTCCATTACATTGCATCTATGTACATGCCAACTAATTCTCATTAGGGTTGGGGTTGGGGTTAGGGTGTTCGTGCAAGTTGACATGTACTTGCAAAGTATCTTATAGTCCGTTAAATGTCTGTTGAAGGAGCAGTATCAACAGATATTAAGCTGACAGTCTACTTATACTCAAATGGACCATCAGAATAAAGTGTTACCAGGCATTTGTATCAAATTTTAAAGTATTACAAACTTCTTGTTAGCAAATGTGTGAAACCTACTGGATTAAAAAATAGCAGCAAATGATAAAAATGTTGACTGATTATTAATGTTTAGGAGCTGCATTGTGATCCATAAATAATAAAATAGCATTTAAATATGTCATCAAATGATTCTTTTTCTGAATTTGCCTGACAAAATTTGTAAATAACAACTATTAAACTATAAAACTAACAAATATTGTAAATAAATAACTATTGTTGCACTGACATTCTATCAATCATGGTGAAAGTGTATGATAGTCAATGATGTTTTCACTTTCTTTTTTCAAGATACGTGAATGAATCAACCCAGTTATTACATTTTTTTTTCAACCATTGATCGGCAGGTGAACATGTGAACCTCTGTTCTTGAGAAAACATCTGCAAATGTGCTTTGTACTTCAGAAAGTCAAACTGAATGATGAAACCGTAAACGATTTACACAAAGAACATTCCCAAGTCTCTTTTTTTTTCTTCCTCCACTGTGGTTTCAATTTGTTTTCGTTTGCTCAGCACTATTAGCGTGGCTTAACTACAGTGCTGCAAAAACAAGATCCTCCTGTGTTTACTTGTTACATGACAAGCAAAATGACATTATTTGGTGTCACTTCAGCTCTTTATTGCGTGTCTTGCTCTCTTCAAGCTCGTATAAACAGTTTCCCGATGTCAGCTTTGATCTGAAATGAAAAGGACACTGGGAAGGTTATTGAAACAAACCTCAGAAGAGAGATCACTTGTGGTCCTTCACAAATGAACATGTAAATCCCTTTCTACCATTTACCACACTAAGGCCATTATGTAATGAGGGGACACAGAGGGTGTGTGGAATGATTACTTATTTGTCCCAAGGACGTATCCTTCTCTCTTTTATGGACGGGACGCTAACTAGTTTGCTTCAGTAGACTGAGGAGATATCGTTACGTATAAATGGCCTTTTTTAAGGAAATGGATCTGTGCTTAAATGAATGGCTTGGATCTTGCCGAGGCTCATTGATCGCCAGTTGGCCTTTGATCTTGTCATCTTTTGGAAATGATTTTCCGAGCGCTGGTTTTGATTAGCTTGTGTCTGGTTGCTGTTGTCTCTCTAATGCATCTTGGCCACATCACTCTGGGCATTCAGACGAGATAAACATCAGAGTTCCTCTGCGTGGGCCGCTGTTAAAATGTTTTGGTTTTTTGAAGTAATCAGATTGATCAGTCCTGACCTCTTCTGGATTTTTGTACTCCTCCACAGGTTGCATTGGCATTATGAAGCTGCTAAATCGCTAATGTGATTTTTCACGTTGGTCAAGTCACCGCCGTGTCACTGATAGATTTATTGTGTTGTTGTGGCTTCAAACACTTTGATGGTTCAGAAGTTGACTTTTATTAAAGTGCACAGATTATAGCTTTGTTGTGGTCCTATTAAGGTAGTTTTTTAATGCCTCCATTTATTTTCAATTGTGCAGATTTTATTGATGTATCGTTTAGAACTGAACATCAAATCTTAAACATTAAATCTTAAATCTTTTTAAATCTTAATAAAAATCAATCATAAAAAGATTAATTATTAAAACACATAGACAATTGAATAGGAAATATAGAATTTCTTAAGATAAACATAATTTAATGCCATAGCAATTCATAGTCCACTATTGTTATTTGAGTAAATTATTAAATTTGACTTAAGATTATTAAAAGAAATCAAAAAATCCAGATTTAAATTTTTTTTTTTCTTTAAATTTTTTAAAATTTAAATCAATTATTTAATCGTTAAAGTGTAAATATTTCACATTCACTTATGCTTTTTTGCCGTTTTAATTATGCAGCAATCTTTTGTGGCATGTCAAAAAATGTCAAATTGTTTGAATATCATTTAAAAAGTGTCAGAATTTGAAGTTAAAGCTTATTCTTATTGAAGGTAACTGTAATATGGGGGATGTGACGCTGACAACGGAGATGAGGATCCAAATACAGGGTTTTATTGACTGGATGGTCAGGCAAGCAATGATCAACACAGGAGCAAATAGATGTCTGAGGGCAATCCAGAGTCGTAGTGGAAATAGTAGGCAAATGGTCAGAAGGCAGGGAGCATACAGGAATGATCAAACAAAGCAAAATTAAAAAACATGGAAGGCAAGGAAAATGCAGTAACCAGTCTAAAAGCAGCTTCAGCTGTGAGTGTCTAATCAATGGTGACTTGGAGCAGGTGAATGTGTGTGTTGCATGACTGGGATCTGTAGTCCATAAACCGGCAGATTTGTAGTTCATGTGAATGTTTTCCTGCGATCTATGGTGTTTAAAATTGCTGGTGATTGTGACAGTAACAAAACACAACACGTTGTCTAATTATTGAATAGGAAGTGAACTGAGTAGTGTCTTTTTATTATTCGTTTTATTTTTTTTTACAAATAAGTGTACAGTTACATACAAAAATGCTAGTTGTAAAATTGTAGGCTTCAGTGTACCTTCATTTTATTTAAATAATAAATAATTATTCATTTTTTAATCCACACAAACATGGTGAGAACATCCAAACCCCACACAGAAAACCAACTGGCCCAGCCAGGACTCGAACCAGCAACCTTCCTGCTGTAAGGTGACAGTGCTAACCACTTCAAACCACCTCAAAATAATATTTCATAATAGATAAATAAAACTTCATTTATTCAATATGATTTAACAAATTTTAATCAGCCAAAATGTCAGGTTTCTTTAATTCATTCACATTTACTGATGGACACTTGTGGAAGACCAAGAGAGTTGATTTACTTATCGAGTTCTCATAGTTGAACATCCCATGGCCTACAGTTTATGAATGTGTTGAATCATTGTGTTGACTGAAGTGTGTTTTTTTTAATCAGTTGGCAAAACACAGAAAAAACCTCCAGCAGAGTCTGAAACCTGGCCCAGACCCCACCATTGATGGAGAAGCAGCGCTCACATACTACACCAACCACACTGCACAGATAGAGGTATATCACAATCAGAGTGACAACTTCTAGTGATTCTCTCTCACCTTTAAGGGCTTTCTGTAGCTTTAATATGACACATTTAAGGTGAGACACATTTTTATTTTATGTTATCAATTGGTGCACGCAGATTTGTGTTACAATACATATTCTTTAAGGCATTTTCTAGACATTTTTTCTCCTGCACTCAGCCATATTTCTCCATTTTAGCAGCACTTGCATAATAAAAACTTTATTTTTTCATATCTATATTCTAAAATGATACGTTCATATATAATTTATCTGATTATTTGAAATATTGTAGCCTACAAAAGAATAATCACAGCGATTTCTGATTAATGTAGTGTCATTTTTGTCATAGATATAATGCAAGTTAGCATGTGTAAGTAAATGATACCAGATTTGCATATTAAAATATAAGATTTTCAAAAACTTGTAATGTAAAAAAGTTCACAGTTCTTTTACTTTGATCAGTGAAATGCTGAAATGTGATGATAAATATTGCTTTATTGCTTTAAAATTGCTTCCCACTGTATCATCAGAAAATGTCATTAAAGCGTATGTTAAACATGACTGATTGCAGATTGTTCGCCATGATCGCACCATGGAGCAGATCGTGTTCCCTGTGCCCAACATCTGCGAGTATTTGACGGAGGAGTCGAAAGTACGTGTTTTCACCACCACAGAGCGGGACGACCAGGGCAGCAAAGTCAATGACTTCTTCCAGCAGTTTGATGATCTCTACAATGAGATGAGGTGGCAGAAGAAGATACGAAGTGGGTCATTTCACTTTAGACTAATTATAATAATAATAATAATAATAATAATAATAATAATAATAATAATAAAACAGTTTATCAGCAGTGTGGGTCTGTTTCAGAGTCATTACACTGATGAATTGGTGTGTGTGTTTGCAGATAATGCACCTCTTTTTTGGGTGTCAAAACATATTTCTTTGTGGGGAAGTATTTCCTTTAACATGGCTGTGTTGATCAACTTGGCTGTGGCTCTTTTCTACCCATTTGGAGATGATGGAGATGAAGGTAGAGTTTCTTGATTTATTTTTTATTTGTTTATTATTATTATTTTATTATCATTATTATTGCAGCTTTTAAATTTACATACAGATATATGGTGCACCGGGTTATCCACATTGGGTACACAAAATAACCAAACATAGGAATCCAGAAATTGTAGAAATGGAAAAAAATTTAAAAAAAAAACATAAATAAATATGAAAATGACATTAGGAATTCAAATTCATAGGAACAATCAAAATAATACACTCAATTATTTTTATACAATCAAAACAAAATTAGTACTAATAGTACTTATTTTGTTGCTTTTCAATCATAATTCAATTTTTTAAATCTCAATTTTCAAATTCTTATTTTTTAAAGCCATATTGTGGATTATTGATACTTTTTAATCCTTTAAGGTGCACTCCTTGAAAATATTTTGGTCCACATGTTGTATTGAATAATCTGCTGGCATACTCTGATAAATAGAAAGACACAGTTAAAATAAAAATGATAAACTATGGATAAAAGGTCAACCAGGTGGTTATGATGCCTGTTAAAGGGTTGTATAATTATGGCCCTGTGAATTCATCCGATGCTTAAAAACACAGCATACGGTCCACAACAACAAAAAATTTGAATGAATTGATTAAAAACTAGGGCAGTTATTTATATGTGTCTCTCTTTTAGATCATTTTTCTTTGTCATTCAAGGATATTTTATTTGGTTTTTATCATGTTGATTAAGTAAAAGATGAATATTTTCTAATAAATATATTTATTTTACTAGCATCATTTTTTTTATACACAAATGCAAATTTTTGTCTGTAAAGTCCCTTTTTCTTATTTTTTGTAAAGATTTGAAGATTTGAGATTTGAGATGTTATTTGAATACAAACTCTACCTCCAGCAATGTTAAAGCGTTTAAATGAATAACACTATGTGATTTTTACAGTATTGTCTCTTTTCTATAATACCCAGCCGACTGTATTTTATGTGACTTTTTATACATCACTGTGACCTTGCTTTAAGATTTAAAGTGGTTTTTGTCATTTATATTACTTCTGGCATAATCTTTTGTTTCTTTTTTTGTTTTGTTCTGTTGGCTATTTGTGTTGTTGTAGGATTGATTCCTTTTCTGTATATTTTTGTATTCTTGTTGAACATTCTAATAATAAAAAAAAGTGAATGCTGCCATTTTTATATTAATTTCAACGTACTTTCAAGCAATAATTCTCTTGAACAGTAGCACTGTTTGAGAACCACTGCTTTAAACCAATCCAGAAAAAAATTAAAACCCATTTCATATGCCTTATTAACATTAGAATCTGAATACTGTTAAAAATAATGCTTTATTATACATTTTATTTATATGTGAATAAAATATTAAATCAACATGACATTTCTTAACATAATATATAAGCTAATATTGATTTAAACCCTTAAAATAGAAAATTCAAAAGCATATTAATGCTAAATTTCAATTAATTTTGGAAAAAATAAAGCAGATTTCATTTTCAAAAATCTTCATGTTTGGTTCTGTCCTCCAGGTGTCTTGCCTCCATTCCTGTCCGTCTTGCTGTGGGGGGCAGTGGTCGTGAGCACCTTCACGTTGTTCATTCTTCCCCCGCGTGGAGGCATCCTGGCGTTCCTGGTGACCGTCATCTTCCGCTCGATCTACACGCTGGGTTTAGGACCTACACTGTTGCTCCTGGGGGCTGCCAATGTAAGGCTAATTCATTATCAACCATCCATGCTTCATTTAAACTCATCAGCTCTCAGCCTTTACCAATTGATTAAATGTCAAAGTGTATTTTGAATATATAGAGCGGATAAAGTCTTATTAAAGAAGACCTCATGTTTGCTAATTAAAAGTTATTACCGAATAATTTCAAGAAGGCGCTTGATATGTGGCTAAATATGAAATTAGATGGCAGCCTGAGGATCCAGCATTGCCGTTTTGCATCAGTGTCACTTGCGTTGACAGAAGCGGCTGATGTGCTTGATGTGCCTTAAGATCAAAAATGAGAGTGATTTCATGGCTCACTCACAGCCAACTGAAGCTTCGGCCTTCAAACTGCTGACGCGTCCCTCTGTTGTGCCAGTCTGTTCAAGCTGGCGTCTCTTCAGCCATCATGGCACCACAAGAAGTCCCAACAGAGACATGTGCTCGAACAGATTCTGCCAGTCTGGGATCTGTTATTTGAGACTCTACTCGCCGCGTCTTCTAGTGGTCCAACTAAGTTAACCTTTAAAAATGTTTTGCCATCTATGGTTGTGTGTGTTTCGAACAAGCCAACTCACTGAACCGATTTTTTCCTTCTTTATACTGGGTTTCTAACATGTTACAAATGCTAGCAGTAAATAGCTGCTTTAACAGTCATTAGTGTCAGAACATGTTAAAATGTTGTACTAATGCTACAAAAAATTGAAATGATCTTAAAATTATTTAAATAAGTTTAGCTAGCTTGTTAACTAAAATATTGTCAAAACAAGCCTAAAAATGCTAAGAAATAAAGCATGCTAAGAACAGTAGCCTAAATGCTAAAATAACATAACTGATCAAGTTTAAGATTGCTAGCTTATTAACTAATTACTAAAATATAATCAAAACTAGCCAAAAATACTAACAACTAAAACATGCTAAGTACATGTTAACTAATGACGATTAATGATGGGAGTTTGTTAACTATTTATTAAATTGATCAAAATGAGCCTAAAAGGTTAACAACTTTGCCAAGTACAGTAGCCTGCATGATAACAAAACAAGTAAAGGTTAAGATTGTTAGCTTGTTAACTAAAATGATCAAAACTAGCCAAAAATGCTAACAACTAAAACATGCTAAGTAAATGTTAAAAATAAGTAATGACATTTAAGAATGCTAGCTTGTTAACTGTTATTCAAATATGATCCAAACAATCTTAAAATGCTAACAATTAAAACATGCTGTGGTAAAATGGCATAAAAAGTTAAGGTTATGATAGCTTGTTAGCTAATATGATCAAAACTAGCCAAAGAATGCTAACAACTAAAACATGCTAAGTAAAATGGCATACGTTTAAGAATGCTATCTTGTTAATTAATTATTAAAATCAAAACAAGACAAATAGCTAACAACTAAAAATGGCTAAGTACAGTAGTCTGCATGTTAAAATGGCATGACTAATAATGTTTAGAATGCTATGCATAACTAATATATTAAAACTAGCCAAAAATACTAAGAGCTAAAACATGCTAAGTACATGTTAATGGCATAACTAATGAAGTTTAAGAATGCCAGCTTGTTGAGTAATATGATCAAAACTAGCCAAAAAAAGGCTAAGAACTAAAACATGCCATATAGCAACAAGTTAAAATGGCATAATTGATGAAGTTTAAGGATGCTCATTGGCTAACTAATTATTAAGTTATGATCAAAGCAAGTCTAAAAAGATAAAAAAAATTGTTTAAGCATATTAGCTTGTTAAATATTTTTTTAAGATATGATCAAAACCAGCCTAAAAATGTTAACAACTAAAACATACCAAGTACATCCTAAAGTCACATAATAATGCTGTTTGAAAATGCTAGCCCGCTAACTAATTATTAAAATATGATCAAAACTAAAATGCTAACAAATAAAACATGCCAAGCACATGCTAACATTACTAATTAAAGTTAAGCATGCTAGCTTGTTGGTAATAACATGGTAATCATCTTAGCATGATGCTAACAGCGCACTATGTTATTATTAGACTTTGGTATAGCATAATGTGTAATGTTAGCAACTACTCCAAAGCACTTTAAAAACTGCCAAGCAACACACTAGCTTCTATAGTGGCAAGGCAAAGATGAAAGGCAGTTTAAGTGCAGTTTAAAACATTTATTGAAATATTCAAAACAAAATCCAAAAGGGGAAAGCAAAGACAATGGTGAGTAAACGTTTTAGTGGCCACCCAGAACACTCTAGCAACTAGCCAGTCAGACTTCTTTAAATTCATCCATATTAACTTTCAAATGATCTCAAACATTTCTACAGCTTCCTCAACGTTCAGGCTTTCTCAAGTCAACATCAAACATTGTCTTGTACAATCTAGTTTGCATTTGTCTTTTTTGTTCTTCTGTCTTTGCTATATGACAGAAAGATGGTTGAATTGAAGACTTGAGCTGTGATGGTTAAGGGTGCTGAAGTGGTGAGATAACATTATCTGTACTATCTTCTCACAGCTGCTAAATAAAATCGTGTTCCTGGTTAGTTTTGTGGGGAATCAAGGCACGTTCACCCGAGGATACAAGGCAGTAATCATGGACGTCTTCTTCCTCCTGCACGTCAGTTACGTCATCGTCTGCATGCTGGGGCTATTTGTGCACGAGTTCTTCTACAGTATCCTGGTATGGCTTCTCACCTTTTTTCTGTTTTATTTTTATTTTTTCTTCCACTAAATGAAGTTAATGTTTGACCTTCGTATGCTTTTAAACATGAGGCTCAGGGATTCTTGCTTTCAGAGAGAAAGGTTTTGCTGTTTTTATGGATATTGAACAGCTGTGAATTATGTAGTTTAAACAATAATTGATTATAAAAAATAACACAGTTAAAGATTTTTAAAATTATTTAATTTATTTATTAATTTTCCTCTGGCTCAGTCCCTTTATTCATCAGGGGTCACCACAGCGGAATGAACCGCCAACTTATGCATCATATGTTTTACACAGCGGATCCCCTTTCTGCTGCAACCAAGTAATGAGAAATGTCCATACACACTAATTTACACACACACACACACACACACACACACACACACACACACACACACACACACACACACACACACACACACACTATTGCCAATTTAGTTTATTCAATTCACCTATACCTAATGTCTTTAGACTGTGGGGGAAACCAGAGCACCAAAAGGAAACCCACGCCAACATCGGGAGAACATGCAAACTCCACACAGATGTGCTAACTAACCTAGCCAGGACTTGAACCAGTGAACTTCTTGTGCTAACCTCTGAGCCACCGTGTCGCCTTTTAAAATAATATTTTACTTTATTTTGAAAATTTCTTTATTTATTTGTTTTATGAAAATTTATGAACTAATTTTGATCACATGCCATGACCTAACCATGGCTACTCGCATTAGCTATTATCTGATTTACCAATCAGAAAAATCCAAACATACATAAATAACCAGATTTCCTTACATTAGTCATCGTCGTCTTGAAGAATATCCCCATCCACCCCTACTCCTCCCCTTCTTTCCTAGATTAATCCTGGTCAGGGTGGCATGGTGGCTCAGCGGTTGCCCCACAGCAAGAAGTCCGCTGGTTCAAATCCCGGCTGGGCCAGTTGCCGTTTCTGTGTGGAGTTTGCATGTTTTTCGGAATGGTTTCCTCTGGGTATTCCAGTTTCCTGCCACAGTCCAAAGACATGCAGTAAGAGTGCATTGAATAAATCAAGTTGGCACATTATATGAGCATTTTAGTACTGGGCTTCACCTTAGAAACGTACTGTATGCTAGTATATTTGGCAGTTACATCATGGCAAACCCTAATAATCAAGGAATAAGCCAAACAAACAAATTTGGGGAGCTCTCAAGAAATATATGAGCTCAGACTCTCATCTCTCCCAATGTAACATGAGGGCTCGAGGATCTTCTGAGCTCTCCTAGGACAGCATACCAAACACACTTTATAATCAATCATCAGCTAAGTGTGAACTCTTGAAATTGTTTATCTTCTGTAAATTACAGAGAAATTATGACTATTTTTCCATTTTAATCTATCATATATATATATATATATATATATATATATATATATATATATATATATATATATAATTTTTTTTAAATTATTATTATTATTTCATTTTTTCTTTCTTTTTTTCTTTTAATACTAAAATGATGCTATTTTTCCTATTTTAATCTGTTAGGGTAAGTGTTAGCAAATTGTAAAATATAAAGTTGTAATTATTTTAATATGTTGTCTTTACTACAATAAAACATCATTTGAAAGTTTATTTAGAATCAGAACCGCATTTATAGTAGTGTATTTTGTTGCAATTTAATGTAACTTTTAAACAGTGTAGCAAAAATTTTTTTTATTTTTTTTTGGCTATAGGGCAACAGCAATTGAAATGTTATTTAATCATTATTTCTCTTTTTTTCATTCTCTCTTTAGTTGTTCGATCTTGTGCGTAGAGAGGAAACTCTCCTAAATGTGATGAGGAGTGTAACTAAGAATGGCCGCTCCATCTTCCTCACCGCCGTTTTGGCCATCATTCTGGTCTACCTCTTCTCGATTGTGGGCTTTCTCTTCTTCAAAGATGACTTCCTCATGGAAGTAGACCACCTACCTTTAAGTAAGCATGAAGTGGACGAGATGTTCCCGTCACGCTTTTTTCTGTGGTGGCCTTCGAGCTGCACAATGCATAAAACTGGTGGTTTTGCCCTTTCGTTTCATATTTTCCGAATGTTCTGCATGGATGAAGTCATTATCATGTGCAACCTTCCTTGTGGGTAAACAACTTGTTGGGGACATGTCATAAAATAAAGACTTTTTTTTTAGATGTTTAAATGCTATAATCAAGTCCTGATACATCTACTAACCCACTGAATATGAAAAAGAACAACCTAGTCACTTTGTTTAGATAATCATTTTTTTTGCCACAAGAAAAAAAAAAGCTTTTTTAGATTTTGTTTTATTACCTGCACGGAATGATTGCGTGGAGTCATTTTCAAGCGTGAGACGCAGAGCACAGATGTTCTCGACTATTCTGGACGTAATGGATAATATTATAACACTAATTCTGGTGTTTTATAATGACCAAAACAACATTTCAGGGGCCTCATGTATCAATGCTGCGTACACACAACATCTTTGTGTACGCCAGATTTCATGCTCGAGTTTGGATTTACTAATGATGAAATTAACATGAGAATGTGCATTGGTCTGTGGTATGTCAGATACTGGAGAGCATTTGGTCGAGATCTGATGAGAAATGGAAGTATGAGATAATGTGATTAAAATTCGTTGATCCTTTCAGGCGGAAGTAACAAACTGCAAGCTTTGGATGTTTATATCAGTTTTAGGTTTTTTTTTACTTGAATTTCGTCACTGTTTTCGGGCACACTAACTAATAGAGATCCTTAAAACTAACAGATTGAAACTTTATTTCAATTTTTACGAGACCTTTAAAGAGGCACACACAAAAACAGCCAAATAAGGCTATAATAAATAAACCATGCATGGGATATTTTGAGCTGAAACTTGACACAATCTGGGGGCACCAGAAAATGATTTTATGTCCTATAAAAAAGTGACAAATGCACCCCCTTTGAAATGTCTTTTTTAGTGAGCTTACCTGATCGGTGATGTATGCAGTGTATCTGTACATGCACGCACATGCTGAAGTAAAAAGGTGTAGACATTTTGAGCTGCATGTGTGTTTATATGATCACACATGCTTGCATAGCTGCGTTGAGATGGAAGAGGACCTGCTAGCACATGGCACCTGTTGCATAACCCAGCAGTGGCCACACACTCCCTTATGTAATCTCTTCCTCTGTGCGTCGCAGCACTGGGGACACAAAGGGCACACGGAAACGCACATGCATGCACTGGAATACATCAAAAGTCATCGAATAAAATTCATTTGTGGAAATACAAAAGCTTTGACTGGCTAGATGAGTTTCAAATGTTTCAGTGTTTGCTTTTTTCTTGTTTTATGACAAATAAACTTAATCAGATCAGACAATTTTGAATTGTAATGCTCATGCCAGGAATGTGACAGTTAAAAACAATATATTACTGATGAGTGTTTGTTTGATTTTTATTTTAGAGAGGCCAAATGTGAATGGGAAGTCTATGAGCTGTGTGAGTGCAGACTGTGCTGAATCCATGTTTAGTCGTAACCATGGTAAGTTAACTGTGCTTTTGTATTTACGGTAGGCCCAAAAACTGTCTAGACTTAAATGCCTGTAAGTGCACAAATGTACTTGAAATGGATAACAAAACAGTGTTTAATTCATGCAGTTTATGCAAATAATTTAGTGAAATCAGCATTCACTCTACTTCTACTTGTTTAGAACATGTATTTAAGTGTTAACCAAGTACTTGTTATAGTATTATGTTTTTTTTTTTCTTACTATGATAGTCTGGTTATCAAAAGTTTTGCTTACATTTCTTGTGGAAACCAGTTGAAACATTTTATACTTTTTTATATATTTTACTATATATACTATTTTATACATGTTTGCTAACTGCAATCTAATGTTTAATTAGTGATCCAGGTCTTGATATGTTGTATGTGAACTACACCCCCCAATTAACCTTCTAGGGCTTAGTGGCCACATACGTGGACAGCACATTTTATCTCTTAAGTGGCTATTTAAAATACTTAATATTTAAAATACAGACATACAGTGTCATCCTGCAACTGTTTTGCTGCAAATGAAATATCCCAAACACTATTTTAACTGTCCAAAATGGGAAATAAAAATTTGTTTTTACTCTCTGATAGTCAAAACATGTTCAAAAAATGTTTCTATGTTAAATATGCATTATGAAACAGTCAGGAAAAAGTGTTTTATATAAATTCGGCCCATAAAGTCTACATATATGGACATAATTTTTCTCTAAAAGTACATCATATCAAAAGATGATACTTTGGTTTTTATTCTAATTAGGTTCCAGTAAGCCTAAAAAACAAAGAGAAGTAAAAAAAAAGCATGTAAAAAAACAGCTTGGGCCTTAAGAGGTTAAGGCTTGATCCCCCGTGAAAAACGTCACATACGACTCACACACTGGTTGTAGGTAAACCATATTGATCTGAAGTCAATGTTGTTATTTTAAAAGATCATTGTTTTGTTTGTTGGGTGTTTACATAGAAAGGGTTACTGTTCAAATATGCTTTACATTATTACAGCACCTCAGTTTCCATATTAAATATTAGTTTTAGTATGTTAGAATATTACTAAAAAAAAAACAGGTTGCTCTGATTGGCCAGCTGAGCCAATTTACTGTGATTGGCTAAATGCCTCAAGCATGCATTGGAAATCTAAGCCCCTAAACAAAATCATGCATCGTTGGTGCCAATAGCCTTGTTGGCTGTGCTCTGATGTAATGCCATTGTGCTTTGGCATCCGAGTTTGGGTCTCTCAAAGAACTTTCTAAATCCCATTTTTTAGGTCTTTCTCCAATATTTACGTTTCCAGAAATTCTTTAGCGGTTGTAAATGGTAACAGTTAATAAAAATGATGTTGTTTTTGTTCAACACGACACCTCTATGCATGAATATGTGCACTATATCAAACAATGCCAGTTGACATCAACGCACACACACACACACAAATTATAACAATTCCAGGGATTTCATTGATAAATATTCCCGGACGAGCCCCCATTACATGCCAAAATTCCCCAAAAAAACTCAAAATCTTGGCCTATGGTAGTCTATAGGTGGCCAACTATCCTATCTGAGGAGGGAGAATGACAGGTATTTATTTATATACTGTACTGTATTTATGTACTGTATTTATTTATTTATTTACTTATACTATAATTTCTGATTTAACGTAACATTTTGTTTGTTGTATTGTTAAGCTACAAAAAAGCTAACTGAAATTAAATGTAAAGGAATCAGATTTTTAGTTTTTTATGTAAATACTGTCAATTGAGAGATAGAGGACAATGCACAAGACATCAGCATCTTGACTAGTGTATACAGTATTGAACTCCATTGTGTTACAACATGAATTATTTGTTTTTATTGTTATAAATTCATAATAAGATGTAAAAAGATATAATGCGTTAGGTCAACTAATGTTTTGCTATTTATTTTTTTAATTATTAAATAAATTAGAAAAATTACTCATTGCCACTTTAATGAAATACAGCTTGCTATATTTACCTTCAGCCCACAGCTCTCAATCAAGTTTGGTTTTTGGCCCTTCATAAGAAAATGTTTGGGCACCTCTGCTCTAAACTAATTGAAGCCTGCTTTCATTGCACATGACTTTATGCAGAATCATACCAGTGTATCAAATTGTGACAGATGTTTTTGCAAGTAATCATAAGTCAGGTGAGGTCTAAAATAATTTCTCAGTCAGACGAACAGAATCACTTTTGTAACTTTGAAGCTCCTCCACTCGCACAAACATATGCAATACACACTTATAGAAAAACGAAATATTGCAACGCATAATTTTTTATGATCATTTAATGCCAATATGTAAATACTGCGCAGCTTTATTCACAGTAGACGGGAAATCTTGCAATTGAATTGTGAAAGATGTCAGAAACAGTTCAACATTTCCTGTGTAGAAATACAGTTCCTGCATCATGATTTGACCTCCATCTCAACAATCAGCTCGATGATCTTGCGTAATCTGTGATAGCGGAGGCATGTCGTGTGATCAGTGTGTGTGTGTGTTTATGCTTTGTCTGAGTATTTGTTTGTGAAGGGCTGGGGCTGTGTGTCTGTTATTAGAGGTTAAGGTGCAGAGTTGACCCGTATGTGCATGTGTGTGTGTGTGTGTTGTTGAGATGACTCATGTGCTGCTGAATGATTCAAGATCACCTGTTCTTCTGTATATGAACACGTGCTCTCCCTCTCCTTCTCTCACACACTTTCACCCTGTTTCTTGTGACCTTTTCCTGTCTGCCGTCCATCTCTCTGTCTGTTTCTCATGCGTGTTTCTTAGTCACTGCTACGGCAGCATTGTAAAAGTCTCAGCCATCATGATGTGTTTTTATAGAAAAGTCTGAGACCACTAGTAAATAAAATTATATATATTTATTTATATGTTTTAATCTGAAAGCAAATTTATAAATGGAAATATTTATATTAATTATTTATTATAAAATAATTGCAGATATACAGTTGAAGTCAGAATTAATAGCCCCCTTGAATTATTAGTCTCCCTGTTTATTTTATTCCCCAATTCCTGTTTAACGGAGAGAAGATTTTTCCAAGACATTTCTTTACATAATAGTTTTAACAACTCATTTCTAATAACTAATTTATTTTATTTTTGACTTGATGACTGTATATAATATTTAACTAGATATTTTTCAAGACACTCCTATACCGCTTAAAGTAATATTTAAAGGCTAAACTAGGATAATTAGGTTAACTAGGCAGGTTAGGGTAATTAGGCAAGTTATTTTATAACTATGGTTTGTTCTGTAAACTATAAAAAAAAAAAAAAAGCTTAAAGGGGCTAATAATTTTGACCTTAAAATGGGTTTTAAAAAATTGAAAACTACTTTTGTTCTAGCCAAAATAAAACAAATAAGACTTTCTCCAGAAGAAAAAATATTATCAGACATACTGTGAAAATTTCCTTGCTCTGGTAAACATCATTTGGGAAATATTTAAAAAATCAAAAAAATTCATTGAGGGGCTAATACCTCTGACCTCCACTGTATATTCAAAAACCTGTAAAATCTGAAATAATTATAATTGTAATCAGGAAAATTTATTAATTAGGAAATAAAAAAGAAATATAAATCCAGAAATGGAAAAAATATACAGAAATTGATAAGAATATATTATAATTATTCTGAAGTAATTATGCAGCACATCCAAAAATTAGAAGAACTATAAACAAAAAATCTAAACCTTTAAAGTTTTTGTACATGTAGTTACAAAACTGAGTAAATGATATAAGCTTTAATAAAAAAATAATATACTGTAATGAACTGTAATGGTATAAAATATAAATATCATAAATATCAAATCTAAAGCTCTTGTACATCATGTAGTCTGAAACCATCATTTATTCTGTAAATATGTGTGTTCTCATCCAAGTGGAAGAAGAGGATGAAGACGGCAGCGAGCGAGTGTGTGACACCCTGCTGATGTGCATCATTACAGTCCTGAACCACGGCCTGAGAAACGGAGGAGGAATCGCTGATGTTCTGCGCAAGCTTTCCAAAGAGGTGAACATCATATTATCAATACACTTCGACATGAGATACGCCAGCAAATCCTCTCCAGTGGCACTAATACTGCCAAAATAATCCATGTTTAAAGCAGTGGAAACTGCAGGCATCTGTACATCATGCTTTTATAGAGCCCACATCCATTTATACTCTCTGCACATCTGTCTATAGGCTTTCAAGAGTCACAAAATTAGTCAAATCCACTTCAAAGACTCTGTGTTTGAGGCTTTTTTTGAGAGGACTAAAAACTTGCAATAAATAATTAGATTATAAAAGCCATTGAAATAAAGATTTTAGCTACAAAATATATATTTTTATATATTTTATTTTTTATTTAAAAAAAAATAAAATTATTTAAGAAACAATTTTTCTTTGATTTCAGATTTCATAGTTTTTTTAATTGTTCCAAAATTGTTAAAAGTAAAATCACAAGCAAATATTTTATTATATATGTAATACAAACACCTTGCTTGTATTATAAAAACCCTTGTTGCACGTTTAATGTATTTTCAAGCTTTTATTTTACATTTTATTATTTACTTATTGTTTATATTTTAATTCATTATTAAGCTATTTCAGTTTCTGTTTCAGTGATTTTAAAAACACAATTGTACCCAACATTGTTTGCAAAATATTTTATTTTATTGTTTTTTTTGTTTGTTTGCTTTGTTATTTTTATTATTATATTGATTTAATGATTTGAAAACTAACACGCCCTAACCTAACACATCATTTAATGTTTTTTTATTTCTGTTTTATTGGGAACATTATTATTTTATTAAGAAAATGTTTTAACACCTCATTGTGCCCAAAGTTTTTTTTATTTATTTATTTATTTATTTATTGGTTCGTTTTTATTTTATTTTATTTTAGATATTTTTATTTTATTTTACTTTACTTTACTTTATTAATCAGTTTCAATGGTTTTCATTTATTTATTTCAGCTTAGTCCCTTTATTAATCTGAGGTCGCTATAGCAAAATCAAGCGCTAACTTATCCAGCATAAGTTTTACCCAGCAGATGGTCTTCCAGCTGCAACCCAACACTGGGAAACACTCATACCCACTCTTTCACACACATATACTACAGCCAATGTAGCTTATTCAATTCACATATAGCGCATGTCTTTAGACTGTGGGGGAAACCAGATCATTCAGAGGAAACCCATACAGACACGAGGAGAACATGCAAACTCTACAAAGAAATGCCAACTTACCCAGCCGTGGGTTCGAATCGGCTTCTTGCTGTGAGACGATCGTGCTACCCACTGCGCCACTGTGACGCTGTTTAATGCTTTTATTCCCAAAAATTGTTAACAAAATAAAAAAAAGTTTTGCTATTATTTTGTTTATTTATTCTGTTATTATTTTGATTTATTGTTTTTAAAAACAGTTTTTCACTTCATTGATTCAATTTGAAGCTTCCAGAATTCTTGCAAAGGATCATGGATATTGTATAATGGTGGACAAAGAAAAACCTTCCTATGACTGTGTGTCTACAGGAGCCCATGTTCCCGGCGCGGGTGGTGTATGACCTGCTGTTCTTCTTCATTGTCATCATCATCGTGTTGAACCTCATCTTTGGTGTGATCATTGATACTTTCGCTGACCTAAGGAGTGAGAAACAGAGGAAGGAGGAAATTCTCAAGACCACCTGCTTTATTTGTGGTATGTGTGGCTCAGAGGGAAAATATTATAAGAAACTATCATTCTATCAGTCAGTCATAATAGAGTAATTTAAGTAAATGCAGGTATTTGGCAGAATGCTAAGCTGTTTTTTTAAGAGCATAATAATATAATAAATATAAATATACTAAATATGTAATGCAAAAAGTATGGATAGTACTAGTATTTAGAATATATGTATAATGTATATATGTACAGTTGAAGTCTGAATTATTAGCGCTTATGTTAAAAGCCTAATAGTTTTAAAAACTAATTTCTAATAACTGATTACTTTTATCTTTGCCATGAAGACAGTATAAAATTTTATTAGATTTTTTTTAAGATACTAAGGCCCTATCATACACCTGACGCACCTCGCTGTTTAAATAGCAAATGCATTTGCGCTCATATGTGCGCCCATAGGCGTTCTGGTCTTAAAAAGGAGCTGTGTTGAGGTGCATTGCTGGCACGTTGCTGTTTTGAAAAAGTTGAATAGACTGTTTAATAGACCAGAACAAAGCCAGTCTAAAGTCGAGTGCAGAGCGCAATACTTGTGCGCCTAGCTTACACACTGCTTAATACACACAGGATGAAGAGCAATACGCAAATATCTTTACATATGAAAAAGAGTTAAAATATTAAGGATATATATAAAATATAATAGGGATATATACATATAGGATTTAAATATAAAGTATTAAAATATGACAAAACATATTATTTTCTAGCCTACATAAATCTAAAAACCATACTTTCATGCCTTCTTCATCTCGGGGGGCTTTTCAGTTTATTCATTACAATTTGCTTTTGTATAATGTTATCATTATTAGCAGTATTATTTATTATATGCATATATATATTTGTTTTATTAAAAACAACCTCAGATTTGCCCACCTGTCAGGTTTTAGACCATATGAGGCACAGCATGTGTATTAGTATATTACTCAGTTTTTTGACCACACTACATTATTATTGTTCGTTTATTCATTTGCTGGAAATTAGAACTGAATTTAGAAATAGTTTTGAAACAAATCTTTGCACTTAAGAAACAAAATTAATTATTTATAGGCTAATGGATGTCTGCACGTACAAGAAGTTTCCTTATCCACGAGAGTGAAAGTGAAAGTAAATAATAAGGAGGCTCATCTCTCATTCTCAAGCTGTAGATGCTCTGTTTAACTGTTTTCTCTCTATTGAAGGGCTCAGTTTTTCCACTTACAAAGTCCATCATGTAAATAGCAAATGCACCTTGGCACAATGCAACTGACTCTTAAAGGGAATGGGAGATGAGACTCTGATTGGTTTATTCTCAAAACACACCTATAACTCATTAAGAAAATAAGCTCAACTTTTTTAGACCATGTGCCATGGCGCAAAGCAGATTTTTCCATCCTTAAAATAGCAAAAGTGGATTCTGACACGCCCTTATTGCTTTTGCGCCCTGGGCTTTGCAATTTGCGCATGGATTGTCAAAATAAAGCCCATTATGTTAAGCTTGAAGTGCAGTTTAAAGGCTTAATTAGATAAGTTAGGGTATTTAGCCAAGTCATTATATAGCAATGGTTTGTTCTGTAGACAATCGAAAAATTGTATTGTTTATATATATTATACATATTATTGCTAATAATTAAATTGTTTGTAAATTGCTAATAACTTAATTTTTTTAAGCTGCTTTTAATCTAGCTGAAATAAAGCAAAAAGGACTTTCTCCAGAAGAAATAAATATTAGAGCAAAGACTCTTTCCACAGTATTTCCTATGTTAAACATCATTTGGGAAATATTTGAAAATGTAAGAGAAAAAAAGGGGGGTGTTAATAATAACTGTATATGTGTATAAAATTGCTAATTTAATAATATAATATAATAACAACATAATAATAGGTAAAATACTTAAATATGCAGCAAATAATCTGAAAAGATACATAAAAATTATGAAGTGGTTATAAATTAATAATAATGATGATGATGATAATAATAATAATAATAATAATAATAATAAGACTTTTTATTTGAGGCACATTTCAAACTACTCAAGGCCACCGTACATAAAGAACAATATAAAACAATAAAAACAATGAATAAACCATAAAAGAAGCCGCAGTTACAAATTAACACCAATAAAATAACACAATCAGATAATAAAACCATAATCATGTAAGATAAGCTAATCTAAATAAGTGGGTTTTTAGTTGAGCTTTTAAATTGGGATAACAAATTTAAGTCCCGCAAGAAAATTCCAAAGGGGAGGAGCAGAACGGCTAACACCTCTGTTACCCATGGTTAAATGAGCTGTGGGTGTGTGGAAGTGTGTGGATCTGGAGAATCTTAAATTCCATGAGAAATTTGATGGGAAGCCGACAAAGCTGTTGGAGAATTGGCATAACATGTTGTATGAACTGAGTCTGGGTTATGATAATGGCAGAAGAATTCTCAATCAACTGAAGCTTATGAAGAGATTTATGGTGTAAACCATATAGTAGAGAGTTACAGCAGTCAATGTGAGAGGTGTGTACAGTATGATCTACTGAAGATTTTCAGAAGAAATAACAATACAGAAGTGTGTGAAATACGGAAGACTCCCAAGAAAAATTAAGAGTGTATGGTGGAGTGAGGAATAAATGGATGCATGCAATATTATGAAAATGAAAGTAATAAGATCGAGTTATCCTATTAATGTGTGTTTTGAAAGAGTGCTGTCTAAGAGGACCCCCAGGTTCCTAACCTGAGGCAAAGGAGAAACGGGGAAGGTATCAAAAAATAAAGTGAAATTACAGGACCAGGAATGACTGGGGTTAGTTCCTATAAGGAGAACTTATTTAGAACTTATTATTAACCATTGAGGTTATGAAAATTTTTAAAAAGCCAGGTTTGAAATTGGTGGAAACAATTGGTAAGATATACTGTAATTTGTAAATGGCAATTGTACAAATGGGATAACGTATGGTTATTAGTATACAAATAATCACAGTTTGGTTTGAACTAGTTTGTATTTTACTACCGCCAACACCAGTTATGATTATAAATGTATTAATAGTTTTAGTAGAAGTTTGAAATAATAGTTGAATAGGACTTTGTTTTCAGTTTTTGATTCTTAATTTTAGTTTGTCTATACAGCTTTTTCATTTATTTTTATTTTAGAAGAAGTGAAGCTAAACAAATGTGATAAATGTTTTCTTGATAAATAGCTAAAATAAAAGATTTAGTATCTTTTTATTTTAGTGATTTGACTTTCACAACTGTAATGTATTTAATATAATATATAAATGCATAAATATTTTATACATAAATTGTGCCTTTGAAAATAGTTAAAGTCAATTATTTTATTTAAAAACTAAAAATCCTCCACCGGACACAAAGCAGCAGACTGAGGAACAGCTTTTTTCCCCAGAGCTCTCTCCCTTTTGAACTCTGCACACCACTGACTCGTTTGCCCCTCCTCATACACCCCACACTCTCCTCATAACTTTTACTCCTCATAAACACTGCACTATTGAATATTTGCACAATTAAAACTGTACATATTTATTTTGATTTGTTACACTTATTCTTCTTGAATTGTACTTATCCTCTGCACATATACATTTGTATTTATGTTCATATCTATCTGCATACAGTACCTCTGATTATTAATATCAACCTGTACATATATTAGTACATGTACATATATCTATTATAAATCTCTGTTCATAGTTAATACAACCTGTATATAATGTTGATAGTACATCTATCTGTAAATATTAACCATAGTTTTTTTTTTATAATTGCATTTTATAACTAGTACCTACATCCTAATCTTGCTGCTACTGCACTCCTGGTTACATCTAAACTGCATTTCATTGCCTTGTACATGTGTAATATCAGTAACGTTGAATCTAATATATGTGTATATATATATATGTGTGTGCGTGTATATATATATATATATATATATATATATATATATATATATATATATGTGTGTGTGTGTGTATATATGTATATATATGTGTATGTATGTATGTATGTATGTATGTATGTATGTATATATATATACATACATACATACATACATACATACATACATACATACATACATACATACATACATACATACATACATATATATATATATATATATATATATATATATATATATATATATATATATATATATATATATACAGTTAAAGTCAGAATTATTAGTACCCCTTTGAATTATTTTTTTCTTTTTTAAATAACTCCTACATGATGTTTAACAGAGAAAGGAAATTTTCACAGTATGTCTGATAATATTTTTTTCTTCTGAAGAAAGTCTTATTTGTTTTATTTCGGCCATAATAAAAGCAGTTTTTAATTTTTTAAAGACATTTTAAGGTCAAAATTATTAGTCTCTTTAAACTATATTTTTTCGATAGTCTACAGAACAAACCATTGTTATACAATAACTTGCCCAATTACCCTAATCTGCCTAGTTAACCTAGTTAAGCCTTTAAATGTCACTTTAAGCTATATAGAAGTGTCTTGAAAAATATCTAGTAAAACATTATGTACTGTCATCATGGCAAAGATAAAATAAATCAGTTATTAGAGGCGAGCTATTTATGCACATATACATTTTTTATTTGGAGTAATAATTTAGTTTTAATGCTTTAATTTTAAAACATTAGCTATGGTAACCTTGCTTTAAAGTTACAGTACCACAAATGCTTATTCATGAGGGTCAGACCGAGGTCAAAAACGGTCAAGCAGAACTTACTTTGTCAATATTTATGCAAAAAAAAGTTAGAATATAGTGCATTTATGGAGCGCTCTTTCCAGCATCTGCTCTGCATTGGTTTGTAAGTGGCCGGTGGTGCGACTCTAAGCGGATGTCATGCCCTGTCACATCCTGTTACTCTCACTGCCTTCCAGTTTGTAGATGAGCTCTGTGAAGGGCCTTTTCTATTTGATGGATTCAGCTATGATCATGGTGACATTTACTTCACTAAAGAGGACGTAAAGTCTGTGTTGGAGAAGAACAGATGTGAGGGAATGTTTTATAGTGACTGTAAACAGTGGAATACCGTCAATAAATGATTTTGATAGACAGAGTGAGCCCTTTCTTTGAAGATCCATTCTTTTGTTGTTGTTTTTTTTTCTTTTTGGTCTGATTATTTTCAGGACTTGAGAGAGACAAGTTTGATAACAAGACCGTGTCCTTTGAGGAGCACATCAAGTCGGAGCACAACATGTGGCATTATTTGTACTTCCTGGTTTTGGTGAAGGTGAAGGACCCCACTGAATACACAGGGCCCGAGAGCTACGTGGCACAGATGATCAAGGTTAGTGGCCATTAAAAAGTATGTGTAACTACCCTTACATCTTGTCCTAACTGCACTGTATTATCTTTTCCATTTTAAAGGGATTGTTCATTCAAAAATAAACATTTACTTATGATTTTTCCTCCCACAGATAGTTCAAAATATTTATGAGTTTCATTTTTCTGTTGAACGCAAAAGAACATATATCGAAAAATGTTAGAAACCTGTAACCATTGTCATTCATAGTAGGAAAAACAAATACTATGGAAGTCAGTGGTTACAGATTTTCAACATTTTTAAAGTGTCTTCTTTTTTGTTCAACCGAAGAGCAAAACTCATAAAGGTTTTATACAAAAAACATGTAAGAAAACAATTACAGAATTTTAAATTTTGGGTGAACTGTCCCTTTTCATAAGGTTTTTTGTCCTATTATATATTTTAGAATTTTTTTACATTTTTTCAATACTGGTTTACAGCTGGAAGCGTATAACAATATGGGCAAAACATGTGCTAAAAAAGTTGGCAGTTCATTCCACTGTGGCGACCTCTGAAATTGTAGAAAGTTGCTATTTATGTGATCATAAGCCACTATGGCCATAGCTGATTATGTAATATAAAAAATATATAAATACAATATTGATGATGATGATGATGATAATAATAATAGTAATCATAATAATACATTTTATTTGTAATGCACTTTTCTTAATCCCAAAGCGCTAAGTGTCCTTTATTCTGTGTTAAATGTTAAAATTGCGTGTTTGAATACCGTTTTAAGTGACATTTATTGCCACACAGAAAGTGGCAGGCAGTGCATAGTTAACCTCAGATCTTAAAAAAAAAAAAAAAACTTTTTTTTTTTTTTTAGATTTACTATGTATGATTTAGATTAAACCTGTCAATTTTGTGGCACTTTTATACTTGTGAATGAATGGTATTGAAATGTTTCTGTTTTGTTGCATGTGATGCGGACAGCCAAATTGCTTGTTGCTGGAAACTTGTCATGTTGTTTGTTACTACAATAGTACATGGTGTTAGACTAAAAAGTTGTGGGGAACTGACGTCATTCATCAGCTGACCAGTTACTGTAGTTAATCACGAATGCAAGAAATATAGTTCTGAAATTGAATGACATAATGCATTGACATTTAAACATTTCAAATGTCCACATACTTTTTTAGAAGGATTTTAAAAATAGTAAAGGTAATTGCAAATTTTTTGTCTTGTAATTCAGATTTTGCAAAACTATTTCCAAAACAGGTGTATATTTCACAGTTCTGTTTTTTTTTTTTTTTTCAAATCAAAATTGCTGTTGCATGTATTTATCTCACATTTTCCTACAGTTATGACTATTTATAGCAATTTGCATATTTATATCTCATAATAATTTTGATGTTTTCTTTCATAATTCGGGCTTTATTTGGAGTTTTATATGCTGCTTCACAATTCGAACTTTATTTCTTCCCATTCTGAGTTTGTATCCTGTCATTCAAAGTCGGATTTGCTCAGAATGGCTGAGATTGTCCAGTTTATTACCTCAGTTTAGTAAGCATGTGTTTGAACACAGTATATATCTTCAGATCTTTCTGCAGGAATCTTTACAATCAGATTTCTTGCAGCCCTTATACTGTAGTTACGGACTGAGATCTGTTAGCACTGCCGGCAACTAGCTCTCTGCAACTCTCACATGGTCACCCGCTGAAGCTGAGCAGGGCTATGCCCTGTCAGTACCTGGATAAGAGACCACATGGGAAAGCTAGGTTACTGCCAAAAGTAGTGTACCTGAGGCCAGCAGGGGGCGCTCAATCTGTGGTATGTGTGAGTCCTAACACCCCAGTATATTGATAGTGACTCTATACTGCTCAGTGAGCGCCATCTTTTAAATGAGATGGATGTCCACGATGTCCTTACATAAAAAAGAGTAGGTTTTTAACATCTACACTGGCCAAATTTGCCCCCTGTCCATCATGACCACCATATCATAATTAACTTCATTACTCTCCACCAATCAGCTGGTCTGCTGTAGTAGTATCAGTTTGTTACTCATGAGGACATTTAAAACTACTGTGCTCCAAAACAGGGACCAAATTCAAATTTGGAACATATAAACGTTCGCCTAAATATATTTCTTTGACATCGCCTCATACTTCAGATTCTCAACTAATTTTTTAACCAATCAAATGCTCTGTAGAATCTGACATGTCCCGCCCCTTCAAAATGCTGTTCATTTGCTTTTCATTTGATGTGCTTGAGTTGAGAAAGGTAATGAAAATGAAATGCTATTGGCTGTTTTATTTTTTAAAGGGGAGGGCCTCATCTGTCCCACCCTTACATCAAGCATCGAATAAAAAAATGCACATTTCAAAGCACTTCATGGGACCTTTTACTAATTACTGAGTGTTGCCACAAACACGAGAGCCCTCATTAAAGCCGAGATGGGGGCGATGAGACACCAGTGACGCATAACAAAAGCTTGTTTAGTTTCACCAGCATTTGTTCCATCTTACATAAGGATTTTCAGTTGTTGTAGTAAAGCAGGAGGCAGAAAACACCAACTGAATGCAAACAAAGCTTTTTAAGGATGTAAATTTTGGAGAGCAACCAAAAAGTCTCAATTCTGATGCAACGTTGCAGTTGTGAGTTGATCACACGGAATTGCAGGATAAGGAAAAGAAAAGTCAGAATTACTGACAATTCCAGTATAACATCTTCTAATTATCAGTTAATGTCCTGCATTTTTTGGGCTTTTTTTGTCGCAAATTTGCAACGTTATATTTCATAGTTCATCATTTATAGGCTTTCTAACTTTATTTCTCTCGTTTCTGGGGTTATTTTTTTGTTCTGAGCTTTTTTATGAGAATTGTGACTTAATTTTCTATATGCATGTTGCAAGATTTTATTTAGCAGTTTTTATTGTTTCACAAATGAAAAAGAAAAACTTTTCACACTTGTGACTTTTCCACAGTTGTTAGCCTATAGTTTTTATCGTATATAGACACAATTTATAAATATGTAATTTATTCATTCATTCATTTTCTTTTCGGCTTAATCCCTTTATTAATCTGGTGTCACCACAGTGGATTGAACCGCTAACTTATCCAGCTCGTTTTTACACAGCGAATACCCTTCCAGCCACAACCCATGTCTGGGAAACATCCACACGCACTCATTCACACACATACACTACGGACAATTCAGCTTACCCAATTCACCTGTACCGCATGATTTTGGACTGTGGGGGAAACCAGAGCACCCGGAGGAAACCCAAGCGAACGCAGGGAGAACATGCAAACTCCACACAGAAACGCCAACTGACCCAGCCAAGGCTCGAACCAGTGACCTTCTTGCTGTGAGGGGACAGGACTACCTACTGCGCCACTGTGTCACCTATAAATATGTAATATAATATATAATTGTATATGTATAATATACACTCACCAGCCACTTTATTCAGTACACCTTACTAGTACCGGATTGGACCTGCTTTTGCCTTTAGAACTGCCTTAATCTTTCATGGCATAGATTTAACAAGGTACTGGAAATATTCCTCAGCGGTTTTGTTCCTTATTGACATCATAGCATTCTGCAGTGCTACATGGATTTCTTTGACATCACCTCATACTTCAGATTCTCAACTATTTTTTTTAACCAATCAAATGCTCTGTAGCATCTGACATGTCTTTCCCACTTCAAAATGCTGATCATTTGCTTTTCATTTGATGTGCTTAAGTTGAGCAGTGATGAAAATGAAATGCTATTGGCTGTTTATTTTTTTAAAGGGGAGGGCCTAATCTATGTTCCACCCTTTCTTCATGTTTTATGCATCAAATAAAAACTGCACATTTCAAAGCACTTCACGGGACCTTTAACTAATTGTGTTGCCATATTGACATGATAGCATCACGCAGTTGCTGCAGCTTTGTCAGCTGCACATCCATGATGTGAATCTCCTGTTCCACCACATCCCAAAGGTGCTCTATTGGATTGGTCTGGTGACTTATGAGGCCATTTGAGTACAGTGAACTCATTGTCATGGTCAAGAAACCAGTCTGAGATGAGTTGCACTTTGATATGGTGCGCCATCCTGCTGGAAGTAGCCATCAGAAGATGGGGCACACTGTTTTCATAAAGGCATGGACATAGTTAGCAACAATACTCAGGTAGGCTGTGGCATTGACACGAAGCTCAATTGGTATTAATGGGCACAGAGTGTGCCAAGAAAATATCCCCCACACCATTTCACCACCACCACTAGCCTGAACTGTTTATACTAGGCAGAAATTGAGACTTATCAGACCAGGCAACATTTTTCCAATCTTCTGTTGTCCCAATTTTAGTGAGCCTGTGTGAATTGTAGCCTCAGTTTCCTGTTCTTAGCTGACAGGAGTGGCACCCAGTGTGCCCTTCTGCTGCAGTAGCCCGTCTGCTTCAAGGTTGGATATGTTGTGCATTCAGAAATGCTCTTTTGCAAACAGTTCCTCGGTTGTAACAAGTGGTTATTTGAGTTACAATTGGCTTTCTATCAACTAGAAACCAATTTTATCTT
Organism: Danio rerio; assembly: GCF_052040795.2. Taxonomy (NCBI): domain Eukaryota; kingdom Metazoa; phylum Chordata; class Actinopteri; order Cypriniformes; family Danionidae; genus Danio; species Danio rerio. Next base: position 17,518,465 of record NC_141038.1, read on the forward strand.
TTGTCTAAATTTTGACTATTTCTTGTAGTTGGAGGTGCACATGACATATTTGTAATTCAATCGTTATTTCTGGCAGTTCTTCAATAAAAACCCACTCTGAATTCAGTGTAAATCTACAGTGCTTTCTGCAGGATTCTGCTCGCTCCGATTCCATGAAGCCCTATTAGTGCTATATTAACTAATTACTGTGTGTTGCCACAAACACGAGGGCCCTCATTAAAGCTGAGATGGGGGAGATGAGACACCAGCCACGCATAACTAACACTCATTTAGTTTCACCATCTTACATAAGGAGTTTCATCTTTTATAGTATAGCAGGAGGCAGGAAACGGCAACTGAATGCAAAAGACTACAGTCTGGCTTTTAAAATGTTGACTGTGTGTGTGTGTGTGTGTGTGTGTGTGTGTGTGTGTGTGTGTGTGTGTGTGTGTGTGTGTGTGTGTGTGTGTGTGTGTGTGTGTGTGTGTGTGTGTGTCTGTGTCTGTGTCTGTGTCTGCAGTCACTTGAAAAAAAACAGATAATGCAACTCTCTGCAAACGCAACTCACCCTTATGCTTAAAAGAGAAAACACCGCAAGATGCTTATCAGTGGACGCAGCATTGAGTTTGAAGTGCAAGTTTACATTGAGGCAGGTGTGTGTGTGTGTGTGTGTGTGTGTGTGTGTGTGTGTGTGTGTGTGTGTGTGTGTGTGTGTGTGTGTGTGTGTGTGTGTGTGTGTGTGTGTGTGTGTGTGTGTGTGTGTGTGTGTGTGTGTGTGTGTGTGTGTGTGTGTGTGTGTGCGTGTGTGTGCGCCTGTGCGTGTGTGTGTGCGTGTGTGTGCGCGTGTGCGTGTGTGTGCGCGTGTGCGTGTGTGTGTGTGTGTGTGTGTGTGTGTGTGATTATCACTCAGACTGCTGGATAGAGAGTGTGTGAGCAGGTACTGCAGCAGTCACAGCATTGTTATGTAACCCATCTCAAGTGGCCTGTTATTAGCTCAGCCTATCCTCACACGTGCGCTCCTGTCCCACACACACACACACACACACACACACACACACACCTGCGACACCGCTCATTATCACACAGTGAGTCAGGCTTCTCCTTCGCAACACCGTTGTCATGCATCATCGACAGGAATGAAAAAAAAACATCCTCCAGACTTGTGATCAATGCAAGTTCAGAGTTCATGCATTCAATGTTGGATCCGTTTCTCCCAGCTGGGCATCATGGTGTGTGTGTGTAGGTTGATTGAGTGTGTGTATAGGATGTGAGTTGTGTATGTGTGACATATCAGCACAACGATGTATATAATGGCATAGGTATGACACTGGTATTGCAAGAAGATAGTGAATTATGAGGTCATTGCTGATGTCCCCATTTTATTAATCATGCAGAATACGTCTCTCCAAGTGTTAGGGGTAGTTTTAAGGGTAGTGTTAGGTGTAGGGTTTGAGTATGGCTAGCGGAATTACAGTTTGTAAGGTATAAAAGCAATGGAAACCTATGGAATGTCCCCACAATTCACAATAACAAACATGTGTGTAGGTTGTCTTTTTCCGCGTGTGTGTGTGAACTGATGACTGCGGGAGAGCGTGTCGCGGCCAGCCGTGCTAATCAAACTGATTATTGCAATCACGCTGCTATTTTCAGAGCCAGTTTGATGGCAGTGCTCTGAAACCGCCTTTCCATTACAAAACAGCAGCTTTACGATGATGTGAGACGAGCACACGTGATCCAGCCATTATTCTGTCTATCAGAAGGAGAGAAGAACTTTAATGGCGCTTTAATGACAGTTCAAGCAGCAAGTCTACAGCTGTGCGAATGTGCTGAAACGTGTTTGTGATTTCGGGCATATTCGGTAATGTATGTTCTGCCGTTTTGCATCTTAGTGGAATGAGATGGCAATGAGAAATAAGGTTGAAGTTGGCTTGTTTTGGGGATTTGTTTGGGAGCTGACGTCATTTTTAGTGTTTAGCTGAAAAGCTCACCAAGTGCTCACCAAGACTTGCTGTGTTTATATTATAACAAATGGGTGGCACTGTGGTGCAGTGGTTAGCACTGTCACCTCACAACAAGAAGGTTGCTGGTTCAAGTCCCAGCTGGGCCAGTTGGCATTTCTGTATAGAGTTTGCACGTTCTCCCCCAATTCCTCCAGGTGCTCCGGTTTATGCCCCAACAGTTTAAAGACATGTGATATAAGTGAATTGAATGAACTACATTTGTTGTAGTGTAGAAGTTTATATGTGAATGAGAATGTGTATGGGTGTTTCCTAGTACTGGGTTGCAGCTGGAAGGGCATCCATATATACCAAAATAGTTGGTGGTTCTTTCTGCTGTGGCGAACATTAAAAAAAGACTAAGCTGAAGGAAAGTGAATGAATGAATTCTAACAAATTGAAATAACTGATTACAGTGGTCTTAGTGCTGAATCTTAAAGTGAATTGAGCCTTGGCAAGTATGGTTTTACCCATACTTGAAATTGGTCCTCTGCTTTAACCCATCAAAGTGGATTGGGATTCAAACCTGCAACCTTTCAATTACAAGTCCAACTCCTTAACCATTAGCCCACAAGTGTTTTGTTGACTGTATTATTCCCATCTTCTGTCACGTGACCTTCAGAAATCAATTTAATATGAAAGTTAACAGATGACATCGTGGCGCAGTGGGTAGCACTGTCACCTCACAGCAAGAAGGTTGCTGGTTCGAAGCCTGGCTGGGTCAGTTGGCATTTCTATGTAGAGTTTGCATGTTCTCCCTGTGTTGGCGTGGGTTTTCTCCAGGTGCTCCGATTTCCCCCACAGTCCAAATACATGCGCTATAGGTGACTTGAATAAGCTAAATTGTCTGTAGTGTATGAGTGTGAATGTAAAAGCATATGGGTGTTTCCCTGTGCTGGGTTGCAGCTGGAAGTGAAACCGCTGCATAAAACATTGATAAGTTGTCGGTTCATTCGGCTTTAGCGACCCCAGATTAATAAAGGGAATAAGCCGAAAAGAAAATGAATGAATGAAAATTAACAGATGGAGATTTTATATGTAATGTAATCATTCAATCATTTTTTTTTTCTGCTTAGTCCCTTTATTTATTAGGAGTCGCCATAGCAGAATAAACAAACAACTTGTCGACAATATGTTTTACCCAGCGGATGCCCTTCAAGCTGCAACCCATCACTGGGAAACACCCATACACTCTTGTTCACACACATACACTTTTAGACAATTTAGTTTATCCAATTCACCAATACTGTAGCACACCCATAGGAAACCCACACAAACACGGCGAGAACATGCAAACTCCACACAGAAATACCAACCGACCCAGCCGAGGTTTGAACCAGTGACCTTCTTGCTGTAAGGCAACAGCGCTACCCACTGCGCCACCATGTAATCTAATGTAATGTAATATAATTTAATAGTCATACTTTTTTTATAGCGCACTTTGCAAACACAGAAATAAGCCAAAGTGCTGTACAGAACATCTACAACAAAATAAGCATTATAGTATATAAAATACATAAAATGCAAGATACATATATAGCTAACATACCTAAAAAGGCACATAAATTTAAATAACACGTTATAAAGATCAGGTGTCAAAGGGTAAATAAAAAAATTGTTTTAAGAGATGATTTAAAGGAAAACAAGTAAGAGGCCTGTCTAATGTGCAGCGGCAAATCATTCCCAAGTCTAGGACCTACCACAGAGTAAGCACAATCCCCTCTAAGCTAACACTTTGTTTTTAGCACAATCAGGAGAAGCTGATCAGCTGACCTGAGAGAACAAGTGGGCTTACAAGGGTGTATCAGCTCAAAGATATAAGGTGTGGCAAGATCATTCAGAGATTTAAAAACAAATAAAAGAACCTTAAACTGTATTCTAAAAGGATCTGGCAACCAAGTGACGGAGGCTCATGTGGTTATATTTGCGTGTGCCAGTTAACAGGCGTGCTGCAGCATTTTGCACCATTTGCGAAGGGGCAATAGCTGCCCTGCTACTCCCCATGTACAGTGCATTACAATAATCTAACGGAGTGCTCAACATAAGCATGGATTACTGTCTCAAACTGTTGTTTTGGTAGATATTGCTTTTTTTGCTAGTTGTCTTGAATAGCTACAGTAGATTTAGCTACCGCTGTAATCTGATTGTCAAATTCAAAATCTTTCACCCCTAAATTTGTGACTGTAGGCTTAATATGCTGAGCAAATGAATCCGAATGAACAAATTTGTAACTATAAACATGTTACAGGTTTCTGTATAATACATTTCACTGATCCCAGACTTTTAAATCAAAAATTAAATTAACATGCTTTTGGTAATAAGGAGGCTGCTTTGACTTTTTGACACCTTTACTTAAATATATAAACAAGATACTAAACTAAATCTTTGCTGCTTAATTCTGAAACTTCATTTCCCTCTGTAATAATTTTTAATGTGTGCTTTGGTGTGTATACATGTCTAAATTATATCAGTGTTTAATTTGAGCCGGATCCTGTTCTGGAAAATGTCAGATATTTGTGTTTTGCGTTTCGATATTTATTTTAATTGATCTGGCATTAATTATGTGTGGTAAATACCTGTGTATGTGGGTGTGCTTGCAAGAGAGAACGTGAATGAGAGCAAGTGAAGGCTGTGTGGATTGTGTGTGTGCGTGCACAGGATAAAAAAGAAAAAAAAAATCAAGTTTAACTATTGGCTGCCAACAATATTTTCAACCACTCATCTTTCTTACGTTTACAATTACTCTCATTATTACTTTGCATGTTGTGAGGAGTAAAAATAAATAATGACATAGTGGCCTGCCTAAATAATATCTGTATTTCTAAAATGGCAAAGAGGCAGTATTTTCATTTTTTAAAAACCATGAGTAAATCTGAAAACGAGCCTGATCAAGAGATCTTGAAAAGATCAAACTGCGCCCCTAGATTAGGATAGCTATTAATTTGGTTGTTAGGTAATGTTAACTAGTTTCAATCAAAATTATTAGCCCCCCTTTGAATTATTACTTTTTAAAATATTTCCTAAATGATGTTTAACAGAGTAAGGAAGTTTTCACAGTATGTCCGATAATATTTTTTCTTCTAGTGAAAGTATTATTTACTTTATTTTGGCTAGAATAAAAGCAATTTTTAATTTTTTTAAAAAACATTTTAAGGTCAAAATTATTAGCCCTTTTAAGCTATTTTTATTGATAGTCTACAGAACACACCATCGTTATAGAATAACTTGCCTAATTACCCTATCCTGCCTAGTTAACCCAATTAACCTAGTTAAGCCTTTAAATGTCACTTTAAGCTGTATAGGAGTGTCTTGAAAAATCTAGTAAAATATTATTTACTGTCATCATGACAAAGATAAAATAAATCAGTTATTAGAAATGAGTTATTAAAACTATTATGTTTAGAAATGTGTTGAAGAAATCTTCTCTCCATTAAACAGAAAATGGGGTAAAAAATAAACAGGGGGGCTAATAATTCAGGGGCTTTAATAATTCTGATTGCAACTGTATATGTCAACCACTGTTTACAACTATTGTAAAGTGTTAGCAAAAACTTCTGAATACATTCAGTATATATTAATGATTGACTTGCACGCATTTCTGATAGAGCTAGCTGCCTTTTATCACTGAACATTAAACGTTAATTAATCACAGATAATTTTAAAAGTTATGATCAGTTGACTATGACTAAACTCGTCTAGCTGTGGTCTGTGTTTCATGAGAAAGATAAAAACAATGTTGTTTTCATGTTTAGTTCTTGTCCTCAGGTTGTATCTCTACAGAAAAATAGGCCGCTTCATGAGACGCGACCGTCACAATCTTTCCTCTGTTCCTCCGTCCTCACCTCACCTTAGTTTTCCCACTTCCTTCAATGCTTTCTCAGACATTTCATAAAGCACCGTGCCCTGAAACCAATTAACAGCAATTTACTCCTAATCCTGATTTTCCCCTTTTTCCTATGCAAGATCCCATCGAAACCTCAAGCAAAGACAAATTGCTCCTTTTTCCAGCGAGATAAAGACTTTCTGTCCAGATTTTGATATGAAAGTGCACTTGACCTTGTTCATGTGCCTGTTTCTCAGAACAGTGGTGTGTTTATCCAGTGTGTTTTTCTTGGAAAGCCCCGATCCCTATTGTATTGCGGAAAAGCGTGATGTGTTTAGGAGTGTAAATGTGCTCGTGCCCGGGTGTGTCACCTCGTGAGTGAGTGTGTGTTGTTTGATTGTGATTGTGTAAGGGAAGGCAGTTTTTTTTTTCCCGCCTCTAAACATATCCTGGAACTCTTGAGTGCACCTTGCAGCTCCTGTCAGGCTGACTGTGAAAAGCACCTTACATAACTGCTGTGATGAGACACCCTTCTTATCTCACACACACCCCAGACTACATTTACACACACGCACTAATCACATACACACTGCACAGAGGAAGATATCTTGTTCGTGAGCTACTGTGTGGGCATACACACTTTACAAATATAATGACTCACTGTTATTATCAAAAATACAACAAAATAAATAAAATAAAAGCAGATTGTGACGTACCTAACAACATTAACAAAAACATGTATTGAGATATGCAGACTTTATGAACATGTATTAAAAATAGTAGTGTACTCTAAAATAATTTAATAATGCTACTGTATGACTAAATTAGCCATTATGGAAATTCTAGGGTAAATATTCAGAACTCTTCAGTGTTTTGTCATTTTGATAAAGTTATACAAATACACAAGTATAAGTTATACATAAAATTTAGGAAATGTCAGGGTGCTATATCTATATGGGTTTCATTTTAGCAATTACTCCCCAAAAGAATGGCTGCCTTGATATTTCTGAAGTTAAACATCCTTCTATAAAATAGTTAGTTTTTTTTGCTAGATATTCAACTCATGTTTATTTCTATAGTGCTTTTACATTGTTGATTGTGTCAAATCAGGTTAAGATAGAAGATTATAGTAAATTGAAACCGTGTCACTCGTTTAAAGTGGAAGTTCAGTTTAGTTTAGTTCAGTATGGTTTAAGTTTCACACTAAAGAGCAAATCCATCGATGCGCAGTTCCCAAACCAGTGGCGAGAAACAAACTTCACCAGTTGACGAAAGTGAAGGAAAAAACCTTGAGAAAACCTGGCTCAGTTGGACATGACCATTTTTTCTCTATCCAAACTTCTTGTGCAGAGCTGCATGCTGTCATGCTCTCCGATTCTCCATGACCGCTACAGCATATGCTCAGGATACTTCCTGGTCCAGGATTATGGATACCTTGGCATCATCTCTTCACAGGTTTTAGATAACATCTGTGGCACTGCGCGATCTCTAGAGGCCTCGGGATGAGTATCCCCAGGTGGAAATAGAGAATCAATAAAATAATTAGCGTAGCTGCTGTTCATATTGTATTTATAAGAGACAAATCGAATTTTGCTGCAAAAATGAGCGCTATAAATGAAAATAGTAGTTGTGTAAACAAGCATGTAAATCATATCAGTATTTTTAACAAAATGTCTGGTGCATTACAACAGGAGGAGTGTGTCCTACAGGTGGTTTGTCAAGCCCACTCACCTGCATGGAGTAAATTCGTGCATTAAACCATTATGTGATGCATTGAGCAAATGGTGACAAAATAAGTAGCAAAGTCACAAGAAATGTGCAATAAATCATGATTTAAAAATGACTTTATTTTCAATTAAACAAATGCAGCATGACATAAGAGACTCTTCGAAAACAATAACAATTCTTTCCGACCCCAGACTTTTCAACAGTAGTGTACAGTATACTTGCATTGTTTCTCCCCATGACCCAACACAAACAGACTTGTGACCCAATTTTTGCAGCCCACCATGTGCCTCGGCTTTTTCGAGCAGCAGTTACTCATTGACAACACGCTGTGCTTTGGTGCGCTTCAGTCTTTGAGGCCTTTAACAGCAGCTGTTATGCAACAAAACTCTACTGCTGTACTTAGAGAGTGTGAGACTGTCAAAAGGGAAAACATCCTCCAAGAAGTCGTGTTGTAAACTCTACAGCCATTAAAGATGGATTTGTAACACATTCAGATTTTTTTTTTTTGACAGAGATTTACTGTCATACTTCAAAACACCTGCTGTTAGTTGTGTTCCTGTTAACGTGTGTAATGTGCCTCAGTGTTTTATTAGACTTGGTAATTATTTAGCCAATTTACGTTTATTTACTGTATTTAGCAGATACTTGTATTAAACATCATTCATTCATTAATTCATTTTCCTTCGGCTTAGTCCCTTGTTTGTCCGGGATCGCCACAGCAGAATGAACCGCCAACTATTCCAGCATATGTTTTACACTCATACACTATGGCCGATTAAGATCATTCAATTCACCTGTAGTGCTTGTCTTTGGACTGTGGGTGAAACCAGAGCACCCGGAGGAAACCCACACAACATGCAAACTCCACACAGAAGTGCCAAATGGCAGAGCCTGGACTCCAACCAGCGAACTTCTTACTGTGAGGCAACAGTGCTAACCACTGAGCTTCCTTTCTGCCCTATTAAAATCACTTACAGATAATTAATTAAATGCAATAAAACAGAAAAAAATAGAGATTTTATTAAGGATGTAGTTCAAAGAAGAGAGAGATCTCCTGTTGTTAGGGATTCAGCATTTTTAGATGGGCTTTAGAAGATTATTTCCCCAGCTAGGAACAGTGAATGTGAAGGTTCTGGAAAGGGATTTTGTACCTATCTGCTATGGTAGCATGAAGTTATTTGTTTAAGATTTCTATTAGCCATATTTAGAAAACACACATAAACATATAAAGTTTGTTCATATTTTGTGAAAGTTTGGTCTCTCTTAAACCTCATCCTCACTACAAGCAACTTACAGCGACAAAGCATCAAGCGACCGTTCATTTCAACAGAGCAACTTTCGGTGACCTCGTCTATTCAAGCGACTGCACCCCTTGGTAACCAGGTGGGCGTGTCGAGCGACGCAACAAAGTTGAGAATTTTTCAACTTTATGCTAATGAAAAGTGACTTTCTTGAACGACAGCCAATAGGAGCATCACTAGAGCTCACGTGATCCTCTCTCAGCTCACTCAGAGGCCGGTTGTATTCTCCGCGCTGTAGACCAACCCAGACCTGTGTTGGCAGCAGATCACCGCCCAGAGCAATATGCAGGTACAAAGTAGCTGCTAGTGTGAACGAGGCGTTTTGCTCACTAAGACTGCATTTATTGGATCAAAACCACAGTAAAACAATAATAATTTAAAATGTCGTAACTTCAAAGTAGTGTTTTAAATGAATTGTAAAAAGACGTTGATTTATCATAAATATACATTTTTAGCTTCAGTATTAAATTATCTTTTCAAACATTTATAATTTATTTAATTAATGCTGATAAAATTGTTGTTATTATTATTATTATTATTATTATTATTATTATCCTCATCATCATCATCATCATCATAGATACTTAATTATTTTGTTAACTTCTATCATTTTTTCATTATTTTCTAGCCAGGGTGAGGACGTGGACGCTAATTTTACCCATTTCAGTGTTTACGAAAAATGACATCAATAAGAACACATGTAATTTTGAGAAACTATACATCAGTCTAAAGTTACAACCCTTAAGCAGCAATTGTAGCTAGTTGTTTTTCAATAGAAAGCTTAAAAAGAATGAATTTACTCACTTTGAGCAAGTTTTAAAGAAAACGCTTATTAGCTATGGAGTACATATCATTGTAATAACAAGACAAAGACACAATCATTGCTGTACATCAGGGTTTTTTTTTTTTTGTTTTTTTAGGTAAGAGTCCTCAGTACAACATTCCATCGAACACATTTAGTCCACCAAACAATAGTGTTGAATTATGAATGGTTATTCATTTGTTTATGTGCCCATTTTATCCAGAGACCTACTGTTTATATTGTTTCCTATGTTAGTTACAGTGAAAACGCTGTTTTTGTAGTAAAAAGCAACTCTATGTACATACAGTAGCAAAATGTACAACAGTTACAAATAAAACGAGACCACAAACTTTATGAAAGGTCAAAGTTAAAGCTACTAAAATCTAAACAAAGCAGTCGAGTGGTTTGACTTTCTGCATATGTATATCTGTGAGCTACTTTAGGGCAAATATTTCACCATTTAAAATAAAGTGAGGTTTATTCATCTATTGGACACGTTGTTATTTTATTGCACTCTTTGCGCTGTCTTTGGTTCAGTTGGTTGTCAATAATTACGTGACGCTAATGAGAGTTCAGCATTATTTGCAGTTATTTTGTCATTTGAAATATCTGTACTTTTAGTTGTGCATTAAGTATATCCTTGAAAGTAAAAACGGATGACTTTCTTTTAGTTTCAAAACAATATATATTAAAGAGCCCAACTTTCTGATGTTTGTGTAAATATACCATCAACCGTAAGGCTATGAGTACTTTTGAGCTTGACAGAATATAATAAAATGTGTTTCCATGATGTTATCTGCAAAACAGCTAAGAATATTTGCTGCTTATTTCCATAAAAAAAAAAACATTTATTTTGTGTTTGGTTTAGGAGAAGAATCTGGACTGGTTTCCTCGAATGCGAGCCATGTCTCTGGTCAGCTCTGAGGGAGAGAGTGAGCAGAATGAAATCCGCTCGCTGCAGGAGCGTCTGGACACCACCGTGTCTCTCGTGGCTCAGCTGTCCAGTCAGTTGTCGGAGCTAAAAGAACAGGTAAAAGCAGTGTTTCTCCTCACGGGGCTTCTGAAGTGTGCACTATTGAGTGGAAGTGCGTCATCAGCGGGGTAAGGGTGCGGTTCTGCTGCCCCGGGGCGAAATGGATGTTCAGCGAATCGCTACCATCACCTGCCTGGCCCACATGTGATCCACACAAACACTTTAACTCATTCACATGACAGTGAAAGGCAGAGCTTGGGATGACGTTAGGAAAAAAAATAGATGTTTGTTTGACTTCAGTGCTGAACTCGGGACACAGAAACTGCAAAGTCATTGAGAATCGGCACTGATCCAAACCAGTGAGTCGGAAAGAGTGGAACCAGAACTATTAAGCACACGGCGGTGCCTCTCACATCCTCCAGCTGCCGGTCACGAGGAGAGGCCTTACAGTAATTCCCCTGCTGGATGTTAAATAACTTATTAAAGTGATTTCTCCTCTGACAGCCAGGCCTAATTAAACAGATCCTCCTCACCTCTCAGCCCCAAGCCAGGCTCAGATCCAGTGAAATCCAAACTCGTCATGTGTTCAGGCAAACAGATTTGTTCTGATTCAGTGCAGAACAGATTGTTCTGTCCCTGTTTTTATGTTTCGACTTATGTTTGGTTGGTCTTCTTTTTTTGTCTGAAACAGCCATGATGTCAAATAGATTTAGTATAAGAATAGTTCAGGCAGAAATGGCAATTCTGTCCTTCTCATTTAGCTTCAAATGCATTTGACTTTTTTTTTTTTCCTTCTGTTGAGTGTATTTTGGTTTCTCAATATACGTTCTTCAGTGATCTTGTGTTCTCGTGTAACGTCATCATCAACTGCCAAAGTTCGGTTCCAATACTCAAGACTGCAAGAATAGAGGACGTGTGAAACTTCCCTGATGTGTTCTTGACATCGAGGGTGCATGGATGCAGACTTGACCACTGATCTCGCTCTAGAAGTCCCAGAAGTCATTGCGACTGGAGGTGGGAAGTGCAGCATTTTATATAGGTTTATTATTAAAGTTCAGAGATATGACTTATTTACCTGAGGAGTGTCCCTAAATGAAACGGTGAATATAAATATTACCACAAAAATCCAAATAAAGGCATAAACACATTAAGGGTGTTTATTTGCTGAAATTCGTATTCAAATCTGTTTTATTTATATTGTGCAACATATATTTATTATGTTTTTATGGAGAGTATATATTTTGAAAAGTGTAAAAACAATAAATCGTTGTATGAGTGCTGTAATGTTAAAATAATGTTTCCTTAAACATACGTGAAAGTCATGTGACCATCTGGTAGGACACAGCGTCTCATTTCTCGCAGGATGCGTTCTCTGTTGTCGTGGTCTCCCAAGTTCATTCTTCCAAGGACACCTGTCTTCACAAGAACTCAATTTCGTTCTCTGCGTTCTTGGAATTGAGAAACAGCCAGAGTGTGTAGTTTTATAAGGTTGTCTATTGTTATCGGATTGTCATCTATTCTGTGCGCATTTATGACTTTAGGAGGCGTGGCTTTGGACAGTAAAGCAGGGATGTACATTTTTTAAACTATGCTAACGTTAGCATTTGGGCAGATCACCTAATGCACCTTTGGGTTTACTTTTTACTTGGAAAATTAATCTAATTTCACAAATTGCGATAAATGGAATTCATTACCCACAAAAATGATGATCATTGTCGTAAAAATAATGACCCACTTTTAAAATGTTGTTCACAAAATCCAGTCATGTTAAACAGAATCTACACATTGTCAAAACTCTTCAGATATACAGTGTTTGCTTTGGTTTCACAAACTTGTACATTGCCTTACAGAAAGCTGCTTGACATACAAGTGACTTCTGTGTGAGCTTAGATTTCTTTAACCCAGATGTCTAAATCACCAGTGATTCCCTCAAGCTTTTCCTATTGGTTTTTGCTTTGTTTTTTGTTACATAAATATGAGTGACGATTTAAGGTCTGTGGTTCATATCACTTGACAAAACCTGGAGGTCTTGTAGTAAATTTTAAAACACACACACACAATCATATCCAAATTGTTCTCATCCACTTTTTCTTATCCATATTTTCATGAAATAAACAACAACCTCAAGAGTCATATTGAGTATCTCAAGTTATTTTCACCACAAAGTTCACTTTAGGTAAAAAAAAAAACTGTTATAAAAGCCCATAGGAAAGTATTGAGGCAAATTGGTGTTGGGGTTTTGACATCACAAATGAACAAACAGCAAGTGAATGGTTAAAATATATCACTATGATGGCCACTCATTTAGCCTTCTGTCTCTATTTACCATTCATGCTTATGTGTTTTTCTAGATGACGGAGCAGAGAAAGAATAAACAGAGACTGGGTTTCCTCGGACCACCCCAAATGAACCATCAAATCGCCCCTGCACTCTGAGGACGGAGATCGTGCCTGTAAACACAGACAGATGCAGAGCTTCACACCATGATCCACACTACACTCATGGTGATCTCACACTTTACATCATGACATGACAGATCCAGGAACGCAAATGACTACAGACTTCATTTTATAAGTCTTTTGTGGTGTAGATGTTCTAGACGGAGCGTGTTTGTTTGGAAAATCAGCCAATAAGGGCTCAGGCACTGTTTTTGTTTTAAGCGTCAAGTATTAACTCTATCACTTTTTAATTGTCGTGTTTATAACTGGAGTATTGCTGTAACTCCAACTGGACTTTGGTCTGTGCTGGAATAACTGGAGGGATAATGTGCCTTAAATAGTTTCATAGTTTGTTTTTATAATTCGCAATAACTTGAATGAAATGTGTAAGACTGGAAACCTTCTCGTGTCTTAATCAAGACAATCATATCACTCTCTACAAAGATCAGAACGCTAGTCTTAACTCTTATGTGATGCTAATGATTTTTAATAATGTATTTTATGTTGAGGTATGACTAGCATGTTTGTGCTCGCCTTATATAAAGTTGTACAGAAAATAATAAAGAGTTTATATTTGGTATTCTAATGGTTGGTTTCACTCTGAATGTTGTCCCGAATTATTTAAATATATATATATATATATATATATATATATATATATATATATATATATATATATATATATATATATATATATATATATATATATACAAATTTTCTTGAGCTATCAAAAATATTTACATTTCAAATTTAACAAATATCTTCATATATATATATATATATATATATATATATATATATATATATATATATATATATATATATATATATATATATTAGAAAATATTTGTTAAATTTGAAATGTAAATATTTTTAACAGCTCAAGAAAATTTGAAAATAACTTTCAAATCTGCATAAAATCTTAATTTACAATATATTTATTTACTAGTGCTGGGTTAGACCCCTTTTGCCTTCAGAACTGCCCTAATCCTTCATGACATAGATTCAAAAAGGTACTGCAGATATTCCTCTAAGATTTTGGTCCATATTGACATGATAGCATCATGCATTTGCTGCAGATTTGTCAGCAGCACATGCATGATGTGAATCTCCCGTTCCACCACATCCCAAAGGTGCTCTATTGAATTGAGATCTGGTGACTGTGGAGGCCCTTTGAGTACAGTGAACTCTTTGTCATGTTCAAGAAACCAGTCTGAGATGATTTGTGCTTTATGGCATGGCGTGTTATCCTGTTGGAAGCAGCCATCAGAAGTTGGGTACACTGTGGTCATAAAGAGATGGACATGGACAGCAACAATACTCAGGTAGGCTGTGGCATTGATGCTCAATTAGTAGTAATGAGCCCAAAGTGTGTCAAGAAAATATCCCCCACACCATTACACCACCACCACCAACCTGAATCATTGATACAGGGCAAGATAGATCCAAGCTTTCATGTTGTTGATCCCAAATTCTGACCCTACCATACGAATGTTGCAACAGAAGACTCAAACCAGGCAATGTTTTTCTAATCTTCTATTGTTCATTTTTGGGTGAGCCTGTGCAAATCATAGCCACAGTTTCCTATTCTCAGCTGACAGAAGTGGTGTTCTGCTGCTGTAGCCCATCTGCCTCATGGTTCAACGTCATGTGTGTTCAGAGATGCTCTTCTGCATTCCTCAGTTGTAAAGAGTGGTTATTTGAGATAGTGTTGGCTTTCTGTCAAATCAACCCAGTCTTCCTATTCTCCTCTGACATCAACAAGGCATTTGCACCCACAGAACCACCGCTAACTGGATATTTTTTTCTTTCAGACTATTCTCTATAAACCTTAAAGATGGTTGTGTGTGAAAATCCTAGCAGATCAAAAATACTCAGACAAGCCTGTCGGGAAGCAGCTGATGCTCAGTTTGAACTACAGCAGATTGTCTTGACCATGTCTACATGCCTAAATGCATTGAGTTGCTGTCATATGATTGGCTGTTTTTTAATGCGTTAACAAGCAATTGGACGATACTACTCAATATTCAGTTTCAGTTGGAAATACATCATCAAGCTTACATAAAAGTCTGCAGCAACTTCCAGTTCTTGTTCCAGTTAAGACAATAAATATAATTACACATCAAATATTGTAATCTAAAATTTTCTAAAAGTAACAAAACTATTCAAAAATACAAATACATTTAATAACTGTCAACACAATCTAATAATAGGGATTGAAATGTTTGTCTAGACTGATCATTTTGCTTTGGTATGTAGACTGCTGGGTTGTTTTTTTTCAATGTTTTCAATTCAATTCACCCTTATTTGTATAGCACTTTTACAATGTAGATTGTGTAAAAGCAGCTTGATTGAAATAGTGTCAGATCAGTTTTCAGAGTTTAAGTTCAGTTCAGTTTAGCTCAGGTCAGTGTGGTTTAATAATCACTACTGAGAGTCCAAACACTGAGCAAATTCATCGATGCGTAGCTCTACAAATCCTGAACCATGCAAGCCAGTGGTGACAGCTTTAAGGAAAAAAAAACTTCACCAATAGGCGAAAGTAAAGAAAAAAAAAAACCTTTAGAGAAATCAGACTCAGTTGGGCACGACCATTTCAATTTCTTCTCTGGCCAAACGTCTTGTGCAGAGCTGTAATCTCAGCGGCGGAGGCTGGAAGCTCTTGTGCAGAGCTGTAATCTCAGCGGCGGAGGCTGGAAGCTCTTGTGCAGAGTTGTAGTCTCAGTGGTGGAGGCTGAAAGCTGAACCTTAGTGAAGACTCGTCTGTCCCTGGAGCGTCACAGGAATCAGTCTCATGCTCTCCACTCCTCCATGACCACCACAGCAGCTGCTCCGGATATAGCCTGGTCCAGGATATGGAAACCTTGGGATCATCTCGTCGCTGGTTTAAGATCGAATCAGTGACTCTGTATAATCTGAGGGCCTCGGGATCCCCAGTTGGAAATGGAGAATAAAGGGAATAATTAGCAAAGCTGCTGTTCATAGTGTATATAAATGAGATGCAGAAACCTGTGTGGAAACCCACTAAGTGATGGACTGAGTGTATGCTTTACTAAACAGATAGGTCTTTAATCTAGTTTTGAATTGGGAGAGTGTTTCTGAGCCTCGGACGTTATCAGGAAGGCTATTCCAGAGTTTAGGAGCCCTAAATGAGAAGGCTCGACCTCCTTTACTCGACTTTGCTATTTTAGGTACTACCAGAAGCCCTGAGTTTTGAGATCTTAAAGAGCGGGTTGGATTGTTAACTATTCCTGTGATTGCAGAGCTGAATTTACAGCAACCTTCAATGAACTCTGTAAAAAATGCTGGGTTCCACACAATTGATTTGTGTTGAGACAACATTATTCATTTTTTTTTTAAGTCAGAACAAAATCAAGAATTATGTTGTTTCAGCTCATTTTAAATAAGCAGTTTGAACAAACAACATACTTCAGATATCATGTAAAAATCAAGAACAATATGTTATTTTTAGTTTAAAGAAAAAAATCAGGATATTTTTTAATGAATACAACAATAATATGAACAGCATCTGTTTAAAAAAGCTTAGCAATGTGAATTTATTCATTTTGTAAGTTAAATGCATTGAGTGTTGTTTTTCCTACTGACCTGTGACCTGTTTTTGAGTAGTGGAAGACCACCATCCTGGACAGAAACCTGAACTTGACCACGTGACTACAGAGTATTTTTAGATTTTAGATTTCCCTCTGCTATTATTGAAAAGGAAGTAGTAATAAACGGTGAAATATTTGGTTATACTTAACAAAAGTTTTCCATTTGTTAACTTCGATTGACTCTGTCATTGGCTAGGTAAGGATTTAGCACCCAAATACCCAATATTTCATAGCCTTGTGTTAAAAGAAATTCTAATCCCACTTTTTCATGAAATCTGAGTTAAAGGTGATGTTTCAAATATCAGCAAGTTCAGTGGGAAAAGGTGTTTTTTCTTTTAATGAATAGTACCCTGTCTTTTTACTTGCTCGTGCAAAGCTCCACGTCTGCTCGTGCTTTCAATCTGTGGTAGTTAAAATTAGCCACACAGCTCCATTCTCACTCACAGCTGTCACTGAGCAGGGAAAGTCCAGCTCGCCTGCAGGAGAAGACACTTAGTTGGACAACTGCCACTCTCACTAACTGACGGGCCAGACAGAATATGCAGACGTTTTTTGTTTTGTTTTATTTTTGTTTTTTTGCACAGAATTGTATGCAGAATTCATTTGAGAGTAAACTTAAACTAAATAAAAAAAACGTTATAACTTTATTTAAGGTTTACAATGCAAATCCAATTAGATCCACCTGTTTGGTAAACAAAGCAGATTTTTAATATAATATATCTCTGTCTAGTGCTGTCAAAAGATTAAAAGCTTGAAAATAAAATAAAAGCTTGTATTTACATAATACATGTATGTGTACTGTGTATATATATTTATATAAATACACGCATGTATACATTTGAGAAAATGTTTGTTTATATATATATATATATATATATATATATATATATATATATATATATATATATATATATATATATATATATGGTCAAGTCAATCTGCTGCAGTTCAAACCGAGCATCAGAATGGGGAAGAAAGGTGATGTAAGTGACTTTGATCGTGCCAGATGGGCTGGTCTGAGTATTTCAGATACTGCTGATCTACTGGGATTTTCACGCACAACCATCTTTACAGAGAATGGTCTGAAAAAAAGAAAATATCCAGTGAGCGGCAGTTCTGTGGGCACAAATGTCTTGTTGAAGACAAGGTCAGAGGAGAATGGCCAGATTGGTTCCAGCTGATAGAAAGGCAACAGTAATGTTATAACTGAGGTATGCAGTAGAGCATCTCTGAACGCACAACAAGTCAAACCTTGAGGCGAATGGGCTACAGCAGCAGAAGACCACACCGGGCGCCACTCCTGTCAGCAAAGAACAAGAAACTGAGGCTACAATTCACACAGGCTCACAAAAATTGGACAATAGAAGATTGGAAAAGCGTTGCCTGGTCTGATGAGTCTTAATTTCTGCTGCAACATTCAGATGGTAGGTTCAGAATCTGGCATCAACAACATGAAAACATGGATCCATCCTGCCTTGTATCAACGGTTCAATCTGGTGGTGGTGGTGTAATGGTGTGGGGGATATTTTCTTGCAACACTTTGGGCCTATTAGTATCAATTGAGCTCCATGTCAACGCGACAGCCTACCTGAGATGCTTCCTTTTTTGACCACAGTGTTCCCATCTTCTGATGGCTACTTCCAGCAGGATAACATGTTATGTTATCAAGCACAAATCATCTCAGACTGGTTTTTTGAACATGACATTGAGTTCACTGTACTCAAATGGCCTCCACAGTCACCAGAACTCAATCCAATAGAACACCTTTGGGATGTGGTGGAACGGAAGATTCGCATCATGGATATGCAGCCGACAAATCTGCAGCAACTGCATGATGCTATCATGTCAATATGGACCAAAATCTCTGAGGAATATTTCCAGTATACCTTGTTGAATCTATGTCTTTAGGATTAAGGCAATTTTGAAGGCAAAAGGGGGCTAACCTACTTGTTAGGTGTACCTAAAAAGTGACCTGTGAGTGTATGCTTATAATGTATGTAAAAAAAAAAAAAAACTATCATTAATCGACGTGAAATTTGGAATAAGATGTCAATAATCTATTTTTAACCAATCAGTTTTTGGATTAAAGGTCATTTTGCAATCACTTTTGTCAACATGTAGAAAATTAATTAAGGTTTTTTGACCTTGAATGGATTTAAAACTATTGTAGGAGACACCCAAACAGAATAAGGAGATCCTTAAAAGAGGGAATGGGGTGACTTTTATAGTGGTTTTAATAATAAGATTTAGCCCCACTACAAAGGTTTAACACACACAGACAGTCATTCTCAGTTCAGCCATGCAGGTGTGTGTGTGTGTGTGCAGTTATTAAGCAAGACAGTGAACAACATCCTGCATAAACACACTCATTAATCTAAATATACCACCCACCCTTCCTTCTGTCTGCATGTGATGGCTCTGCATGTGATTGTGCGTGTTGTTGTCATGCTGGTTGGTCGGAGAGCAGATGAGATCTGTCACATGAGGCGAGAGATCAAGCCCTGCTGCTCTCTTTCCCAAAAGCACTGCGAATCGGAGGGGGATTTTTCATTTGACTCAGCGTTCCTGCTTAATCTAATAGTGTTTGCAGTGACTCGCTGAAGTTCTGCGAGAGAGATGAACTACTCTGCAGCGCTACTTAACTAAAGAATGGGTGTACCTAAAAATGACAAATTTGACATTTGTGTAGCCTGGTGTCTTTTGTAATCCAAATCTTTTTTGTTTGTTTGTTTGTTTGTTTTGTATAATACTAAATGAGATGTTTATCAGAATGGTCATGCTGCTCTTTTTTGTATACCACATTAAAGGCCAGCTATGATGCAAAATCAACTTTTAAAAGCTGTTCGGACAGAACTGTGTGGAGGTTGGCTGCATGGTGGTGCAGTGGATTGCACGTTCACCTCACAGCGAGAAGGTTGCTGGTTTGAGCCTCGGCTGGGTCAGTTTCCTTGTTCTCCCCGTGTTTGCGTGGGTTTCCCCCGGGTGCTCCGGTTTCCCCCACAAGTCTAAAGACGTGTGCTGTAGGTGAATTGGATAAGCTAAATTGACCGTAGTGTATGTGTGTGAATGAGCATGTATGAAAGTTTCCCGGTGATGGGCTGCAGCTGAAAGGGCATCCAATGCGTGAAACATATGCTGGATAAGTTGGCAGTTCATTCCGCTGTGGCGACCACAGATTAATAAAGGGACTAAGCCAACTTTTTTTTTTATTTTATTTCCTGGCGTCAAAATAGGTGATTTTGAGGCCGACCAGAATGTAACGTAGGAGTGCAGTTCTCCCCACCCACCAAATTGATTGACAGGCACATATTAACATGTCTCCATAGTAACACTTATAAACATGTCCACAGAACAAGATTAGCTAAGAAACAGTGATTAAAAGATCTGTTCCAACTCTCTGTGATCAGCTGCAATTCAAGAATGAGTTTTTTTTATTTATTTTTTTTAAACAGAGCATGTGTGTAATAAGGACAACAAAATAGTTTTGTATTTCATAACTGCTGGAATTACCACAGCTGTATAAGTACAACTATGAATGAGGATGCTTTAATCATACAACAAGAGTCCTGGTTTGTGGACGTTAAATCTGTTACACACCTTAAATGTACATATCAGTACCTAAAAAATTTAAATGGTATTGTACTGTTTAGGTACCATCTACATTTAATATATTGATATTAGTTAATATCATTACACTTTTGAAAGAGTCAACCCAGGATCATTCTGAAAATGTACCATTATATAAATTTCTGGAGAACTTCAACTTCATGTCCCAGGAGCTTCTCCTTCCTTAAACCCAATCAATAGTGTTTTCAAAAGCACACCCACTTCCCTAAACCCATCCAACAGTTTTAAAAAGCAATCCAGAAAAGGAAAAGCCCTCGCTTGATATTTACCACACTATCAGATTTTACCATTCTTTAAAGGCTCGTACAAATGCTTTTTTTGTTTGCGTTTATTGTCAGCGTTTTTTTAGATGTTTTTCTGGGTGTCGAGCTGAAGAGTATACAAAATCACTCCTTGACGTTTGATGGCATTACACAACTTTAAGCTTCTGACACTTGCTTGTAACACAGAAGACAGAAAGTTGACACACTTGTTGTTAAAGTTACTGGCGATTTGAACAAGCATGGATAGTTCAAGTAGCAGCTCCAGCTCTAGCGATGAAGAAATGATTATTGTTCACCAGTGCAATAAGCAGCTCCACGTTCGGCTATGGATCGGCTATGGGCATCTTCTTCAATGTGTGCTCGCATTGACAATTTTGCTCTTGAGTGTCTCCACGTGCTGTTTACTGTAACCGCAGCAGCTCTGTGCACGTGACCAAAAGTGGCAATCTGAATGGTGGAGAAGATTTTGATGTGGCGCATCAAAACAAAAAAAACAAGCATGATGCGTTTCTTTAAAAATTACACTTTTACGCCTGGCATTTTGTGAGTTGGTGTAAACAATTAAATTGGTAACCTTTATTTCAGGGGTGGCCAACCCTGTTCCTGGAGAGCCACCTTCCTGCAGATTTCAGTTGCAACCCATATCAAACACACCTGAACCAATTAATTAGGACCTGAACACCACGTGATAATTACAGGCAGGTGTGTTTGATATGGGCTGCAACTGAAATCTGCAGGAAGGTGGCTCTCCAGGAACAGGGTTGGCCACCCCTGCTTTATCTAGACACAAGATGTTAATCATTGATGGAAAACACTCCGATGTGAACAGGCATTTACCCTGTTATTTACAGGTTTATTTTATTTTTTGGCTTCTGTTCTTGTCGTACCTGCTTTCTGGAACCGTTCTTCACCGGACTCGACCTCTGTAGTCATGGTCAACTCCTCTCTGCATCATTTTGAGGTTATCGGTCAGTTGGTAAGCGTGAAAAGAAATAGCATCATACCGCCCTGTAGCATTTGTTCTGAAGACGAAATGCAGAACTTCTTCTGGCTACATAATTTTTGATCTCCTGAAATGAATATAGGGCTACGTTTTCAGAATGAGGCTATGCTGCAACGGGTACAACTACAGTGACTGCTTGTGTACTTTTATTCCTGAGAGTGCAGTTAAAGTAAAAAGTGACCTTGATTGTATGATTGGATATGCTTATTACACTTTTTGTTTCTGGAAGGATTTTATAATGGATGTTATTTACAATTTGTGAAGACTTTGTCATGAACTATTTATGTTACAAATAAATGCAGTATCTATTCATGAAAGGATACTGTAAAATGCTCCATAAATATTTTAAGCAGCACTTTTTAGCATTGGAAATAATATAAAAGCACATACATTAGCATAACAGGGCAATTCCTGAAGGATCATGTGACTTTTGAGGCTCTTGCTATGTTGCTGAATTTGACCATATTACCCTATTTTCCTCCATATTTCACTGTATTTTGATCAAAAGATTGAGCCTTGAGGACTTAATAAACACGCACTGTAAAAAGTGATTAGTTGACTTTACTTTAAAAAACTGAGTAAACCTGTTACCTTACAATAAACAAGTACATTAACACTTTAAAAACTACTGGGTTCCACCGAATTGATTTGTGTCTGGAAAACATAAAGGAATTAAGTTAGCATAGTAGTTTTTACAAATTTAAGTGTTGATTTAAGGATTAAACATAAAACAATTGTGTTGTTTCAGCTCATTTTAAATAGTTGGAACAAACAGCAAACATCTTTTTTTATTAAGTAAACTGTGTATAGTTATAAAAAATTAATTGAAGTTAACTAACAGTTAACTAAACCTTTCCAAGTTACATCAGGTTTACTCACTTTTTAAGTAAAATGCTTAGTATGTAGTAAATTTATAGACTTAAATATGGATAAAATAAAAAATAAATATTGACGTTCCTTTACAGCTCTTACGCAAAGATAATAATATAATAAGATTATACTTGTGTTATAACCAGGACACACAATGGGGTTCTTGGATTTGTGAATGGGACCCTGCTGGTATTTTTGAGTTTGTTTGGCCATGAGAGAAGCACACAATTATGAAATTCAGTTAATCACCTTTAAACAACGTGCAATTGATGATGAAGGAGAGAGAGGGGGTTATATAAATGCCTTTTATTAGAAATCAGCTCAAAGAAAAGATGAGTCACATAAACCTTTTATTTGTGGATGTTTTCTTTTTCTTCTGTGCTGAAGCATCAGCTTACCTCTCTTCCAAACAGCAGATTGAAATGTCCTCCAAAGTTCTTTCAAACACACATGATTAGGGTTACACACACAGAAAAAAAAAAAAAAGGTTCTTGAGTTTTTTTTTGTGGTAGTTGAGAGACTATTTATCATCGTTAAGTGGTTCTTTGGCTTGTAATCATAGGGAAATTAACTTCATAGCACCAGTAATGCTCCTTAGGGGAGGTTAAGATCCTAAGTACAGTTGAAGTCAGAATTATTAGCCCCCCTGTTTTTTTGTTTTTTTTTCTTCCCCAATTTCTGTTTAATGGAGAGAAGATTTTTTTTCAACACATTTCTAAACATTAGTTTTTTAAAAAGTTTTAATAACTCATTTTTTATAATTTATTTATTTTATTATTGCCATGATGACAGTAAATAATATTCTATAATAATTTAATAATATTTCTGTACAGCTTAAAGTGACATCTTTTCCCCATCTCTTTAAATGAAATGCTTAATTTTATTACATCCAATCAGATCACAGCAGAAAAAAACTACCACGCTCACTTTTTAATATTTTGTTTCTCTAGAAATTGCATCACAATACGAAGAAACAAAAATGGTTGCAGCTCCTGGTTCATATAAACTTAAAAAAAAAGCCTATATTTAATGGGGACTTGAATGTCCCTTTAAAGCAACAGACTCTAGACACCTCTTCATGTTGGCAGTGCTCACATCACTCAGCCCTTTTCATTTGGTTACAAGATTCATCCACAATGAGTTCATGAATACAGAAAGTATTGTTTTTTTTGATTGTCAAATTTTACAATCATTCAAATTCCACCTTGCAACAAATTAGTTGCAGTAAACTGTTGTAGAGAAAAAAAAAAAAACGCATTACATTTCTATTGCTTATGCTTAGGCAGTGCCTGCTGTTTGTCAAAGTACCCCTTGAATCCCCCCGATCAGTGAATGGCTGCTGTTTACTGGCTGCATGAACTGTGACTTCAGTCCACAAGCCCGTCACTGGACACTGCCTTCATTTCTCAGCTAAAACAGCACTGTTTATGATTGTTGGATATGTTTGTCTTAAATAGTTACTTATTTTCAAATGTCAAACATCTCTAGTCAATCTCTTGACTCTCCCTATGTTCATGTGTCATATTGCATACTCTCACATATACAGTATACATTTTTTTTGCATATTTTGTTTATGATTTATATTCTAATAATAATTAATAAAAAAAACTGATTGTAATTTAGATTAGAAAATTTCATATTTACAATATTATGAAATCATGCACTCATGGGTACCTGACAAAAGTCTTGTCATCTCTAAATTTTAGAAACAACAATTAATAACTTGACTTCTAGCTGATCATTTGGTATCAGAAGTGGCTAATATGAAAGCCAAATACCTCTAGATTACAAGCACCTTGACCTTCTTTGCTTTCAGGAATTTTGATGTGGAGACTGAAGTATGGGAAGGTGCACTATCCTGCTGATGAATTTGCTCTCTCCTGTGATTTGTAATGTAATGGGCAGCAAAAATGTCTTGATACCTCAGGCTGTTGATGTTGCCGTTCCCTCTGCAGATCTCTCGCACGCCCCCATGCTGAGTGTAACACCAAACCATGATTTATCCTTCACCAAACTTGACTGATATCTGAGAATCTTGGGTCCATGTAGGTTCCAATAGGTCTTCTGCAGTATTTGTGATCATTAAGATGCAGTTCAACAGATGATTCATCGGAACATCTACCTAAGTCAAGTTAATATTTGTTGCTCTTACATCTGGGATTAACAACAAGACTTGTGTCAGGTGGATGTATGTAAGGCAAGTCATCAATTTCTTTATGGCATGACTGCATTCTTTATGGCAATCACTGATAATTGACTATTAGAAAGTCATATTTTGCTAACATAGAATAAACTATATTTTGTATTGCAATAATAATTATCATTATTACAAAGGATAGATAGATAGATAGATAGATAGATAGATAGATAGATAGATAGATAGATAGATAGATAGATAGATAGATAGATAGATAGATAGATAGATAGATAGATAGATAGATAGATAGATAGACGGACGGACGGACGGACGGACGGACGGACGGACGGACGGACGGACGGACGGACGGACGGACGGACGGACGGATATTATGAACAGTAATTCCACATAATATATATTTTTTAAATGTATGAAATTTATCTCAGAAACCCTCTAGAATAGCAAGTGAAAATTGTTCAATGTGCAAATGGTTGAATATTGTAAGTGTTTTTGACTAACAAAGTGCAGTACTGGCTATGAATTCTTTTATGGATGACATTACTAAAACATTGACAACAACACCAGACTGTGTCATTCATCTTCCAGCTTAAACAGGTCTTGTTTTGCGTCATATACTGATTTTTATAGATAAAAATACTCTTCTTGGCAGTGGTATAAAAAAAGAGCATTAACCTTGACGCATGGTCATTTTCAAACAGCCAGTAGAAAATTACAACAAATCTAAAAGAAAAATGGCATAAAACTTTCTAAAACATCACAACTCGGCAAACACAAACAGACTCATTCGATTTCTTCAACGTAAGGTCACACGACGCAAAACTCCCACTGGAAACAAATTCTGCAGCAAACAGTTTTCTTCCCCAAAGGCACAAACGCTCCCAATTCTCCAGAGAAATCCTAAGCTTTCTGCCAGTGCTGGGCAGCAGGAGATCCCGTCTGTAGCCCTGCGAAAAACACCTGGTACCTGTGCTTCCATATCAGGAAGGCTCCGAGCAGGCAGACGATGGCCTGGGCCAGGTTGAGCAGCACCTGCAGGAGGTAATACATGGGCAGAGTGCTGGTGATGGCACTGCAGTCTGACACAGCGCTGAAGACGAACATACGAGCGATGGGATCCTCTGGGTCCAGGGTGCAAATACAATCCTCACGCATTTCCCTGCAGCTAAAGCTGTTGGTCAGGGTGTAATGGTAGCACTGGAAGGCGATGACCACCACTGACATAACCAGACCCATTGTGCATAAGAAGAAATACAGGAGCTGGGTGGAAAAGAAAAAGCATTTATATAGTCATTAGTGGTCCCTGCTGAAATATCAACAACAAATTGAAACCATTACAGATGTTATACTGGTTGTCTTATGTTTTTAGCTATTAATTAGCTGCTTATTAACATATTACCTTTACAGTATATTATGCATGATCCTATTCCACGTCCCAAATTTGACTCAATATCTAAGCCTTTCTAACTGTTAATTAACAGCAAATTAGACATGTATTAAGGCATTAGTCATTGTTAATATTTTGTTTATACACTGTAAAATACTGTATTACATGGTTGCACTTAAGGGAACCTCTTATGCCTCTTTTTACAAGATGTAAAATACATCTGAAGTCTTTAAAGTGTGTTTTAATACCCAAAAGATCCAACAAATAATGTTTTATGACTCTTTGAAACTGCCCCTTTTAGACTTTTATCCAAACGTTGGCATTTTGGTGGCTGTCGCTTTAAATTTAAATGAGATTGTGCTCCCAGCTCTATTTTGAAACGAAGGCAGAGCTAATGACTTCAAAAGTTGGTTTATTGTTATTTTTCTCATTATATATGGATATTTTTAAATCATAAATATAAATGGGCAGTGAAAAAACCTAGTTTTACTGATTTAGAAACAGAAATAAGGGATTACCTGTGTATGATAAAAGAAACAAAAAATACTGAAGTAAAAAGAACTGTTAATTATCTTAAAGCCTTAAATATTCTCTTTAAATCGTTGTAAATTTTTTGTATTGTATTTATTTTGTTGTCAATTTAATGTTGTCATTACCCTTGTATGTCCAGTGTTCTAAAACTGCAATTAAAAAGAGCCGGAGCTAAAAAAAAAATGTTTATGTGACAGCATAGCAGCAGATTAAAAAACGGCTGCTTCTCACTCAGGGCTGTTTATGCTAATGAGGGAAAGATTGTCTCCAATGGGCGTGGCTTTTCCCCTCTGATGACATGTACAAACAGAGAATGTCAGTGAAAGTGTTTCTGCAGACTGTTTTTATGAAGTGTGATTATAAAAAGTGTAATTAACTTTAACATTTAACATTAGAGGCTGGCTATACTCACCATTGCCACACAACTGTGTTTATGCATCTTATAAATGTGATTTAAGTAACTCTGCAACTCTCACATGGTTGCTCACTGAAGCCAAGCAGGGCTGCCTGGATGGGAGACCATATGGGAAAGCTAGGTTGCTGCCAGAAGTAGTAAGTAATACCAGTAGGAGGCACTCAACCTGTGGTCTGTGTGGGTCCTTATGACCCAGTATATTGACTTTGTACTGCTCAGTGAGTGCCGTCTTTCAGACGAGACGTTAAACTGATGTCCTGACCATCTGTAGTCCTCAAAAATCCTGGGATGTTCTTTGAAAAAGTGTAGGTGTTAAACTCTGGCATCCTGGCCAAATTTGCAATATGGCTTCCGTCGTGTCATACAGGTGGATACTGCACACTGGTGGTTTGTTACGTTGGGCAGGAATTTGAAACTAATTTCCAAAAAAAAGTTTAAAGCGCTTTGATTGTTCAGAAAAGTGCTATATAAATGTCAGGAAATATTATTATTATTATCATTTAAATGATTCAATTGAAACAAATTAACATTTAGTCATTTTAACTTTAATTAATTAAGCTGACTTTAAGATGCTTGTATTGCTTACTTAATGTGAAAATGTAAGTTAAAACACGATAAACTTGTTATAATTAACATAAAAAATATGTTGACGTGAGTAATTTATCATATAATTATATTATTTTTACAGTTTAATGAGGATTAATGTGTAACCGTAATATTACCTTCTGTTGGCTTCATGTTAAAACCCATAAATCCTAATGAATATGTGCCAAAATATATGAGAAACCATTAAAATGAGCTTGTTTTAAGGGTTAAAGTTTAATTGTTGGCGACACGGTGGCGACACATTTTTTTTGGTCAAGAAAGGTCTATATAACATTTCCTCCATACTTACTGTACTCTGGAAGGGCCTTAATCAGCAGTAAGGACGTATTTCTGTCACATTAAACAATCACTGCACACAGAAAGCAAATTGATGTGTCTATATGGTGGACACGATTGGCGTAGGAGGCGAAAATCTAGCTGTGACAATCGGTTTATGCTTAACCATTCTCCAATGAATGCAAAAGGGTAAATGCGTTTACATGACCACATGCAAATTCAGCTTATTAAGCTTAATCAGGTTAAAATGTGCATGTAAGCGCACTCATTGAAGACTTGCTCATCTTTAGAGCGCAAACGTGACCCTGGTCCACAAAAGAAGTCGTAAGTGTCAATTCTTTGAAATTGTAACCTAACATAATTGAACAGAAAGCATTATTGAGCTTTTGTCACTGTGAGCAAATTTGAACATTGCCAACTGATCAATGTTTATAAGTGGATATAAGCATAACTTTAATTAACTCTTCATCATGCAGAGTGATTATGTCTCTTCAAAAGACATATAGTTGCTTTCACCTGGATCTTTATCTAAACGTTTTTAAAGGTTTGGGTGAATAGACTGGAAAAATGGAAATGACATTTTAATGGACTAAAACGCCTATACTTGTTCATTTGAAACCAGCTCAGGCTTCTGGCTTGATGACTCAGGAATGTTACTGCCAATGTTGATGGTCAATTAAATATCGAAAATATGTCTCATTAAAGGAAGAGTATAAATTTAGGTTTTGTCATTTAAAGGCATAGTTCACCCAAAATTAACATTTTCATAAAGACAGATAAGAGACAGAAAATGTTCTGTGCAACAACACTGCTTTTAAATGTCATTCTCCTATAAAACCAAAGCACCATGAGAGTATTTTACATAAGATTTCTTTTTTAAAATCACTTTTTAATACGGAGGCAAATGTCTTGTTTAACATTTGCTCTACATCCACTGACTACTTTATTAGGTACACCTTACTAGTACCAGGTTGGACCCTTTATTGCCATCAAAACTGCCTTAATCCTTCTTGGTACAGATTCAACAAGGTACTGGAAATTTTCCTCAGAAAATGTTGGTCCATATTGACATGATAGCATCACACAGTTGCTGCAGATTTGTCGGCTGCATATCCATGATGCGAATCTTCCGTTCCACCACATCCCAAAGGTGCTTTATTGGTTTGAGTTCTGGTGACTGTGGAGGCCATTTGAGTACAGTGAACTCATTGTCATGTTCAAGAAACTGGTCTGAGATTATTTGCACTTTGTGACATGGCTCGTTATCCTGTTGGAAGTAGCCATCAGAAGATGGGTATAGGGTCATAAAGGGATGGACATGGTCGGTCAGCAACAATACTCAGGTAGGCTGTGGCATTGACACAATGCTCAGTTGGTACAAATAGGCCCAAAGTGTACCAAAAAAATATCCCCCACACCAGTACACCAACACCTGCCTGAATCATTGATACAAGGCAGGATGGCTCCATGCTTTCATGTTGTTAATGCCAAATTCTGACCCTACCATCTGAATGTTGCAGCAGAAATCGAGTCTCACCAGACCAGGCAACTTTTCTCCAATCTTCTATTGACCAGTTTTGATGAACCTGTTTCATCAAAATTGTAGCCTCAATTGTAGCCTCACTTCCTGTTTTTAGCTGACAGGAGTGGCACCCAGTGTGTTCTTCTTCTGCTGTAGCCCATTCGCCTCAAGGTTGGACGTGTTGTGCGTTCAGAGATGCTCTTCTGCATACCTCAGTTATAATGAGTGTTTATTTGAGTTAATGTTGCTTTTCTATCAGCTCAAGCCAGTCAGGCCATTCTCCTCTGACCTCTGACATCAACAAGGCATTTGTGCCCACAGAACTGCCGCTCACTGGATAATTTCTTTTTTTCTAACCATTTTCTGTAAACTCTAGAGATGGTTGTGCATGAAAATCCCAGTAGATCAGCAGTTTCTGAAATACTCAAACCAGCCCGTCTGACACCACCAACAATGCCACGTTCAAAGTCACTTCAATCATCTATCTTCCCCATTCTGATGCTCGGTTTGAATTGCAGCAGATCATCTTGACCATAGCTGCGTCCCAAATGGCACACTATACACTATGCACTCATGCACTATGTACTTATGCACTTACACACTCAACAGGATAGTATATGTATGTAGTGCTGTCCCAAATGGCACACTAATGTTTTTTTACTAAGCGGAAATTCAAACCGTTTCCCTGATGACGTTTGACTGTTGCCAAATCAGTGAAATAAACGACTGAATTATCAAGTAATACCTGCCGTGAGTATTGCCGCATTTACCATCCGGAGGCGCTATAATTACTCTCGTAGGAGAATTTTGCTTTCACTATCCAAAATAAATAAAGTTATTCAACATGTGCGTTTGATCGCTCCGCCCCTTCCGCTACGTAAGCAAACCTGCGGTCGTTGAGTGCGTGAAGTGTCCATCATTACACACTTCGTTTTAGCGGCTGAATGAGTGCATCATCCGGGTAATTAAAGTGCACTTATTATTTTGAGAGTTTTCAATGTGAACACACTACTTACACTATTTATACTACAAAATGGCGTAAAATAGTGCATAAGTATGCGATTTGGGACGCAGCTCATGTCTACAAGCCTAAATGCACTGAGATGCTGCCATGAGATTGGCTAATTAGAATTTTGCTTTAATGAGCAGTTGGACAGGTGTACCTAATATAGTGGCTGGTGAGGGATTAGGGATTAGAACATCATGGAGTAAGTAATTGACCATTTTATATGAGACTTTTTAAACTTCTGAATAAATAATTCCTTTAAAGTCCACATGAAATCACAATTTACAATGTTTATTTAGCTGTTAGCACACATTAGCCCCTTTCACACATACAGACCTTTCCGGAAAATTACCGGCAATTTTCCGGAAAGGTTGTATGTGTGAACAGGTCCTTTTTGAAAATACCGGTAAATTCGTTCTGGCTATTTTCCGGAAAGAGAAGTTGTAACATTACCGGCAATTTGCCGGAATGCTGCGCTGTGTGAACGCAGAAGGAATATTTCCGGAATAAGCGCGTGCACGTTTAGAACGTGCTGACGTAAGACTTCTGCTTTAGCCAATCACAACAGTCAGACGCATTTACGTCCGCGCGGTTTGTGAGAATAAAAGCCTTTGAATATTTTTCCAGACACATTTAGCTGCTAGAAGTTAGTCAGATAACGTTTATATGTTCTCCTTAATGCCAACTGTGCAAATAATCATCGATAAGATGCTTATGATAAGCCGTTGTTTGTTTACCTTCAAGCTTTGCGTGTGCCCATGAAACAGCCTGTGAACGGCAGCACACGCACATATTATGAACATCTCGACATGCGAATATGATCCTGTGAAAGTTGTTTACAATATTGATCATCAAAAGAGTTTGTAATTTAGTCAAATGTTTACAAATACAAGCGCAGCCGTTTAAAGCTCATTTGTGGTGAATGATGTCAGAATTTACCGGTATTTTGGAATGGATGTGTGAATGCTCTTTTCCGGAAAATTTCCGTAACGTCCTGGCCTGTGTGAACAGCGCTTTTTTGAACATACCGGTAAAGTCGTTCCGTAAATTTTCCGGATATTTTCCGGTATCACTAGCCCCTTTCACACAGTGATACCGGAAAATATCCGGAAAATTTCCGGAACGACTTTACCGGTATTTACAAAAAAGCGCTGTTCACACAGGCGAGGACGTTACGGAATTTTTCCGGAAAAGAGCATTCACACATCCATTCCAAAATACCGGTAAATTCTGACATCATTCACCACAAATGAGCTTTAAACGGCTGCGCTTGTATTTGTAAACATTTGACTAAATTACAAACTCTTTTGATGATCAATATTGTAAACAACTTTCGCAGGATCACTTTCGCATGTCGAGATGTTCATAATATGTGCGTGTGCTGCCGCTCACAGGCTGTTTCATGGGCACACGCAAAGCTTGAAGGTAAACAAACAACGGCTTATCATAAGCATCTTATCGATGATTATTTGCACAGTTGGCATTAAGGAGAACATATAAACGTTATCTGACTAACTTCTAGCAGCTAAATGCGTCTGGAAAAATATTCAAAGGCTTTTATTCTCACAAACCGCGCGGACGTAAATGCGTCTGACTGTTGTGATTGGCTAAAGCAGAAGTCTTACGTCAGCACGTTCTAGACGTGCACGCGCTTATTCCGGAAATATTCCTTCTGCGTTCACACAGCGCAGCATTCCGGCAAATTGCCGGTAATGTTACAACTTCTCTTTCCGGAAAATAGCCAGAACGAATTTACCGGTATTTTCAAAAAGGACCTGTTCACACATACAACCTTTCCGGAAAATTGCCGGTAATTTTCCGGAAAGGTCTGTATGTGTGAAAGGGGCTACTGTGTGAAAGGGGCTATTGTTAAACTTAAGGTGAACGATTAATATACTGCATGTTAGTATCTTTTCCTTAAAATCTGACTATTTGCTTCTGTTTCAGAATATCAGTCCTCTGATGACATCAGTTTGACAGCTTAGGCAAGATATGCTTAGCCACGCCCGTCTGTTAGTTTGATGCAAAAAAAATAAATAAATAAATGAGAGGAGGAGCTCAAAAATAAAACCCCACCCCCTACTCAAAATTCTATTTCAGTTGTAAAAACATCATCATACTGGACTAAAAGTCTGCAGCAACTTCAATTTCACATGGACTTCAAAATGACAAAATTAAACTCCAGGCCTGCTGCGGCAGATTGTTACCCCTGGAATCCTTACAGAGATGCTAGATGAATCTGAAATGAAGTAGCATATCAGTGCATGGAAATCCTCCATTTTTTGTTCACCTTTATAACAAACTGAAGCAACGCTCTCTCATCAGGCACTCTGGTGATACAGAAGAGGACGAATCCCAGCAGAGACACCACACACATCTGCAAAACACCACATACAGTAGTTTAATGCAGCCGCTGTCACTTAAACATTAAATGCACCATATATAAGCCAATCATGCATGCTAATCCACTTTTATTAGGCCAGTTGGAGATGATCATGTGCATCTCAGAGTCTGTTGGTGAGAAAGGCTGCTATTGTCGCCATGCACGCACACGCACACATCGGTTTAATCTTATTTGCAGTGCAGCAAACCTCCTAAGTTCTACTCTCTGCCAGGCTTGTCATGAGCCAGTCATAACCCTCGTGTAATCAGCATTGTGCAACTCAGCATTGACTTGTCATCTGATAATATATTGACTGCCGCTGCAAATTGAATAGTTTGACCCTCCTCCCTCCCAGATATCTTTATCTCTCACGTTTTTTATCTCGCTCTATTCTCCTCTGTCTCTCTCTCTCTCTCTCCCTGTGTGTTTCCCCGCTCTTTTTTTCTCAGCGTGATTGGAGTCTTGTGACTAACGTGTGGTATCTAATTTGATTGTTTTTCCCAGGATCTGAGGCAGAGAAGACTTGGTGACCTCAGCGTTTTTCTCCTGGAACAGCAGCTTTGGTCTCGTGAGGCCTGAACTTGAGATGCTCTCTGATCCACCTTATGGCTGCAGAATAATGTATGTATAAGTGTGTGTGTGTGTGTGTGTGTGTGTGTGTGTGTGTGTGTGTGTGTGTGTGTGTGTGTGTGTGTGTGTGTGTGACTCAACATAGTCATCCTATAAAGACATTGCTGTAGGTTTTATTGCCACATTAGCTAATGTTTTACACTTTAAAAGATTTATTACAGGATAATGTGTCAGAGTTGAGCAGGCAATGTTCTAAAAATCTTAATACTGTTTTTATTTTATATTTATTTAATTTATAATTAATTTTATAGGGGTTTTAACCTTTATTATGATATAGGACAGTGGAGATTTCAGGAAGGAAAACATTGGGAGCAGAGAGAAGGAAAGGATCGGCAAAGGCCATCGAGCCGGGAATCGAACTTGGGTCGCAGTAAGAACTTCTGTGCAATACGTCAACACACTTTTACCACTAGGCTATTGGCGCCAACATTTTATTTATATATATATATATATATATATATATATATATATATATATATATATATATATATATATATATATATATATATATATATATATATTTATGTAATTTTCATTTCAGTCATGACATAATATTTTTCAACTGAAACTATAATGTATGATCACCATATATTTAAAAAAAACTTTTAGAAGAAACTTATAGAAACATACAGTTGAAGTCAGAATTATTAGCCCACTTTGATTTTTTTTCTTCTTTTTAAAATATTTTCCAAATAATGGTTAACAGAGCAGGGGAATTTTTATAGTATGTCTGATAATATTTATCAGACAAATATGCATATAACACTATTTTAGGGACAAAATTATTTGCCCTTTTAAGCTATTTTTTTTCTCGATAGTCTACAGAACAAACCATCGTTATACAATAGCTTGCCTAATTACTCTAACTCGCCTAGTTACCCTAATTAACCTAGTTAAGCCTTTAAATGTCACTTTAAGCTGTATAGAAGTGTCTTGAAAAATATCCAGTCAAATATTATGTACTGTCATCATGGCAAAGATAAAAATAAATCCATTATTAGAAATGAGTTATTAAAACTATTATGTTTAGAAATGTGTTATAGAAATCTGCTCTCCATTAAATAGAAATTGTGGAAAATATAAATAAGCGGTCTAATAATTCAGGGGGGCTAATAATTCTGACTTTAACTGTATAATCTGAGAATTACCGGTATTAACCAACTGGTTTAAATACATTTATTTATTTATTTATTTATTTTTAAAGTGTGACTCGTGATTGATGAATAGCAATTCAGATGCATGCAATACATTTTTAAACAATTATTTTATTACTTTTTTTGGATTGTGGCTCATGGTTGAAAAATACCAATTTAAATTTTTGCAACATGCTTATTTATTTTTAACCCAAAATGTAAAAAAAATCATTCATTCATTTGTTCATTTATTCAAATATATATCAAAATCATTACTTAAACTTTAATTTTTAAAATTAAAAAGCTGTCGCCTCACAGCAAAAAGGTTGCTGATTCGAGCCTCGGCTGGCTCATTCGGCGTTTCTGTGTGGAGTTTGCAAGTTCTTCCAGTGTTCCCATGGGTTTCCTCCGGGTGCTCTAGTTTCCTTACAGTCCATAGACATGTGGCACAGGTAAATTGGGAAGGGTAAATTATCCGTAGTGTATGTGTGTGAATGAGTGTATAGATGTTTCCCGGAGATGGGTTGCAGCTGGAAGGGCATCCGCTACGCAAAAATCTGCTGGAAAAGTTGGCGGTTCATTCCGCTGTGACGACCCCAGATTAATAAAGGGATTAAGCCGAAAAGAAAATGAATGAATGAATGAATAAATAAGTTTCAGTTAAACAATTGACTTGGAAATAAAAGTGTCAAACAAACTGTATACTTGTAATGTGACCAGAAACTCACATTTCAACTCACATCAGACATTTTAACAAGAAATCAGAGTTGATGGTACTTTACATTAAAGTTCCACAATTAACATTAGTTACTATCTAAATAACTATTCCAAAGAGTTTATTAATCTGAGTTCATGTGTTTTAGCATTTACATATTTACTACCAGGGTCAGTTTTGCATCAAAGTTGATATTTAGCTGCCCCATGTTGGTGTTTCATAACATTACATTTTTTACAAGGTGGGTCATTGGCCGAACGTTCAACCCCCAATCTGGAGGACTATCACATACACACATACACTACGGAGAATTTAGCCTACCTGATTCACCTAGCGCATGTCTTTGGACTTGTGGGGAAACCGGAGCATCTGGAGGAAACCCACACAAACATGGAGAGAACATGCAAACTCCACACAGAAATGCCAACTGACCCAGCCGGGGCTCAAACCAGCGACCTTTTTGCTGTGAGGTGACATCGCTACCCACTGCACCACCGTGCCACCCTATGTTTCAGCATTTGACATTTTAAAAATCAAATATTGCATCTAATTTTATTTAATGGACCCGAGCTAATATGAATTATACAGTTTTATTTGAATTAGAATGTTGCCAAAGATAAACTTGACAAAGACTTGTTTTAGATATTTTTTGTGTGAAAAAAGAAATAAAAAATAATACAAACTTCTAACTTTTAAACGTTTTATATCAAGTTTAATTTCACAAGTTGATATTGCACCATAATCCTTGATGAAATAATAGATTTATAATATCCAAGTCATCTGAAAGCTGATGCATACAGTGTTGTCACTCTGATTGATCTACGTGACTGGACATGCATGTCTGTACACAGAAATTGCTTTAAGCTGGCTTGAATCTTTTGTAGAATCCTTCGCTATTTATAAATGTCCAGTTTGATCTTACCCGCTTATGTTCCTCAGACAAAAATACTGTATAACTGTTGTATTTTTAGATTTATTTAGCTGAGGAACTTGTGGTTTATTAAAATGTAACATCTTTTTTTTTTTCGTTATAGACTTCTGTGACTGGAGATCACTGCTAAACAAGCTAAAGTCGTTGTGATTACAGTAGCACTGCTGGTAGTGTTCCTTTCCAGACTTCTTGCAATATGACACTCTCAATGTTGTTCCTTGTATCAGCTTTAAAACTCAGGATTTACCATCAGAAGTTTTAGCATGTCAAGTCTTCAAAGCTTTACATTTTCTTCAGTTCTTCACCTGCTTAACTAAAGCTAATACTAAAGCTACTGGTCAAAAACCAGTTTTCTAAAATAAAAATAAAAATTCACGATGAATGAAAAACTAAACTAAACTAACAACAGTTACTAAAATGATGAAAAATGAAATAAAATGAAATAATAATTGTCAACATATTCTCTCTTTTTTTGGTCTAAATTTCTTAATGAAACTAAAAACAAACAAGTCTGAAAATAGTAATACAAATAATATGAAACCATAATAACCTGGTGTGAACAACGCAAACCACATTGAATCTGATTTAATGTGAATTTGATTAATTTCAATATGCGGTTTTAATTAGATGCATTCTGCACAGCAAAAATATTGTCTTGTTTCTAGTCTAGTTTTAGGCTTAATAGAATTAGGCTTTCTTTCAGAAGACAAAACAATAACTTTTACTTTGTACAGAAAATATATCTTGATTTAATTTTTTCAACAAGAAACAAGACTTCTTCTTTGGCTCTTTGGAACAAGTCCTCCATTTAAACTTGTCCATATGATAACGACTTCTTTTTTTTTTTTAAACACCTTCCTGCCGGCCTGTCACCCTCATTCAGTCATACACTACGGACAATTTAGCCTACCCAATTCACCTGCAGCATGTCTTTGGACTGTGGGGGAAACTGGAGCACCCGGAGGAAACCCACGCAAATGTAGGGAGAACATGCAAACTCCTCACAGAAATGCCAACTGAGCTGAGGTTCGAACCTGCGACCCAGCGACCTTCTTACTGTGAGGCGATTGTGCTACCCACTGCACCACCGCGTCGCCCCCAGCTTGCATCATTGTTTTTTTTTTTTTTTTAATTTTTTAAACAACGCTTGTTGCTGCCAAACAATATGTCATGAAGTTGGGCCAGTCATCAAATGTATATTTCCTTTAGCTGGATGTTTGTCTGATGTTTTTTGAAAGTCATTACTTGCTTTAGGGCTGCACGGTGTTCACGTGGGTTTCCTCCAGGTGATCCGGTTTCCAAAGACATGCAGTATAGGTGAATTGGGTAAGATAAAATTGTCCGTAGTGTATGTGTGTAAATGAGTGTGTATGGGTGTTTCCCAGTGATGGATTGTAGCTGGAAGGACATCCACAGCATACTGTAAAACATGTGCTGGATAAGGTGACGGTTGGTTTCGCTGTGGCAACCCAGATTAATAAAGGGACTAAGCCGAAAAGAAAATAAATGAATGAATTACTTGCTTTTACATGTAGAAAACATTCAACAAAACTGTTCCCTATGAGGGATAGTTCATGAATATTACCTCCATGTGTGTGTGTGTGTGTGTGTGTCTGGGTTTCTGCGTCAGAGGGCGGGGCCTCAGGTTTGAAATCTCCCGGGTTTGCGCGTGCACGTGAATAACTTGGTTTCGTTCGTACGTCATGGCGAAACACCTAATGAATCGGTATCAAGGCGACTCGTTTGAAGCACTATGAGTCGACTCTTATAGATGAATAAACAGTTTTAAACACTGTACACTAACAGATTTAAGCCTTAGCTGGATACTTCACTTCACTTAGAGCTGTGTTACACACTACATGGAGGGGAATTTTCAAAAACCCATAATATGGGCTCTTTAATTATCATTTACTCTCCCTTGTGTGGTTTTAAACTTTTAGGAGTTTCTTTCTTCTGTTGAACACGATAGAAGTTTTTTTAAACAATGCTGGTTGCTGGCAACTCTTGTTTTCAACAGAAGAAAGATAGATAAATATGTTTTGAAGAAATGATAAGTGAGTAAACGATGACAAACTGTTTGTTTTTTGAGTGAATTTTCCCTTCAAAGTTTTCATGCTGAACTTTTGAATATTTAGAGAAAATTCAAAAGTGTTTGCTTTACTTTATGGGAACATTAGCAAAACATTAATAGAGCATTTGAGCAGAAATTTCATAGAATATATGGCCCAATCCCAATTGTATTTTTGTATCCTTACCCCTTCCCCGTGGCCCTTGAAACAGAGTGTGAAGGAGAAGGGCTTCAAAATGTACCCCTAAGAAATGGGAAAACACTACAACACTTGCACACATCATCATATGTCATCGAGATCTCTTTCTTCATATGAGATCAGACGATTGCGACTGCTGCAGTTTTACCAGTCAGGGGCGCCGCTGGCTGCGGACTGTGTCGCGGATAAACGTGAAGAGGGGTGGGGGAAGGGGGTGCGTGGGCCCCTAAAAATTTCTCTGCAGGCCCCCAAAATTCATAAGCCCTTAGAACCCTGTGTGGCAAGTGTATTCTGGGAAGTTTTCTTACCCCTTTGTTTCAAGTGTGATCCTGAAAAATCTCTGTTCGAAGGGGTATTTACCCCTTCCCCTTAGCCCTACGCCTTCAAGCTAAAGAGAATTGGGACACCCCTACCCCTTTACATGAATGTGCAAAATGAGGGGTACGGGCAAGGGGAAGGGCTAAGGGGTAGAATTGGGTTTGGGCTTAAGTCAAATATGAAAACCATGAAAACATTTTTTTTTAAATGATTAAAAATGAATAACTTTTAGTTTATATAAAATATAACTTCATAATACTCAATTTTTTATAATGCAAGTGAAATTACTTGTAAAGTTAACCTAAAGTTCAACTTAAAAACTCAAGGCCTCAACTAATTTCTTACAGTTGTTTCGACAGACTTCCACAGCACATGACCTTATAAATGAAAGTGTAAACACTCGACTTCATTGCTCTTGGGTGTGACAGCATGCCTTACACCATCTTTGTTATTGCACTTTTGCAATTGATCATAATCAATTCACACTCAAATATGATATTTGCCACATTAAAAAAAAATAAATGAATAAAATGAATGAATCACAGCACTAACACTTGCAGTGCAAAGTCAAATATTATTCACTGTGTCACTCGAATGTACACATGCTTGCTTATATGTACTGTATGCTTATGTACAGTATAGCCACAGGGTCGATGGATCCAACGAGGCCTCATGCATGGCCACCAAAAGAGTAAACAAGGCATGCTGGGAGTTCAAATTCAAGCTTACAATGATGCCGGCCCAATGGGGCGTCTCCCGGGCCAGCAGAGAGGAGCTAATGGCAAGCATGAGGAAGGCCACAGCTGCCACTGCGATGCCCAGCAGAAGCTGCAGGAGAGCCACCAGCAGAGGAAAGCGGCAGCCACAACATTTCTGGGCTTCCTCCGGCACCGGGCCTCCAGTCTCTGCCTTTGCCTTCTTCTCACTGCTTTGGTTGCCTCCTACCTTCGGATTCATTCCCAACCCCATAATTCCTCCTTTCTTGTGCAGAGGTTCTCAATCTTCCTTTAAAAACAGACTGGACGCTCTTGTTTTTTAGTCCTTTTTTTCCTGCCGTTTCTTTTGCTGGACTGTTTCTTCACACTGGCCTTCCCCTCCCTCCTCACTGGAGGCTTCTCTCTCTCTCTCTCTACTATTCAAATTCAGAAAGGGCTCTGAACTAATATGGAAAACATTTGGAGCAGATTCCAGAAGAGCCGCATATAGAGCACTGGAGAGAGGAGACGGAAAGGAGGGAGGCTGGAAAAGGGGAGGGAATATGCATGAAGGGGGACTCCAACACACGACAACTGCTAGTCTCCCTGAAAGCAAACAGGAAATGGGGATCTTACAAAGCAGAAAGCTTCTCGTCACTGGCGAGAGTTTGAGTCCTGCCAGCCTCACACTGTGTGTGATCTATTCATAAACAGC
Source organism: Danio rerio (assembly GCF_052040795.2). Taxonomy (NCBI): domain Eukaryota; kingdom Metazoa; phylum Chordata; class Actinopteri; order Cypriniformes; family Danionidae; genus Danio; species Danio rerio. Next base: position 17,558,565 of record NC_141038.1, read on the forward strand.
CTGGAGTCAGTCACATGATTCTGATGAAGTTACGTGACCTGTGGGCATGTGAGAGCGGGTTACAGTTAATCTCTTATGAATATTATGAGTGAGTGCAGATGTGCTACGTGCTCAATTCGTTTTGTGTTAATTATGGAGAGTTGTTAAATACATGCAAGACGTGTTTCTTATAATGGATAAGTCTGTATTCGGCTGGACCTTTAGTGGAACTGTTTTTCTTCCCCCAATTTGCTTTGTATGGAGGAAAGGCTTTGATTTAAAGCTCATAATGGGTTAATCTTCTGAAGGCTGGATATTGACAGAATGTGGTCTATTTTCAGACATACATCTATGTGCTGTTGTGTTATGTCACACCTCGCTTCAGATCGAATGTATAAGGAAAGAAATCTCAGTAGATCAAGATGGCAATTCAAGCCAAACATTGCACACATGAAAAAAATATGTAGGCTATATTGAATATTACAATTACAATTTGTTTACATGAACAAACAAAATTCAAACTAAATAAGTAAGATTATCAGAATGCAACTCTTTTTGGTAATCTGTATGTGCGTGCGTGTGTGTCTCTGTAAAAACATTTGACAGAATAAAATCTATACAAAAACAATTAATAGAAAAGTTTATCTGACCTTCTATAACTATAAACTCTCTCTCTTTCTCTCTCTGTCTCTCTCTCATATTATGTACATGCTGTTCTATTGTTGCTTTGATTATTCTATGTTCTTAACTGTAAGTCACTTAAAGAAGTGTCTGCCAAATATTGATTATAAATTGACAAAACATATAAGTAATTACAGGGCACAATACTGTTATTCTGAAGACGTAATAAACAAATAAATAAATGAAATAAATAAATAAATAAATACATATATAAATAAATAAAACGTTTTTAGCATTTATTACACATAAAATATTTTTATATATTTAAATTTTAACTAACAGATTATTTTTTGTACATGTAAAAAAAATGAACTCTGAAGACATTTTGTCTGAATTGTTATTTATGAATAAACACAACGAAAAATTTTATAATAAACAAAAATATTTTACTAGCATTTATTATATATACAATTATTTATTATAATAATGTTTAAATTAAATTTAATTATTTCTTTTAAAAAAAGTTGTATTTTGCAGTAGTGAATAATATTAATATAATTAATAGTTAAAAATAGTAGGCCTGTAGTAAATAAATAAAAATATTGTGTTGTATTCCCTAATTTCAGGGGCATCCCGGTGGCTCAGTGGGTAGCAAAATCACCTCACAGCAAGAAGGTCGCTGGTTCGAGCCCCGGCTGGATCAGTTCCATTCCTGTGTGGAGTTTGCATGTTCTCCCTGTGTTTGTGTTGGTTTCCTCCGGGTGCTCCGGTTTCCCCCACATGTCCAAAGACATGTGCCTGTAGCCAGGGGTGGTTCCGGGCGGTTCGAAAGACCCATCCCTCACTGATAAAGTCCAGAATTTGACACCTATATGAGCTCATTTATCCCATTTTTGACTGCTATGCCATCATAAATTGTGAAAATTATAGATAGAAGAAGCCTTTAAGACAATAACATTTTTTATTAAAATTTTAATTAAGTGGCCAAGGAAAGTTGAGCTGGCCATTTTTTTTGCCAAGGCTACTGTTTTCATTTTAAAACGAATAACTGCAAAAAAGGTCCACTTTTTCAGAAAAAAGAACCACCCCTTTCATTAGGCTGGCTTCAGGACTGGTGAATTGGATGAGCTAAATTGACTATAGTGTATGTGTGTGAATGAGTGTGTATGGATGATTCCCAGTGATGGGTTGCAGCTGGAAGGACATCCGCTGTATAAAATATATGCTGAACAGGTTGGCGGTTCATTCCGCTGTGGCGACCCCTGATTAATAAAGGGATTTTATTTTTTTATCTTATGATTTAAATTTTAATATGTATATGTTATTCTTAAATCTGAAAATGCATTTGTCTCAACTGTTCTGCAGTGATGTGCTGGTGTTTGTTTTTTCAGAGTGTAGTGAGCAGTGAACTGACAACTTTCAAGCTCATTTAATTCCCAGACTCTGGAGCTGGTGCAGTTTACACGTGAGTCAGCGCGCGGTTCCTGGTGAAGGCGCGCGTGCGCGGTAGTGGCCACGCGCAGTGTGAGTGCGCGAGAGCGCTGGGCAAAGTGGCAGCTCAGGCGAGCGCGCACACACACATCATCATCATTCAGAGGTGCTGCGCGAGACCGGACACAACGCACTGCCGCTCCGCTCAGATATTGGATTAACCAAACCTCACTGTATAACAAAGTGGAACAAAGTTATGGAAGAAAGAATATCGAGAATGCAGAACAGACAGTTTCTGGATCACGCGGATTTCTTGGGGTAATTTTATATTTGCTTGTTTTGCTTTTAATTAGCGCATGCATTAATTTTGCAAGGTATCAAAACGAATTTATTATATTTTTTAAAAAAATAATGTTTTCTTTTATTAGGGTGGAATATTCATCGCTCTACATGTGCAAATCCAAAAGGGGGATGAAGAGAGAGGAAGGAAAGGTAAGCAAACTGTGGACCCGTGATGAAAACGTGACATTCACGTAACACTCAGTGACACTCGCTGTTAAGTATGCGAGTTATAATGATTACTTTACGAACTTTTGCAGTAGCTCATACTTTTATCATCCGCAGGACGCGTACAAGTTACCACACAGACTGATCGAGAAAAAGAGGAGGGACCGAATAAATGAATGTATTGGGCAGCTGAAGGATTTATTACCCGAACATCTCAAACTCACGGTAAAGTTGTTTAGTTTTGTTAACATGTGTTCTGCAAATGTATCTCCCCACATAAGGAAAGTCGGAAAGTATAGACACGCTTTAAATGTTCGTGTTGTCTTACAGACTCTGGGTCACTTGGAAAAAGCGGTGGTTCTGGAACTGACGCTGAAGCATTTGAACGCTTTGACAGCTGTCACAGAGCAGCAGCACCAGAAGATCATCGCTTTGCAGAACGGTAAATTACATAATGTTCAGCCCACACAATGCAATTAGACTAACGTCAAATCCACACGAGGGGAAAGAGTAAATGTCGCTTAAAGTACTTGAACTTAACTAAATGTGCTTATGAACACATAATTATGTTCGTTTTGATTCAAAACTATTAAAAATAATAAAAGCAACATCACAATGTTTATTTTTACAGTTTATCTTATTTATGTTATGTTTACATTTTATAATCTTATCTATCTATCTATCTATCTATCTATCTATCTATCTATCTATCTATCTATCTATCTATCTATCTATCTATCTATCTATCTATCTATCTAGTTATCTATCTATATAAATACTTAATTAAAATAATATTGATTGTATTTAATGTTTATCTTATTTTAATGTATGTTTTATTTATATGTACTCTTTTACAATTTATATTTGGATGATAGATCTATCTATCTATCTATCTATCTATCTATCTATCTATCTATCTATCTATCTATCTATCTATCTATCTATCTATCTATCTATCTATCTATCTATCTATCTATCTATCTATTAGATAAGTTGGCACTGTATATCAGTCTGTGCATCTGTCAGTTTTCCTCTTTTATATGACAGGACTTTGCCTCTTGTTTTATGACAGGGGAGCGATCGCTGAAGTCTTCCCTCCAGGCTGACTTAGACGCTTTCCACTCAGGCTTTCAAGCATGTGCCAAAGAAGTCCTGCAGTATCTGAACAAGGTGGAGAACTGGACGGCGCGCGAGCAGAGGTGCACGCGACTCATCAACCACCTACACAAAGTTTCTGCTCAGTTCCAGCCAGGCACAGGGATCCTGCAGCAGCCAGTGGCAGGAGACGACGCTCCAGAGCGGGACACCCAGAGAGATCCTCAAGCCAACTGCGTCCCTGTCATCCAGAGGACTCAAAACCTCGAGCTTAATGAGAACGACACTGACACAGACAGCGGGTATGGAGGAGAGGCTGAGAAAGGCGATGGAAAGAGCGAGAAAGGATGCGACACAGCAAAAGGAGTTAAAATCAAGCAGGAGTTTGGAGATGAACGTGTCACTAAAAAGGCTAAAATGAACTGGTCGGCGAATGGTGGTTCAGATTCCACCAGTACGCGACCAGATGTGGCGCTTATGAACTCTTTAATGGGAATGACCGGGGTTGGTGGACAACAAACTCCCTTTTGCATGCCGTTTTACTTCATAAACCCGTCTGCAGCAGCATCATACATGCCTTTATTTGACAAAAGTCATTTGGAGAAGTTGGTGTATCCAGCAGCAGCGGCGGCGGCATTGACCACACCATTTCCATGGCTTTACCCTGGGATCCCCACACACGCCTCTGCTGCAGCCGCAGCAGCCATCGCTTTCCCCAACGCATCCACCGATAAAACCTCTGGATTTGATGCAGCGTCGTCAAAAGATGACGAGCCGGAGTCTCCTGATGATGACCTGTCCAATGAGGCCGACCTGGCCTCTCCTGCATCTGAAGATCACGGCTCAGAAATTGATACAAGTCATCAGCCCCAAAGAAATGACAATGATGGTACATAAAGCTGATGTTTCGACCTTTGAATACACACTAGTTTGCTTGTAAAACCGCTATTTAACTGTTTCTCTTAATTTAATTGTCATTAAGTATTTACTATAGTGTTTCTATGGATTTCCAAACGAAAAGCTGTTCTTTTGTTTGTTTTTTTGCATTATTATTGGTATTATTAAAAACTCAAAACTTCACGTCAAATTGGTTTACCTTTTTTTTTTAGGGGAGAATGGGGGACGTTGTAACAGACAGTGCCTTTTGCACTGATTCCTTGAATGAAAATCTGAACTTTTTTCTTTTTGTCCTTTATGTCTTGCCATACAATGGCATATTGATTGAAAATGTGTGAAATCCTCAGGCTTTGCTCTGGGTTTTTTTGTTGTAGCTGTTTTTTTAAATGATGAAGAAACTTAGTTTAGTGCAATAGTTATTAAGCTAAAGAGAAGCGCTTATCCTAGCGGAACGTTCCTTTCAAAGACTTGGAAGTCACATATTGGACTCTTGGATGTAATGTTTGATACTGACCTCAAGCAGGCTGGTGTGACTGCTGCAGTATTTGTCAGATGTAACTTTCTATTACTGGATTTCAGTTGTCTTTTGCTCTCTTTTCAATGTTCAGCGCTTGAAAGAGTTACCTACATACCTCAACATAGTATTGTGTTTGGGCCAGGACTTCTTCGAGATGCTCCTCTGGTAGGGGTGGTGACGAAATGTTTCGAGCGATTTTATTTGGACAAATGATGTGACCAACAATAATCCTCTGATGTAATGTTACAGCAGCCCCCCTCTCTCTCTCTCTCTCTCTCTCTCTCTCTCTCTGTCTCTTTTTCTCTCACTTTATCTCTCTCTCCCCATCCCAAACGATTAGTATGAATCTCTTGTAAAGGAAATCAACACTCCAGATCAAACTGGCACCTGTCAGTCAACACTGAAAGTGCTTTGCCAACAATCTGACATCATTGTCCTGTGTCACCTCTAGCAAAAATATACAAGGTATAATAGCACCTTATGGAACTTTGATATTGAATGTAATCTGTGTTCTTTTGGTAGATCTAAAAGTTTGTACTGTATATATTCTGATAAAAGTAGTTATTTAATCCAGAGGTAAAGTGCACTTTTTCTTGCCTATAACACAATCCTCACTCTTCGTTTTTAAGCCAATGCCCTTTGAACTCAAGCTATGTGTTTTTCTTAAGGAAATCTTCTTAAATACCATACAAGGAAAAGTGTTGGAATATGTATCTATAACATCTTAACACTCTTGAGCTGGCTCACTTGAGTCCGGGACAATTGTTAAAGAGGTGAAACCTTTAAAGAAATCAAACGTGCTTTGCCTTTTCGGAAAGCTTTTCACTACTCATGACCTCAGACATGCATATGGGTCATGTTGTGTATTGTACAAATGTTGTGGAGCACTGTAATATGACATGAATCAACATGTGAATGGACCTTTTCAGATTGGGAGATTCCAGGAGGCTCTCGAGTTTTATTGAATGTGTTTATTTTTCTAGGCTTGGGTTCATGAATGCATATAGGAACAGTGATGTACCAGCTGCCGTTGATTTCTGCATTGTAACACATTTCATAGGCCCTATAGTGTCTTTGCCTCAACTGTCATTTGCCTCAACAGTGGCATGTGGATGTATATAGTTTGTGAATATGCTGTATGTTTAATGTTTATGTTGTAGAAGAAATCTATGGAGTTTTTTAAAGGATAAACTGAGCGACTGCTGCACATTTCCTTAATGCTTTACACATTTGCTGTTTGAAATTATGCAGCTCAGTTGTCAAATAAACATAAGCTCATGTGAACAAAATGCTGTCGCTCTTCTCGTTCATTCAGCACTGAAACACACATGATATTCATACAGTAAAGCTCAACCACGTTCCTGGAGGACCACCAGCACTGCATGTTTCGGATGTCTTCTTTGTCTGTCACACTCATTATAGATTATTCAGGCTCTGCTCTGTGTGTTTGGTTAAGAAGACATGGAGAACATGCAGAGCTGGTAGTCCTCCAGGTAGGCTATGTGATTGAGAAACAATGATTTAATAACTCTGACAATATCATTCAGTCTTCAACAGGTCAAAGTACAGTTATTTTTATTGTGAACCACCCAGAAACACATGCTTACCTACAGATGATATAAAGAGATAAGGCAGGTTACATAACATTTTATTTTATCATAGTTGTTGTCTACACAATTAGCATTTCATGAAAGACAACATGGTCAAATAAAAGTCCCTAAGTTGTAAATTCTCCTTAAGAAAGTTGCCCAGAACTATATTAGGATCATTTAAATCAAGCTTTCAACAAAACCTTCAGCTAAAATGTGTTTTAGTTGAGAAGCAGTGAATGAGTCAGCTTGAAAATCAGCTGACACGAGGAAAAACAACCGAAGTTTACACAATTCATGTGATAATCTGACCCAAACCACGTTACCTTAAATTATTGCACAAGAAAATAAATAGGCTATCTGCAAATCATAGCTTGCGGGAAATAAACAGCGAAAACCAGGAAGCAGGGCTCCATGTGCTAAATGCCTGTGTAGAACTGGAGTAGACTTTATGTCTAGAAGTCTTACGTAATAGACTGAGTTGATAAAGGTGTTTGTCTAGTGGTTTAAAGTAAATGGAAAGAGTGCTACATATTTACTTCAGTACTTTGGGGAAGTGAGAGGTGATGAGGGGGCTTTTGGTTTAACGTTACAGCATTTGTGAAGACTAGAAATAACGTTGTGACAGGCCGTTTAAATGCATTATCGAGGTCGTACTGACATCTTGTGGTGAAACTGCGAAGACGCATGGGATGCTTGGCTTACAATGTTTCACTGGAACAAATGAAATGTTGTGTGGGTAATTGGAAGAGATACTGACTATGGTAAACGGTACAAACACTAAACTGTAGGATTTTGGGGAGCTGAGGGTGATGCAGCCCCATGGCTTGAAGTCAGATCAATCAATGAAAATTTTGTAACATAAAAGTGAAATGTATATCTGTATAAAAGAGAAAACCTAAAAGAGAAAACGTTTAGTCCCATTAACATTTGACTTTTTTAAATGGTTATGTGCCTTTTTAAACAGTGTATGTAAACTTCTGGTTTCAACTGTATCTTTATACAGTTGAAGTCAAAATTATTAGCCCTCATGTGCTTTTTTTAAATTTTTCAAATATTTCCCAAATGATGTTTAACAGTATAAGAATTTTCCACACTATTTCCTCTATGGTTTTTTCTTCTGCACTCTTGGAAATAAAGGTACGAGATATGTCACTGGGGTGGTTCAAATTATACATATTTGTACTTAAAGGGTCCATATTGGTACCTCAAAAACATACATTTGTACCTGAAAAATTAAGAGGAGAAGTCTCAGTTGCTTTATTTTGGCAGGAATTAAAGCAGTTTTTAGTTTTTTATAAAACATTTTAAGGTCAATATTATTAGCCCCCTTAAGCAATATATATATATTATATATATATATATATATATTTTCCGATTATCTACAGAACAAACCATTGCTATACATTGATTTTTTTTTTGTTACCCTAACTTGCCAAATTAACTTAGTAAGCCTTTAAATGTCACTTTAAGCTAAATACTGGTATTTTGAAAAATATCCAGTAAAATATTATCTACTGCCATCATGATAGAGATAAAAGAATTAATTTATTAGAAATTAGTTAGTAAAACTATTATATTATAAATATGTTGGTAAAGTCTTCTTTCCGTTATTCAGAAATTGGGGAAAAATATACAAGGGGGCTAATAATTCAGGAAAGCTAATTCTGACTTCAACTGTTTATTTATTATGTCATTTTAATTGTAATCATTTGAATATTCAGTAAAATATGTTGAAAATAGGCTTGCTTGTACACCAGCGGAACAGCTTAAAGTAAAAAAAGACAAGCCTATTTCTAATTAGAGATTGGTTGCTTTTATTAACAACAGTACCGTGGAAAAAATGTATTGAAAAAATGTTGAACTCCTGTTGTTTTTAACTGACCAACGAGTCCAGTGGTGGTTTCTAAAAAAGCATTTTTCACAAATTAAACATTTTTGTTTCTCAAGGCACTTTGTGGCTTTTTCATTGACAAAATTAAATTTCTTTATGATTTGATTATTTGACAATAGCCTGTACCAACAGCAGGAAGCATGCATAAAACCTGTCATGTTTTTTTTTTCAATAGACTTTGAAATTTATAACTATATTTAGAAACCTTGTTATAGTATATTTTTACTTTATTGCAATACACAAAAATAAAAATTAATTATGAACCAGTCAAATTATTTAAATATTAACTGACTAAAATATGATAAAAATAATTAAATAACACTTTAAAATCTGTGTAAACTTTATTTGGACTTTATATGGCAATTCTTTTTTCAATTAAAACAGTTAGGCATTTATAAATCAGTGACATGACAAATTAGACATGTAAAGCTGTTTAATAATAACAAAAATATATAAGCATGTTTTAAAATATACTTTATTGTAAGGCTTCAATTAGACTTTAGTGCAACTTAATAAAAGCTCTTAATTTGTATCTGTGAATGAATTAAGTTAAGAAATGTAATATATATATATATATATATATATATATATATATATATATATATATATATATATATATATATATATATATATATATATATATATATAACATTTCAAAATAAATTGAGAAAAAGTGTCTATTTAATTCATGATTTTCTTATCAGACCTTAAAATGATGTAACTAAATAAAAAAGGTTTATATCTGTGTGCAATTGATTTTGACTTTAAGGCACTTTATAAATTTAATAATTCAATTAAGGCATATATAATAATAAAGCATGTATAACTGACAAATCAAAACACATTTAAAACCATTTAAAAACACATTTAAAAAGTTTATTTATTTAATGTGTTAAAATTGTTTAATAAGTAATAAATACATAAAAATAGTAAACTGAATAATAATAAAGATATTTAAAACTGTTTCGTTTAATTAATGTTTTAAAATGTAGCTAAATAAAACAATAAACAATTCAATAAATTCAACAATTCTGTTTTAAACAATTTGTTTACATTTAGATGTTACATTTTAATAGGATCGATAAATAATTTCCTTTTTAAAATTTTCATGAAGGGATATATACATTTCTGATTAACAAAGAATATGAATACTTTTAAACTCAATATAATAAATACAAAAATACTTGACCCCTGATTTAATCTTCCTGCGTCGTTCATCAATCTTTCGTGAAGTGCGCACTGCGCAGAATGCAGCGCAGCCTTGACGCTCGTCAACGCGCCGTCACATGACTGTGAGCAAAAGTTGCTCGGCAGCAGCACATTGTGTCAGCTGACTGTGGCTGTTTGTCCTACATATTAGACCGCACAACAATAACATCCCCACAGCGATACTGCTCTCATTATCGTTAAGAGGTCCTGAGGGCTCGCCAACATGAGAATCGCCTTTTTGCTGCTCGTTGCTGCCTTTTTCTGCACGTCCGACGCGATTGTCCGGTAAGGTCGAACGAGCAAACAAACAAACTTACAAAACCAACAACGCAATCCGATCTTTATCACGCGGTGTGACTTGCAGATCGCGCTGTTGTTCATCTACTTGTGTTGTATACACGATTTTTTAAATATTATACCTTAAAATTTAACAGTTGTGTCTTAAAATTTACTTCATGTAACGTTGATGTGTGAAATGCTGTTTATGTAGGCAGTTGACTAACGTTACACTGAAATAACAGTCCTTTGTGTAAAAATGATTAAAGCACCCAGAGGTATGGGTCTCCCATTAGACAGATACTGATCATTATTTTTTTGTGACTCAGCAGAAATTAGAGCTGTTTATGTATCAACATAAAGGTCCCTTTGAAGTTTGACTTTTAGAAATCTATACATTTAAGCAAGATGATGGTAGTGGTGCAGATTTCTTTACTAGCATCAGTGCTAAAATAATAACTACATAAATGATAATAGTTTTAAGGATTTAAACCTTTTAAAAGTGTTCATAGAAATCAAAAGAAAATTATTCTTAAGGCTAAGCACATTTTTAAAATTTTATTTATAACTGGCTTTAATAACATCAGAAACATTATTTGAATGAATTTTATTTTTTATTGTCTTTTATTAAAAAAAACATTCCAACACAAATAAATTTTGCTTCATTTTTTTTTAAATATGCTCTGATAACCATAGTACAATATACACAATTATAGTAAAAATGAATTTAGCCTGCAATGATCAAAAGTGGTTATTTAGTATTTTGCATGCCAGTTGTTGAACTTGAATATATTATTATTAATAATAGTAATAACATTAATAATAACAATAATTGTAATGATATTTCATAAAAATAATATATATTCAATATATTTTAGTGGGTATTTTTTATCATTAATGTCTTAATTGTAATTATTGTTTTACCTAGTGTAAAATAGATGTTTAAAAGGAAAATATGAATGAAAAATCTGTTATTAAATGCATTTGTTTGCCAAAGTAAATGCTGTTTGCATTAACAAAGCCAAAATAATTGCAACAAAAAGTATGGCAAAAGACAAAAATGTCCCTAAAGATGTTTAAAATTAAGTCCTCCTTTTCAAGTTCACTGTAGTAAAAAAAAACTTGTGTTTTATGTTTTTAAATGTTATAGGATTTAGTGCTGTTAAAAATTGCAATATTATGCTTGAGTGTAATGACGTTAGAGCGGGGCTCCATATTAAACAATAACAATATATATTTTGATACAAGTTGTTAATGCTTCCAGCTTTAAAAAGAGTATCCCAACAATGACTAAAGCCACAGAAATTAGAGGGTCCATTAAATGTTGGTTGAAAATTTGGTACATCATTAATATCAACACACTTTTGGATTCCCATTGTTGCACATTTCTTCTGTGTGATTGCTCTTAAATCAATATAAAGTAAAAAAGTCCAGAGGTTATCATTGCTATTGACATAAATTTTATCGTGATTCAATATAGTATTGTTGATCGGCCCAGCCCTAAATGACGTTAAAAGTTTCCCAAGAAATACTCCAATAAAGTTTTAAAAAGGCTTTTTTCTTAAGTACCGTAATAAAGCAAAATATCTATAACTGTTCACCATGGGATTTTAAATAATGGCGGAAGAACTTTTTATTTTTACTTTAGAGTTTAATGTCTTGACCCACATACTGAGGTTTAGTTTGACTCACCGCCCTTTCAAAGTTAATAACACAACAGCTTTTACTACATCTTGCCATAAATGTGGTAGTAAATCAAGCCTGACGAACAAAATCTAATTTGAGTTCATCATGATATGTGAATTGTGTAAAATGGACCCTAGACATGCTTGTTTTTAGCATGAGAATGTTGTCATTTGCAGCAGGGGCTGTAGATATGACTAAAAGAAAACCGTGAAAGCTAATGTTTCTGTGTGTTTCTCTTCAGGATACCACTAAAGAAGTTTCGAACCCTCAGACGAACACTAAGTGACTCTGGCAGATCATTAGAGGAGCTTGTGTCTAGTTCTAATTCCCTGAAATACAACCTGGGCTTCCCAGCTAGTAATGATCCTACTCCAGAAACACTCAAAAACTACCTAGATGTGAGTATCTGCTTGCTGACATCATCGTCTTGTGGGTGGATTGGGGTTTTGTGCATTTTCATGCTCACATTTGTTTTTAATGATTAGTTCATTCCAGAATGAAAGTTTCCTGATTATTTATTTATTCTTTGCCCTTTGTCATCCAAGAAGTTAATTAAATTTCTTCAGTCAAAAATTTGTTTATTTGTTTATTTATTGCTTTATTTATTATTGTTTGTTTATTATTGTTTATAATTTATTTATTATTTTTTTATTATTATTTATTTATATATTTAAAGAAAATTAGAGACAGATTGTCTCTAATTTGAGCACGGCATTATGGTAAATCAGTAAATTTGACGTCAGAGACAAATGAACGTCTGTGCACTTTTTATTACCACAAAGTTATAGATTCAGAAAGTTGCAAGAATGAGGACAGTCAGTTATAGTTTAACACACAGTTGTTTTGCTTAGTCATGTCACATGATTATTAAGTGTCGACATGGTGGAACGTGATTTACGGTTGAGGGAGAAAAAAGTGAACCCGAAACCTGTTCTGTCATCGGTATTCAGCCAAAAAATATTCTTGTCAGTTTCCTGTCATGTTCATGAAATGGACATCATGATAGTGTGTGGTGAGATTTGTTACAGTCATGAGGTTGTTTGTCAATGCCTTTGTCACAGGTTTCTATAACAATCCGATTTGGAAACAAGCAGCTGATATTATTACCAGTTGTAGTTTTGTAAACAGGCTTAGGTGGTTGAAGCTCTTAGTGGTCAAAGATTACATTTGTTTTGCATGACGAATGGGTAATATATGTTATGTGCTATAATCATTTCTTTGTAAATGCTTTCCTGCTAAAAAGTCTTTCATAGGTCATCAGTATTCATCTCACACACACACGCATATAAACTTGAATACATGGTGTTCATGGACTTCATAACACCAGGAAAAATTTTAGAACTTTATCACGTTTTAACACTAGAAATCTTATTTAATTGATGTATTCATTAGTTTGTTTTTTTTAATTGTATATTTATTATTGAAATGTTCTTGCCATAAAAATGGCATTGGTTGCTGACATGGCATTAAATAAAAAATACTTTACATCATGGACTCCATAGGCCTTATGTCTTTTATACAGATAAAGAACGCTTATCATATAGCCCTAACCTAAACCCAAAATCTTAAGTATTTTTTAGCGAACATTTAATTTTAAACGAAGCCCGAGATCCACTCAACAAAAAGGGAAGTAAAATAAAATAAAAACAGTAATACTGCAATATTAGGTACAAATCAGGTCTGATACAGTCTCAAATTTAACCAAAACTGTACAGTTTTCTTACTGGCACCATTTATTTTGGCTGTGGTGTATTCCAAACTAATAATGTCCAGTAGATAGAGCCTCCAAGATAGGTTAAAGTATACCAGACATGAACAAACTGTCTATACTAGATCTTAAATTGGACATTCTAGGTTGACTCATTTTTATTTACTGAATAATGAAGCACCACCTGAATGTAGTTACTGCCAATGTGGAAGTTTGAATACCATTAGACAACTTTTATAAGGAGAGTACTTTAATGGACATTTTTAAAAAGGTACCACCAAGAAGAACCTTAACTTATTTATCAAAAATTTAACTGAAAAAAAAAATCATTTTTAACTTTGAATATATTTTTGTGTCATTTTTTTTATTTCTACCGTATATATTTGTCTAAGTAACTTTTTATTGTAATTTGAATTTGTTTTTATCATGTAATATTTTTTATATCCATTTTGCCATGAAATAGCCATAAGTTAAAAAACTTCTTTTGTGTTCAAACAGGTTTGTGACAGGTCAAGTGTGAATAAATGATGACAGAATTTCTGTTTTGGGTGAACTATCCCCAACTGTTGTGAAAAAAAAAAATTGGAAATGTGTTGTGCTGTCTAAAAAAATAAATATAAACCTGTCTGAAAATTTGTTTCACAGCAAAACCAGTGTCACAAGCAAGATTTGCAGACACAAGTAGTTTTTTTAAGAATCTAGAAACTGTAAACCTTTGTGAAACACTTTTTGTAGCCTGCAGTCTGTTGTGGTGGTGAATTTTAAATGAATTGGGTTTTTGTTTACAGGCTCAGTATTATGGCGAGATCGGTCTTGGCACTCCTGTCCAGACCTTCACTGTGGTGTTTGACACTGGATCCTCCAACCTGTGGGTACCTTCAGTCCACTGTTCCCTGACTGACATCGCCTGCTGTAAGTCCACACAGAGCCTGCCAGCTTTTTGCACAGTGCACTGTCAGGTCACTGATGTCTTTACATTATTCATTTAAAGTGAATTCTTTCAGAAACAAGAAGTTACTTCAGTTTGGCACAGTGTTGCTCAAGTTTGTCTGTGGCAACTTTTTTTTTTCATAGTTGCAAGTATGCTTCTGTAATCTTGTCATAGATCATATCAATTTTTCAACATAGCTGCTTGCGTTTACCTTTTGTAGCATAGATTTAGTGATAACTTTGCTTGATGTGAATGTTTGGGTGTTTCATAATGCAAGTAAAATTGTGTTTTTTTATTAAGTTCTCTACTTTATGAATGTTTAACATTTAATTTAAAGACATTAGATGCTATAAGTTGTTTTTGTTTTTTTTTAATGCCACTTTTTTATGAACGAATTGTCATGAAATGTACGTGGTCTTCATATGTAATTGAAACATTCAATTATAACCATCAGTTTTGAAACTTCTTTTATTTTTTTCAACCTTTTTTTTTATTTTTTATGGAAGGCCAAAATACACACTGAGGGTGGTGGGCCAAACTAAATATACCAAACTGTATTGCAATCAACTTGCAGTTGTAACTTCCTAATTTAATAGTATTAAATATATAAAAAAACAATAATTATATATTTTTAGATTTTATAATGTACTTCTTACAATAAAGTCATAAACAATTTAATTTATAACATAATGAATCTATATCTATCTAATTGTGTTTTGGCCATTTTCTGACTTGTTAAAAATCTAATTAATTCACAGTTTTGCTTTTTTGTAGCTCAGCGATTTAAAAAAAAACACAAAAAAGATTATGTAAAATTAGAAATGTTTAAGAGATTTGCCCCAACCTTTCCCATCATTTCTCCATCTCTTCTCTAATTGGTTAGCTGGCCCAATCAAAGGTTACCATTGGCCAACTTTGGTCATCTCTGTTCTTAAGCCTTTTTTATATGTGGGTAAATGCCCTGATGTGTAAAATAAGAATATGTCTCTGTTCATTCCATGTAGTATAGTACTATACCTTTTCTTTTTTTTCTGCATGTTTATATAGCTGAAATTAATAACCAATAAAAATGCAACTTGAGGTCTGCATTCTCGACAAGACCAGATTTCCTGCTGTGCGGGAATAAATTTCTGAATAAAACACGATAGCAGTCGGTAACTCCGGTGTAATTTGACCGGGAGTAAGCAGGCTAACAATATAGTGTTCCTGAGTCCCGACGATATTTCAGAATAGCATATGTGGTTTTTTTTTTTTTTTTTTTTTTTTCTTATTGAGCTCCAGTACAGCCAGTGCTCACGACTGTTACACATTGAACGCATGAACACAAATGGAAAAAAATGACTCTTTGCATGATAATTCCTCAATTTAATCATTTAGCAGTCACAAGACTGGAACCTCAGGTTTAAGGTGGCACTCATGTCTCATCACAAAGGGACAAACAAAACTAATATTTAGCCTACAAAGCCTACGGTTTTATCTGTTATCTCTCTCTTTTGGTAGTGCCCAATTTAAACATGAAGTTTTAAAAAACAGATCTAAATTTCGTGGGAATGGTCGGGAAGAAAATTATTCTAGGCGGGCAGCGGCTAAACAAAGGCTGAATGTACGGCGGGAGCAAGAAAAAAAAAAAACTATACATGACTGATTATATGCATATCTTTTATTTTAACCATGTAGTGCTTCATCACAAGTACAATGGAGGCAAATCAAGCACCTATGTGAAGAATGGGACTCAATTTGCCATCCAGTATGGATCAGGAAGTTTGTCCGGGTATCTCAGCCAGGACACCTGCACGGTAGGAATCAACAGTCACAGTTTTTACCACTTGAAGTGTTGAAAGCAAGAAAAAAAACAATCTGTTATGTCTCTTTTAGATTGGAGATATTGCAGTTGAAAAGCAGATATTTGGAGAAGCTATCAAGCAGCCAGGAGTGGCCTTCATTGCTGCCAAGTTTGACGGTATTCTCGGGATGGCCTATCCTCGCATCTCTGTCGATGGGGTTCCTCCTGTTTTCGACATGATGATGAGCCAGAAGAAAGTGGAGAAAAATGTTTTCTCTTTCTATCTTAACAGGTACCCTTCTTTATATATAGGGCATCCAGATGTACAAATGTCAGTCTATCGTAAGCATCCATTAAATGCAGTTGAAAGTCAGACCTGATGGTTGTTTTATTTGTCTGAAAGAAACCCTGACACTCAGCCTGGTGGTGAGCTGCTACTGGGAGGAACAGACCCCAAATATTACACTGGAGATTTCAACTATGTGGACATCAGCAGACAGGCCTATTGGCAGATTCACATGGATGGGTGAGAGAATTTTGAGTCCTTGTGCTGAATAATGCAGTTGTCCTCTAGGGGTGTGTGAGATATTTATATTTCTCTTTAGTGTTGTAGCTGTACTGTGTTAACTTTATCCAGTATGTCACTCACTTTGCAAAAACAAAAACAAAAAACACACACAAAATAACAAATCTTCAAAAAGCGTTTACAGCATAAAGTTTGTTAAAATGACCTGTCATATAAATTGTCATATTATTGAACTATTAATGATTATTTGTATAACATTTGATAGTTAAGTAATATCACACGAACAAAAGTTCAGATTTCCTGAATGTCAACACATGAGCGTGACTTTTTTTTAATGTGGTGTTGCTTTTAATTCAAGTTAATAAAGTCATAGGGTTTGTGACACAAGACTCCAAACCCACTAGATTTAAATAAACAGGCACTGCAGGATTATTAAAATGTATAATGGACATATCGTAATTCTTTCTCTAACAATTCTGAATCTCAAAGGTCAGAATCGATAATGTGCTGACCTGCACAGGCACGAGCAAATGACAGAAAAATAATAACAGGGTTTGCAGGGTCTTAAAATGTCTTAAATTCACTAAAATATCATCTTGTAGGTCTTAAATCATTTCAAATGATCTTAATTTTCCTTTGTGTAAAGCTAGCCAATCGATCAAACGCGCATCCGATCACCAGCAATACATCTAAAAAAAAACTTTTAGCAAAACTTTATATATAACCAAGATAATAATGTGTGTCTGAGAAATAACTAAATAAATGTTGTTGTTTTTTTTTTGAAGGGATAAGTATTTTTTATTTATTTTTCCTGCTAGGCTATTAAAAAATCTTTAGTGTTTAGCCCTATTGACCTTATTCTTCAATGTGGAAGTGTGCTCGTTTTTGCAATTTGTTTTAGAACTTCTGACTCAGTTGCTCAGTTGTGAGAAACAACTAGGAATAAGAAACCACAGAAATGGTCAAGCTAGTTGCTCTACAAACAAGTGTTTGTATGATAATACAGACAAAGCAGAATAATATAATAAAAAATGATCAGTTTGCAACATCAATCAGCATAATGAGCTATTTTAATGTCTAAAAATGAATGCATGTGAATGAGACTGGAAGTCTCGAGCCAAAAAGACGACAATGGCTGAGCCCACTTGTATGCAAGAAATTGGGTGAATATAAGGCTGAAGTTTTGTTCTTCTTTATCTTAAGTCTTAAATTAGACTTGTTGAAACCTACAGAAACCTTGAATAAGCATTCACAAACAAACGCACATATGCTGGCAAATTTTCTTTATTCGAACCATGATGAACAAACTAAGACCAACACCATCAATGTTACATGTGCTTGAGCCAATGTACAATGCACCCTCATTGCTTTATTTTGCTTAGTTTTTTCTACTGCAAAGTGAACAGAGTTGTGCCTTGCAAAGCAAAAGCAGCTTAAAAGTACCCAGTACACCATACTACATCAGCTGAGATTTTAAAGTGTAGATATAGTGAAGACCTTACTGTCTTTGAGTCCACAAGAGAGGTTTTGTAACTGACAGGAAAAAATATGCAACCGATGCTAGAAAGTCATGTAGACCTACTCAGAATTTGCATCTGTAGAAATTTCCACAGATTGCTCAGCCTGTTATGCATTCAATTGATTTAATTATGTCATTGTGTGTAAATGATCTATTTATTCAGTTTTTTTTTTTATAATGTTAAATAATATGCAGATGCATGTTTTTTTGTACAATACAATTTTCCATGTATTTTAGTGTATAAAAGACCTACTGTGTTTGTAATTGGATAACCTTAAAATACAAGTTGAGAAGTTACTATTATTTTGTTTATGGGTTCACACTAATACACAAATAATTACAATTTTTTTAAAGAAAATTCTGTGTTGAAATGGCAAAAAATGTCAGTTTCAGTAATGTTATGGCAGATGCAGTTCATCCAAATTCCATTCATACTATATAGAAAGTACACTTTTAGTAGAACTTTTAGTAGCTAAAAAGAAACTAAAAGCCAGCCACTTGTTTAGTTTCTAAACGAATCATCTTTTTGAACAAATTGTTTGAATAGGAAAAACAAACTGGCACTATGTGGTAAATTAAAATGTATTTAGTGGAAGCCTAAAATAGTCAAGCACCATCACAAAACACACTCAGGAGAATATGGTTTAATTGTTATCTGAAGAAACTTTTTTGCACACTGTTAAAATGAAGAAAGTATTTCTGCAAATTCATTTCCGTCCAGCATGACTTTCACATCCTAATTGCACAGTGTCCATTGTTTACTTTTTAACATATTAGATGATGCTTGATTTAAATATGCTAACTGTTAAGTTATAACTGCTTTTGAAAAATGCATCATTATAAACATTTTGCTGTTTTATTTTTTGTTTAAGCTTGAGGTCACAGTTTTGTCATTTAATTGAAATATAATTGATTGGTCTGTCCTTTGAGAAGCAAGTGTTTTACCACTGAACCACCAGTGCAGAATATATAACAATGAGCATGTGTGTTTGTATGTTTAGCATGAGCATCGGCAGTGGACTATCTCTGTGTAAAGGAGGATGTGAAGCCATTGTGGACACTGGGACGTCTCTGATCACTGGCCCAGCTGCTGAAGTCAAAGCCCTGCAGAAGGCTATTGGAGCCATCCCTCTGATGCAGGGAGAGGTACTGCACCTTTTTAGCTCTGCTCACAAAGGCTGCATTTCAAATCAAATTAATCAAAAATGAAGGGTTATATTGGGAAATAGTTTTTTTTTTTTTTATAAATGTTAAAGTTTAAAGAAACTTTGGTCTTCAAAATGTTTTAAATTGTATTTTTCCTGTCTAGGCTTATCTTTTTCGATAATTTCAAATTTTTTGTAACTCATCTTAAAACCTATTAATAGTAGTAATAATAATATTAATAATACATTTTATGATATTATGATTATAAATAATATCATATTTATGATAAAAATCCAAAAACAAATAAAATGCTGAGGATTACAAGTTTGTGTAGAATCATAAATAATTTATTAACTATAGTTTTAATTATTTAAATGTAGCTTAATTATTATTGTATCATAATTAATGATTATCATATTAATATGTTCACAATTATTTATCAACTATAACTTATTAACCTTAATACCTGTAGTATTAATATTTGTTTTATTTACCTTAAATAAGTTATGATGACAGTACATTATATTTTACTAGTTATTTTGCAAGATACTAATATTCATCTAAAAATAAAAATTAAAAGTAAATACATATTATGTCATTGGACAAAGGGGGTTTGTTTCGTACCTTAAAATCTGAAGGGGCTAATAATATTAACCATAGCAATTTAAATGTTTGTTTTTTTCCCAGCCAAACTAAATGAACAAAGAATCTCTCTATAATAATAAAATATAATAGGAAATACCATTGGAAAAAAAAAAAGCTTTGCTTTTGTTAAAGTCCTCATTAACCGGAAGCTGTTACTGTTATTTTGTATTGTGACTCCGTTCCTAGAGAAACGGAATATTAAATGACGCAACAGAGGGCGTGGTTTGTTTTTTTTTCATCTGCAAGCTGATTGGATGTAGTAAAGTAGGCATTTCATTCCGAAAGATTGGGAAAAGTGTTTGGGGGAGAGTTCTTACAACCTAACAGACACATTCCTCCTCACCATTTCTGTTTGTTGTCAAAACTGACAGCTGGAGCAGCGCGTTTAAATATGTTAGCCACGCCCATTCATTATGATATACGTAATCGAACAATTTAACTGAAAACAAACAGGAAGTGCAATTTCAGATTTCAATTAAATATTTTTGTTTTATTAAAGACATGCAAGGATGAAGTATTCACCACAAAACTAGCAATGTGAGCTTTCAAATTCATACAGTTAGTCTTGATTTCTTGAGGACTTTTAACATCAATTATTTAAATGTTTGAAAACACAGAAGAGTTAATAATTCTGTCTTCAACTGCGTGTATACATCTATGTGTATGAGTATAAACAGGGTTTTGACCCTAAAAAATGACTTTGTATTTTAAAGACTGCTTCATTTGTTGAAATGCCAAAATGTGATGATGCTAATCAAAGGTTTCCTCTGTAGTACATGGTAGACTGTAAGAAAGTGCCGACGCTCCCCACCATCTCCTTCTCCCTGGGTGGAAAGGTCTACTCGCTGACTGGAGAACAGTACATACTCAAGGTCAGCCTCATTTTTGTCACCTCAGGGCTGCTGTTTTTGGGAAGTCGAGGTGTTTTTTTGTTTTTTTTTTTCTCTTTATTTTCTTGTGTTGTTTGTTGTTGTTGTTGTTATTATTATTATTATTATTATTATTATTATGAATGGGCCACAAATATTACATTTTAAATATTTACACACGTATTTGAAAAATTGTTTTTTAAAATTAGGTTTAACGTTTGTTTTTTTGTTTATTTGTTTTTTTGTTTTTTAATTTTAACAAAAAAAAAAACTTAACAGTTTATTTAGCTATTCGCAACATGCTTTTTTTTGCCATTCAAAACGTGAGAAATGTATAAAAAAAACAATAACAATATTACAACTCTGTGTGTTTGCAGGAAAGCCAGGGTGGACACGACATCTGCCTGAGTGGATTCATGGGTCTGGATATCCCACCGCCTGCCGGACCGCTGTGGATTCTGGGTGATGTGTTTATTGGCCAGTACTACACTGTGTTTGACAGGGAGAATAACAGAGTGGGCTTCGCTAAGGCCAAATCAGTCTAACATTTAACACTTGAGACCTCAGTGTCATGAGAGTAAGGAGAAAAGTAGGACATCTGTCAATATCGTCTCTGCGTCAGTGACGGAGTTTAGCATTATGATGATCCATGTCTTTGCACTGCTGTTAGCTTTTAAAAGTTTTCGTTTTAAAGAGGCACATGGAGAAGAAATGATTCAGGGAAAAGTCAAACCGATGACAAGTTACACTCATTTGCTTTTTAGTTCAGGCTTGTTTGAATATCTGTGATTGCAATGCAAGGTTTTAACATTTTTATTTGAAAATTGTCATGTCCTTGATTTTTAGACACTACCTGTTTTAAGATTTTTATTGTGGAATGACTTCTAATGACTGATCAAATCAAAACGGGCAATAAAGCTGTTATAAACTCAACTGTGCTGTTAAATTTATATATATATATATATTTTTTTATTGTTTTGTTTATTTGGATATATGTGAAGTTTATTTATAAATTTCGAGAGGATCGCTTGCTCATGATTGATCACAGCTGGTCCAGCATTAGCCAATTCATGAGTCACCAATCAGATGATTCCTAAGTCTCCATAAATAACCCAAGTTCCATACCGTAGTCATTTTCGTTTCAAAGAATCCCCTCCTGGGTTTCCTGGTTTGCTCCCACCATCCAAAAACATGCAACTTAAGGTAATTGACTAATCTAAATTGTCACTATAGATATGCTCCTAGAAAGAGGTTATCTCTTCATAACAATCTTTAAATGCTCGTTAGCTACAAACAGCAGGGGAATTCTTGAGATCTATCTGAGCTCAATCTCCCCTCTCACCCTGCAAATGGGAGAGAGCTCCAGGTTTGAGGATGAGCTCAGGGCTCTCTCCTGGGACAGCATGCCAAACACACTTTAGAATCTATCATCAGCTAAGGGTGAACTCTTGAAAGCATGTTATATTAGTTCATCATTTATCGTCATATTATTTGATATGTTTACATGTTTTTTTTGTTTTAATAAATGATCAAACCCTCAGAAAAAGTTCAGCTTTAAAAAAAAAAAAAAGAAAAAAAGGGGAAAAATATTTAATGTGGCTAATTATGTTCTTGCAAATCTCCAAAAAGACGCGTACTGTAATGTTGTAATATTTAGTGTGGTGTGTTTGTTTTTATAATCCATTTATACAAAGTGATGTTTCATTTTAGGAATTTCAAATGGGCCAATTATTGGATTTTGCCTAAACCTATTAATGAATTATTAGCTTATTGGTACACTACCTGACAAAAGTCTTGTCGTCGATCCCATTTTTAAGAGCAACAAATAATAATTGAAAAGTGGCAGAAGGGGAAACAATACTGGGAAACAACCATACACTCATGGGTTCACACTCATACACTGGCTAATTTATTCAATTCACCTATGTCGCATGTCTTTGAACTGTGGGGGAAACTGGAGCTCCTTGAGGAAACCCACGCCAACACGGGGAGAACATGCAAACTCCACACAGAAATGCCAACTGACCCAGCTGAGGCTCGAACCAGCGACCTTCTTGCTGAGAGGTGACAGTGCTAAGCACTTAGCCACCGTGTTGCCATACATTAACATTTCATACTGAATAAAACTGGCATCAACAAATTCTTTAATAATCTTTCAAAATAATTGTGAAGTGCTGCAAAGTCATAAAGCAGAACAGTGTGTCTAAATCTTTTTTTTTAATCTCAGTACTGAGAAAAGAAATACTGCGTCATTAAGCAAATTCAAGAAAAATATATACAGAAAGAGAGGGGAGCATCAGTACTCCTTACAATGATAGCACATCAGCAAACATACCAACAAACAAAACAAATAAAAAGTCAGCGTACAGGATATTAAGCACTTCTTACCAAAAACATGATCTGTATTCCAAACTATATCTGAATAAATGTATTCATAATATATTTACAGAATACCTTGAAATGTACAACATTCGCTTACTGTATTCTATAAACATTTGAAAATGAATTAGGCACACTTTAAGTTCTCAAAGGAATTAGGGCCGTCCATTAAATGCAATCCATATGCTGATGATGCACGATGATTTAATTACACTGAAAACAAAGGTATTGCATTTTCTCCACGTTTTACGCATTACATTTACATTCTAGACTTTTCCAAAGCGGCTAAGCTGCTTCAAATCTCGTTTTTTTTTTTGTGGACAGTAACTGCCCTGCAAGATAATCTGCTTGTACAAATAGCCATTCTACAATAGAGCATCAACCAGGGGATACTTCGACCCCTACAGAGGAAGGTAAGTGCGTGCAAACCGTTGGGGTAATGGGTCAGGATTGGGGGAGGAGGGTGCGTTAGTACTAACTACATGTATAATACAATTAGAAATGTTCAAACTTTTGTTCTAGACCAGTGAGGATGGAAGAAGCAAAGGGGAATGCTGTCTGTTCGCATGACTGACATTTACACCATATTTAAAGAGGCAGTTCACACAAAATTCTAGAGCAGGGATGCCCAATCCTGTTCCTGGAGAGGTTCCTTCTTGCAGAGTTCAGCCTCATCCCTGATCAAACACAACTAAATCAACTTAAGCTGCGGTCACACTAGACTTTTCTCCCCATCGACTTCCATTCATACGCACGCAAATGCTGCAGACCGGGAACACAAGCTCGTGCTACAAGTTTCGCAGTTCGCTGCATTGGAAAGTTTAAGCTTGGTAAACTTTGACCTGCGAAATCACTTCACTTGACAATCAAAAATCAAAACATGACCTCTCTGTATAGAAATTTAAAACATGAACCAATTATTTTTGGGTGAACTGCCTCTCTAAATGGCCTTTTGTCATTCTAAACCTCGCTTTTTAACCCTGGGAAGAGAAACATTTCACACTTGCTATCTTCAGAGAAGAGTTTGTGAGCAGTGGGTAATGGACATCAGTTATGATCGTTTTTGGTAGCTTTTTTAAGGCATGAGTAAAATGCTTTGTGTGTAATGAAGCACAATACCAGGGGGCTTGTTTATAGAAGGAATGTGCAGAGATTTAATAGAGAGAGCGAGAGAGAGAGTGTATGTGTGTTAAAATCCATGCTAATGTTTAGGGCCCACATTCACAATACCACTGAGAGGTTTCCTGAACTGCACTATTTTATATAGTTTTTACGAGAAAACTCTAAGCATTTTAAGTGCTGAGACAAACTTTTACTAGGGATTATAGAGAAGTTTTAAGCTAAGAGCAAAGCCGCGATTACACTGCACTTTTCACCTTATTGACTTCTATTCATACGTATGCGAATGTGAATGCAACACAACGGAAATGCTCGTGTCACAAGTTTCACATTTAGCTGAATCATCAAGTTTATTGAACTCTGATCTGTGTCAAGATCAAAACATGACCAAATATTTAAAATATGGAGCAATCGTTTGTTTTATCCCACCCACACACTCTGTACAACAGAATATTATCTGCACAAACTCGTAAAGAGCAGGGGTGTAACCCCGGTGTCCTGGCCAAAGTCCCTCAATTGGCACTTACGATCATGGCCTCGCAATCATCCCCATCCACCAAATTGGCTCTATCACTGTCCATTTACTCCACCAATAGCTGGTGTGTGGTGAGCGCACTGGTGCGGATGTGGCTGTTGTTGCATCATCCAAGTGGATGCTGCACACTGGTGGTAGCTTTGGGTGTAAACCAAATATGTAAGCAGCACATAGAGAAGATGTTGTTTGTGCGTAGTTTACATGAAGAATATGTGATATTTGTGTGTGGTTTAAACGTAAATTGCATGTCAATTTCCATGAGTAAACAACATGTATTGACAGCATGTACAGATTGCGATTGTGCCACAATTATTATTTTTAAGATTGTCTAATAAATTGGCCAATTTAGGATCTACTTTTAGCGTTAAGATGTTTTGTGAAAACGGGCCCAGATTTATAAAAACTGTCTGTGATGTGGAAAAATAGAAACACTTTTCCTATTTTGGTAGTAGAGTTGGAGTATTTGGGATTATTTCAGCCGCCATTCTCAGATAACATATTTGAACATTGACTTGTTGCTCTTTTCAATGTGTATATATAGAGATGAATTCAGGGGTGTTTGTAAGAGGGAGACCTGAAACCATTTGTGGTGTATTCGCTAAACTAAATGTACACTTAATTGAGATCAAATATAGGATGCTTTCTAATGCAATTCCTACACGATGCCCCACAGTTAGATGCAATAAGATGAGAAATTTCAGATTCTTGTGACTTTTGGCCTAAAGTGTACCCTATCAAAATAAACCATTGATTTTATATAGTAAAAGTGTTAAAACCATGTTTTTTTTTTTTTTTTGGAAGTATTTGATTGATTGTCAATTTTATAATGACAATTTTACTATAAATACCATGGTTAAACTATGCTTAGAGTAGCAAAACCATAGCGCTTTCCACAATAATTATTTCTTCAAAGCAGCTTTACTAAAGGTGCACATTATAGCATTACAATCAAAATCGAAAAAGTGAAGGTTATTAGTTATTATAACTCCATTAGTTACTAATAACTTTAATTGACTAACTAAATACTAATAACTTTATCAGTTAAAATGATTATATAAACAAAGTTAACCTGCAGTTATATACATTAACACTGACATCAGTAAATGAATTATTTGTCTTAATCTGAATTGGACAATAATATGGTTAAGGTGTTTACATGAGTTGCTTTTTGAATGTTCCTTTTATGTTCCCATTTTACATGTTATAGCACATAATTCGATTAACGTCATTATGCCACCATTCGGCGCTAGTTTCCTCCAACGTTTCACGAAACAACAGTTCCGTATGTGATTTTGGGTGTTTTGTTTTTAATTTTGCTTAATTCAACTGAAGTCAATTTCTCACACTATGTGTGCAAACAAACGACTGTGGATACAAAATCTCAAGTAACAGGCCACCTCTGCAGTCAGATACTATTAGGTTTCATTCACTAACTTTTCATTCATGCCTCCGCGACAAATTCTGAGATACTTGATTGAAGCCATTCTCATTTGTTTGTCGTCATATGCCTGCCGTGTGTGTACCTGACACAAAGTGTAGCGAAAAGTCCTGCAAAACTAATAGTTTACATGTCTGAACTGCACTTCAATATTCCAACTGAAAAAGACATACTCCATGTCTTAATTCAGTTTCTGTTTAGTTTGATTATGACTTTAGTAGGATTAAGGTAATCAAGTATCATTGTTTACATGGTAGACTCTTAATCAGAGTATCGTCTTAATGGTTTTAACATCCAAGTACTGGTGTCTATGTAAACGTATTGACTGATATAGTATAAAGGTGATGTCTATGTGTAGATATTTAATGACGTATTAAGTGTATAATCTTTTATAATAAGGCTCTGAAATACAAAAACGTCATATAAAGATGTTTGTCGCCCTATATATCGGTTATCAATATCGGCCCAATTTTTAATGTTATCGGTGAAAACTATTTTTAGTAATAGTAATTATTTGTAATATTGAAAATATGATTTTAGTCAGCATCACTGGAGTGAACATGTCATAACCCAGTTTTTATTCACGAGGTTTAGAATGACTGTTTCTATAAGCGTGAAAAGCTCTGATCGGGCGATTGACTGTGATTGGGTTACACAAAGATGAAGAGGTTTTTTTTACAAAGCAAATGAAGTGACACTGGCCCTCACAGTTACAGATGACCCTCCACAGGCTCTCACAAATCAGATTCAGGCATGTCGGGAATGTCAGAAATATTGGGCATTAGGTATCCAGTGCTGCAGCTGCCATTGAGCTTGGCGTCTGCGGCTGAAGCGGGACCGCTCTGCTTTCGGTAGTTGGCCGGCATCGGCGACGGGGCCTCGCTCGGCGTCTTCGCATTCAGAAGACTTGCGTCGTCTTCGTCGTCTTCTCTGGTCCTGCAAGCCGTGTCTTTTATAATGCGGCCTTTTTTATAGGAGACTGTGGACAGACCTCCGGTTTTCTCGTCGATTATGTTTAGGCAGCGCAGAATGAAAACCACGGGCACGGGGAGGATGGCGGTGACAACCAGAGAGATGCAAACAGCAAGACCCCAAGGTGGATAACTGAGAGACTGCTCCTTAGCCTGTGAACAGACGCAGAAATTGGATTATTCCGGCAAGGGAATAATTCCACTTTAATCCTGTGCTAAAACTTTGTGTCGTGGGCCTTAGCAGCAACCTTGGTTTAAAGAGCCACAGTATTGTTTTCAGTCAGTGTACTGTGTAACTGCCTAAGCGTTTTAAAACTGATACTGTAGAAAAATGCACAATTCACATTATCATTGTTATATTATGGCTGAAGTATTAAATGTTGTATTAAAGAGTGTTGAAATAATTTCTCATACTGAAGACTTGTGCAAAATTTTCGAAAATTGGTTGAAATTGTACCTTTGCCATTAAATTAATTAATATTTTCAAATGTATTAAAATGTAAAAATTATTTTTTTTAAATGCCTCTTATGAAATTTTTTCCCTTTGTTTTTGATCATTATTAAAAAAATGTACATGCTAAAAATATTGAAACAAACTGCATAAAATATTCAAAAAACAAATAGAAAAGTTTTGACATTTTTAAAATTTACATAGAATTTCTGCTATTAATACTAGTATTTTTTTCATGTATTTTATTTAGATTTAATGCAAGATTTACATGACTTTGCTTGTGCTCCTATATTACAGATCATATTTATTGCTTCTCTTGTATGTAAAGTTTTGCGGAATGATTATATGAAACCATGTTTGACTTTTGGCATGATTAAAAAATATTATATTATTTAATATAATAAATAAATAAATTTATTTATTTAAGACCCATCATTATTTGGCATGAAAACAGATATGGAAAACTATTAAACGTACCATTCGTTATCATACATTACTTAAATTAATAGCTTAATAATGGTTAGGTTAATAGTTAAGAACATTTAGTCTTTATTAATAATATCTTTAATAATAATATACTATACTATAAAATAAAATAGTCAATAAATAGAATACCAAAAAAAGCCTTCATTTACAACCAACCACTGAATTATTATATAATGATGCACACCTCAAACGGTAATGTGGCAACAGTGCAAATAAGAGTAAAATTGCATGTTTATCTGCTTCAAGCTGCATATATATATATATATATATATATATATATATATATATATATATATATATATATATATATATATATATATATATATATATATATATATATATATATATAATATTGATCAAATAATCAAAGCATACTGACAACACATTTCTGTAAGCGGTGCAAATGTGTTTGGGTTCTGTTGCTGTAAGCTGTAAAGACCTTTGGAATAAGTGAAAAGTAAAATGAACTAGAAATACTTTTTGTATAACTGCATGTTCCTAGAAAACAGTTCATATGTATTCAAAATTATTTTAAAAAGCAAATTCTCTATGAACAAAGCCATAATAATGTCTATATTTTGATGCAAAAATTTTTATATTAAGAATTGAACTTAAGCATCACTCACCAGCTGCTGGTTCCACGCACTGTAACTAGGAGGCGCCAGTCCCAGCTGAATGACGCTTGCAGCCAGGAGCCCCAGCAGTAGCACTGGAGTCACAAACTTCCACATATAGTAATAATAGCGGTACGGAGTAAAGCCAAGCATGTCCTTCAGATCCTCAAAGAACCTGAGAACCATAGGAGAGACAAACAAACATACATCAATCAATCACTACAAATTACACTGAAGTTGACTTTTACCAAATGGCAAGGTATAAACTCAGCACAGCAAAAAGTATTTTCTCTCAGAATTAATTAATTTTTATATTCAAATATGTTTTAGTGTGTTTTGTTTTCCAGTTTGACTTGTATTTCTCTCTTTTTTTCTCAGAACTGCAAAATATAACATTGCACTACATCTTTTATTATTATTTTTAGTATTATTATAAAATAAATTTACTTATTTTGACTTCAAAACACTTTTAAGTATCTTAAGATATCGTTTTTAAATATTAAACTCAAAGTACATTTTGATCCTTTCTCTGTTTCTGTCAATGATATTCAGTCAAAGATGTGTTCATTACATGTAGCCTATCATTTATAAACCTGCATTATATTGTAAATTAATTGCGTTGTTAAAACAACGTGTGTGTTTTGATTATTTTGTTTATTATTATTATGTAATCCCTCGTCATTATTTCGTATTACTGTATTTCTATGGTTAGTATGGTACCACAACAAACACACATGGATTAAAAAACACTCTTAATTTCAATAGGAGCCGCTATCCACCAGGGGGCGATGTGAGCTTTTGTATTAAAGGCTGATTTCCTACTTGTCAGTGCCGTAAACCCAGGCCACAGCGATATTCTCCAGCAGAACCACGATGAGGAGAGGCAGAGTGGCTGAATAATCGTCAAACATGGCCACGAAGTAGTTCCCTGATCGCTGGACAAATGTCAAACCAATAAAAAAGGCAAGTACACAGCAGCCAACTGTAGAGAGAGCAGAGAGCAGTGTTTGATATACAACGTTATCATAGTAGAAACCAAAACAATAAGATGAGTTATGTAGTGGTAAAATAATACTCTCTCAATAGACTACAAAAGTAAATACAAAACATAAATTGCGTAATTTTGTCAATACATGATTGGAAATGTTACATTTATCATGAGCGACAGGAATTGCAGCCTATGGAAATATGTCTGTCAGTAAAAGTCAAGTTTTAGGCAAAAAATCTGAAGAGAAATTGTTTCTTTATTTTTAAACTTGAAATCAGAGTTGGGTAAAGTTACTTATAAAAGTAATATATTAGATTTATAAGGACATTTTAATTAAAAAACCAACAATAATATAAAACATACTTTCATAATTCCTTACATTTTTTTAATTTAAACTAATTTAGCTACTTAAGAAATGTTATTCACGATTGTTATATATATATATTTTTAAACAACTTTACAGAACATTGGTTTAATGTACACCAGAGGTGCCCAAACTCAATCCTGGAGGGCCAGTGTCCTACAATGTTTAGTTCCAACCCCATTTAGACACACCTGGACTAGCTAGATCAGGGATGTCAAACCCACTTCCTGGAAGGCCGCAGCCCTGCACAGTTTAGTTCCAACCCTGCTCCAACACCTGTAGGTTTCAAACAAGCCTAAAGGACTCAATTAGTTTAATCAGGTGTGTTTAATTAGGGTTGGAACTAAACTGTGCAGGGCCTGGCCCTCCAGAAAGTTTGACTTCCTAGCTAGATAGTGTGTTGAGCCAGGTTGAAGCTAAAATCTGCAGGACAACAGCCCTCCAGGACCGAGTTTGGACACCCCTGATTTACACAAAAGCCAAGTAAGTGTGCAAACATACATTCATTCATTTTCCTTAGGCTTAGTCCCTTTATTCATCAGGGGTCGCCACAGTGGAATCAACCACCAACTTATCCAACATATGTTTAACTAAGCGGATGCCCTTCCAGCTGCAACCCAGTACTGGGAAACATCTATAAACACTCATTCAAATACACATTCATACACAACGGCTAATTTAGTTTATTCAATTCACCTATAGCGCATGTCTTTGGGCTGTTGGGGAAACCAGAGTATGTGCAAACATTTTAAAAGTCATTTATTTGAATATTTCTAGCTGTCAATTTGAAATAATTAAACTATACATTTGAAAATCAGTTTTGCTAGTTTTGACTGTCTACAATATTTAACATGTAATTCTGCAAAATAATGTATATATATATATATATATATATATATATATATATATATATATATATATATATATATATATATATATATATATATATAGATTAATTTATGATTATTTATTATGGTTTAATTTATTTTAGGTTATTTTACATATTGTACATTTTAAGAATCTAAAGTTAACCAAAAGAAAAGGGTTACAAACATATTATTGGCAAAAGTATAACCTAGACAAAGAAAAATGAGGGGAGTCCTTCCAGCCGCAATCCAGTACTGGGAAACAACCATACAGTACATTCTCACATTCTCACACACACACTTATTTACTACGGCCAATTTAGTTCCCTAACATTATATCTTATTACATTATAACATTATTATTATTATCTTTAACCAAAAAATTAATTTTAGTTGAATGTTATGTTTGATAGTATTTATAATGTAGGTAACATAAAAGATTTATATTTCTTTCTATTTGTTTTTGATTTGTTTTTGACTGACCTGTGAGGTATTCCTTTCGTACTTTAAAGGTGTCCACAATGGGTGTGAGGATGCCCTGGATAGTGCCAAACATGCTGCCCAGCCCCAGATTGACCAGCATTAGGAAGAACATAACAGACCAAAAAGGTGAGGCTGGGAAATGGGTCATGGCTTCAGTGAAGGCGATGAAGGCCAACCCTGTGCCCTGCACCGCCTGTAAGAGAAAAGATAAAGGTAAAATTCTAGCGTATAAAAACAAGCATATATGCATTATCAGTACTGATAACATGAATGGATCTGTTCATTCTGTACAGACTGCTTTATTCTGCTCAAGGGCGCTGCATCTATTATTCAGCATGTTTCAGTGTAAGGGTTAACCTCAAAACTAGTAGCCACTGAAACAAAATAGACTTTGAGTAAAAGAAAACACATCAAAGCAGGCAGGAGGAAATGGGACTGTGTTAGAGGAAGCCTCATAGGTTACTTCCTGTGATGTTTTTGTGTGTGTGTGTGTGTGTGTGTGTGGTTTAATCTGATTATGGCATCACCTTAGTCGACACGCACCGCATTTCTTTCAGTTTGTTTCATCATGCAGTGCCACTTGATCTCCCACTCACCTCCATTTATAACAAAACAGCAGCCTTCATTACTGGCCACTAAGTACTTCCTCTGGAGGTGGCTAAATTTCAATCGGAATCTTTTGATTTTTAAGCATTTAAATATCCTGTGTTTATCGTTTGATTGTTTTCAAAGAACAACAAATAAATGCATTCTTCCCTGGGTCAACTTCACTAGATCCCCCTGGCTACAATTGTTGATTTTGTACCTTTTTTTGTGAAGAAAGACAAACAAATAGTGATGAAAGCCCTTTTTAATGCTAAATTAGAAGGGGCTAAAAGTGACTTGAGATCATGTAATTTTTTGCACAGATTGATAGGTCTGTTTACTGATAGTGATCAGTTTACTTTAGCAGTCTTTGTTTCACTGAATGCCAATATTGGCAATATTGGTAAAACATGTCTCATGTATCAGTATTAATTAAAGATGGAGTACAGGCTGTTGTTTTTCTCACAAATTGTTTAACTCGAAATTGGATATTAGAAGAACTGTCAGGGATCATATACTTTTACATTTAGCTGTTTATTCTGCAGTTAGTTTTCAGGGCATTCATTCATTTTCTTGCCGGCTTAGTCCTATTGTTTTCAGGGCATATTATTCACATAACACAAGCATTAATGGCATTATCATGATGGACTCATTCAGTAGCGAACATGAATTTATGTAACATAAACTTTTCATCGAAAAAGGCTCCTTATGTTCCCTTTTTTTTGCTGCCACCATCCTCACTTGTGTGTGTCATACACCTAACACACCTTATTCTTACATGGGAAATTCCCCTGTGCAGTTTTGGTGCTGTTACATCTGAACACAGCTACAGCCTCTCACATGACTGCAGCATGTCTAGGTTAATATTGACAGAGAGATCATTTTAAGTAAATTAAATTATTGGTGAGGACATTTCAATGGTTGGTGGGTATTGGTGGGGATGCGTCCCCTCCGTCCACCCTAAATCTACATCCTTGGTGTATTGCCTTTTTTAGTTTTTGCATAAATTCTTTGATCTGAAAACTATTTATCTGTTTTTTAAGCTAAATGCTCTAACAGCAGTTACAATTAAGTCATTTATCTTAAAGATTAAGTTTGTATAAATTGACTTGTATTAGCTTTCAAAACATCAGACTGAAGTGAGAGCGTGATCACAAGGCGTAGGGTTAAATTGCATGGAAAGTCTGTGTATCTCAGTTGTCTCTAAAGTTTCCCCAATGCGTATCAGTTAACAGTAAGCTCCTCCTCACCTTATTCAGCTCCTCTTTAATATCACAGTTGTCTAAGCCTAGGCGTGGGTAATCGTTTTCCATCACGCCCCGGATAATGTTGGTCATTTGCTGGTAGTCCTCAGGGCTAACCTGACTGAAGTTAATATGGTGTGGGATCAAGCCTGGATTGATCTCTTTGCCAAGGAAACCAATGATCTTCTTTGTGTTCCTAAAACACATTACAACAAGAAAATCAACTGTAAGGTCGCTGGCTCTATATTGAGTTTTATAACGTTTATGAAGTGTTTTCACTTACATTTCCACACATTTGGCATTCATGATGTTGGCTTTGAAGCCCAGCACAGCAAACACGACTAGAGTGGCCAACACTGAGGTGAAGAAGTTAATGAAGGAAACCAGCACTGCATCGAAGTGGCAGTTGTTGTCCCGTTTGTTGTAGCTGGAGAAGGCGATAACACCACCGAAACCGAGTCCCAGAGCAAAAAAGACCTGCGTCGCAGCTTCACGCCACACTTTAGGCTCTAGCATGATTTCCAGCTGTGAGAAGATATTGAAGTTGATATTGTAGTATTAGTTTTCACATGCTGAGTGTAGGAAACTAATTATTAGCCCTCCTGTTTTTTTTTCAAATGATGTTTAGCAGAGTAAGGATTTTTTCACAGTATTTCCTCTAATATTTTTTCTTCTGGAGAAAGTCTTATTTGTTTTTTTTTCCAGCCAGGATAAAAACAGTTATTTATTTTTTTTCAATACTATTTTAAGGTCAATATGATTTGCCCTCTTAAGCAATATTTTTCAAATGTCTACAGAACAAACCTTTATTATGCAATCACTTGCCTAATTAACCTAGTTAAGCATTTAAATGTCACTTTAAGCTGTATACTAGTTTCTTGAAAAATTTCTAGTAAAATATTATCTACTGTAATCATGACAAAGATAAAAGAAATCAGTTATTAAATCTATTGATGAAGAAATTAGGGAAAAATATACAGCGGGGGCTAATAATTCAGGGGGGCTAATAATTCTGACTTCAACTGTATATTGAAAATTTGGTACATGTACATATGGAAATATGGAACATATCTGGAAATATATTAAACTGTGAAGTAGATTTTTCAGTAGTGGATGACTGCCTTTTTCACTCCTGCTGACTAATAATTACAATCAAAATTAAAATTTTAGTTTGAATGTAAATAAAATCAGATAAATCTTTTTTTTCCACAATGATGCCTCTTGTAAATTGTACTATTATCTCTTGGGGGAAACCTATGTCATTTCTGGTGAAAAAAAGTCCAAATTTGCCTGGGGTATAAAAAATTTCAGGCTTGACTGTAGATAAAATACTTTTTTAGACATTGGCTTACACCACATATTTTAAAGAACATATTTACACAGAAATGTGTAGCTCTATAAAAAGATTAAGTGACCACATTAATGATATTATCAGTTATGTGGATTTGCCATTGAAATGCATATGTTTTGAGTAAAATGTATATAAAAAACTCAACAATAAAAATATTTACAAAAATAATAATAATTTTAATAATTAACTGTCGAAAACGACGATAGGTCAATATAAAATTGCTTTTAGACTTATTTATATAGTATATAATGGGGAAGAATTTATATTTGTACATTTTACATGGTTGACACACTAAGACTTTTTGGAATATAAAAAACGTTTTGAGATGTTTAGAAAATACAGAAAATAAGTAAAAGAGGCGTGGCACTCAACCCCATCCCTAAACCCAACGGTCGTTGGGTGATGAGCAAATCGTATTAAATTGTACGAATTAGATCGTATGAATTCATATGAGTTAGCCACTAAATCAAAAAGTTACGAATTGCCGTGAGATTGTGTTGGTTGGACTCAGGGCTGCACAATATTGGAAAAAATCAGACATTGTGATATTTTGTTTTGCTGCGACACATATTACGAGAATGATATGAATATAATTTCACCAGATGATTTCAGTAGCTATATTTGAAAAGATTTCATTCATTTGCTTCAACTAGGATGATCAAGTCTTTTTCTATGCAGTGCATCTGCATAAGATATAAAACATTACAAGTATATATAACTACAACAAAGCAAAAAATAAAAGTTATATAAACTTTTAGATAAGCTTTGTGGTTTTCTGGAGAGTCAAACTGTATTTAAGTACAGCAACCAAATGTAAAATAACAGTAATCATTGTATAAATCATTTTCAAATAATAATATCTTTATCTTTTAATTTTTAATAAATAATTAATCCTGCGATGTGACTATTGCTGATATACAAATTGCAATATCCATGCTCAGATGATATATTATGCAGCTCAGAGTTTTTAAATGCATCTTTAAGAATCCCTTATCTAATGAGCACCGACACATTAATTACTCCTGAAGCACTTTTTGTTTGATTCTGGATTTTATAAAGAATATATGAAGAGTTTAGATGCAAAAACCTCTAAATGCCATTTGATATTTTCTTCTAAAATTAGTATTTTTCTCTGACTTTTATAATCATGAATAAGTTCATTTCATTGCTTTCAAAGTGAAATACTTCAGTATAAACATAGGAGAGAAAATATGCTGAGAAAATGGCTCATTTAAGCAGAAAACTTCAGATGGCATTTAGAGGTTTTTGTATCTGAACTCTGAGAAAAACAAACAGGTTTGGAACATACAAAGTGCTAAAAAGCCTTAATATACATCTTTTTATATTCTGTCTATGGTTATAAATCATCGAATTACTAAAATGACTGTTTTTTTTCCCTATTTAACAATGCAATAATTGTAATGGCTCTGCAGTTACCATTATGCATGATGTGGTAGCAGTACTATTTTTTAAAAGCAGAGGCTACATACTATCATTTAATTATGCGAAGCACAAACCACCCACTGATAAGACTCTATAGTAACACAACAAGGGGTACATTGACAGCCCCGAGCACTGAGAAACATGACCACGTCTTGTTTCTGCATGTTGCATGTTTATTATGTACAGTAACGGCCACAACAAGACAGTCAACTGCGTTCAGGCTTTGCTAAGAAAAGAGTTAATTCACTTCTGTTGAATCACGTCACAAATGCATGCTGGCATATCTGGCTGGTATATTGTTTCCATAGATACACCTACTAGTCTCCACTGGACCGAGACGAAGAATACACATGGGAATTAGTAATGGGTGATTATGATCATTTTGAATGAATTGGATTAATTGCTGATGTATGAAGCAGAGCATGTCAGGTAAATTGGTCTAATCATTGTGGCAGCATGTCATCTGCTCTGCATTGTGTCTTACCTTGGGGGTAAACATGTGGATGATGCCGTCCACAGAACCCTTAAGCAGGAAAGCACGAGCCAGGAAACAAATAAGCACCACGTAAGGGAACAGAGAGCTGAAGTACATCACCTGCAATCACACATGACCAAAACAATTAGTAAATAATGTAAACGTATAATGTTATAATTTATAAAAAATAACATTTTGATCTCTATTCTCCATGCTAGCGTTTCTTAAACCGTATTACACATGAAAAGTGTCCTCAGTTGCTGACAAACTTGTTTTGAATGATAAAATATTTGATAGTCAGGGGTGGCATGGTGGCTCAGAGGCACTGTCACCTGACAGCAAGAAGGTCGCTCGTTAAAGTCCCGGCTGGGCAGTTGGCATTTCTGTGTGGATTTGGTATGTTCTGCCCGTGTGGGTGTGGGTTTCCTCCGGGTGCTCCGGTTTCCCCCACAGTCCAAAGACATGTAGTATATGTGAATTAGGTCAACTAAATTGGCAAGTGTATGTGTGTGTGTGTCTGAATGTGAGAGTGTATGGGTGCAACCTAGTACTAGGTTGCAGCTATTAGGGCTGTGTAAAACATATGCTGGCATACTTGGCGGTTCATTCCGCTGTGGCGACTCATGATAAATAAGAGAGACTAAGCCAAAGGAAAATAATTGAATAAATGACAGTCTGGACACAAGGAACATACTTGCTGCATGTCTCATAAAATATTAAAAAATGTCAATGTCTGCGAGAAAGAGAAGAGCAGAGGTGTGGATAAATGGGAAAAGAAATGGGAAAAGACAAGGTAACATACAGCCAAATGCATACAAACAGAAAAATACATACATCAAATCATGCAAATTGTCTGTGAGTATATATGTAAACATATATGGTTACGTTTGGAGAATATCATGTATACCAGTATATTGAAGCTGTACATTTGAAGCAGCAAAATAAACCTGCTGCTGTCTGTTATTTTATTTAATTTAAAAGAGAAACAGAAAATCACCAACTGCTCTTTAATAAATTAAGTTTTACAAACTAATTTTGAGAGGAGCATGTGATATGATTGATTGTGGATGGTCTCTCATCTGTTATCATTAGTACACCAGTTGGATTATTTCAAGCTCACTATAAATAGCCTGTCTAGCATTACTTTCTTATCCTCATTTTTTAAAGTATCCCCCCTTCCACCCCCTCTCCACCTTTTTATTTATCAGGGGGAGTTCTTGAGAACTACATGATCTCGTAGTTATCTCCAAGCTCAGGGTTCTTGCCAAGGACAGCATGTCAAATCTGCTATTACTAATAAGTAATACTTAAGTGTGAACTTTTGAAGTCACGTTTAGTGCTTACTAGCATTATTAAGAATGACTCTATATTTATAAAATAAATATATATATTTTATTTTATTAAATAAGCTCACCACACTATTTTATTACCACTATTTTATTAAAAATAACCTCACCTCTGCAACCCCTAAATATTCTTAATTCTGAGTGTGCCTCACACAGATGAGTGGGCTTAACAAACCACCTGTAGAAAACATCTCTCTGGCACTTTAACCAACACTTGCACCAGCTTTTTGCACATTTGTACCAGACACATTTTTACAATCACTCCATGTAAAAAAAACATTGCACAAAAAAACTTTGTGCATCTATATGAAGTGTAATTCATACAGGTGAGTAGGCTTGACAAACCACCTGTAGAAACACACACACTCTCTCTAAAAAAACATTTCCCCTCCTTATAGCATTTAATTCCCTGGACACTAACAGTCCCTTTGTATAATTAGCACTTCTTGTGTGTATTGCCTCTTCTTGTTGAATCACTGAATTCCTTCTCAATTACAAGTTGCTCTGGGGAAAAAATGCTGCTAAAGGACTAAATGTAAATGTCTGCTTTAGAAAATACATGAATGAATGAACAATGCTTCATGTAGAAGCATGTTAAGAATAATGAATTTTACTGAAAAGAAAGCTATGTTCTCTTTTTGAGAAGTGTTTTTTTAAGTGTTGACTCCAGGAGTACATAAGAAGTTGGAAAATTTTGAATAAATAAATGGTCATTAACAATTGAACTAAACCTGTTATATTTTTGTCAAGTAAATCTACAGTAAATTGAAAGTATGTAATTTTTCAGCTAGACGACATGTATTCACAACAAACAAAGAAGTAGTTTGATGATGCAGTGACAGAGTGTGCAATCATGGGAGTTGTGGTCTAGTGTTTGGGATACTTTAATAAAAAATATTATGCCTTTTAGCAACTTAGTGAGTTATGAGTAAAAAACAAATCAGATGACTAAAGTAATTATGGCTAGACAGATTTGAAAAATCTTAAGACTTTTCTCATAACATCACATCCCAAATGACTAGACAAACCTGCTTGAAATCTGATCTTGCCAGTGTGATCAGAGGGAAATTCATTTATTCATATTTATGCATTATTATATTTTAAAAATCGGACATATAGATGGTTTGTTTCATTTGGTATTTTGGGAGTACAATGAAGCACACTGGAGTCATTGGAGATATATTTTTTCTGTACTACTTGTCTAAACAAAGTCGTGTGCAGTGCTTATTTTAACAGAAGTACAGAAAGATGTAAGATGATAATGCTGAATTAATAAAGCTAATTAGTACTACAAAAGCATATAGTTCATAAAAAGATATATATATATACACATATATATATATATATATATATATATATATATATATATATATATATATATATATATATATATATAATAGATCAATATAAT
Source organism: Danio rerio (assembly GCF_052040795.2). Classification (NCBI taxonomy): domain Eukaryota; kingdom Metazoa; phylum Chordata; class Actinopteri; order Cypriniformes; family Danionidae; genus Danio; species Danio rerio. The sequence goes on from NC_141038.1 coordinate 17,597,942, forward strand.
ATATAAATAATAGTACAATACAATTAATGACTCATACATTGCAATGCTGGGCGAGGTTGGAGTGCAGTACAGTCATGAAGTCACACCTCAAATATAAATTGATAATTTTCTCCTTTACAAAAAAGAATCATTTGAGCACTTAATGGAAAATCCCAAATCTTAATACTTAAATGATAAACTTTTTGGTTTAAAATTGGTTTATAATATTGATTTTATGAAAGAATTCCACAAATAATGTACATTAGCTCACTGTAATTTTTCTCTTATTGCATGACCATAATGCTGAAAAAGGTTACTGACTCATCTCTGATTCATCAAGGGCGAACCGATCTTAAAGCATAAGAAAAAAGTGTAAACTTTAATTATCCCACAACTTAGAAGATTAAAAGACACACTTTCTGTGTGGCTCCTGAAAAATGAAGCATCAAGAAGGTCTTATAAAGGTCTATCAACCCCTCTTCCTGCACTGTAATTCTACACTACAGCATCTTCAAACACTAGTACTTGTCTTGGCAACCAGTAATTGCCATGTTTTTGAGCACATAAAATGACACACATACACACAAAAAGAATGTAATCGTGTGCTTTTTGCTAAAGGTGCTCTTTTGTGGCAATGCTGAATGAGACTTTGGTTATCGTTTTTGAGGTAAATCCCTGATTAGGCTTTAAAGAGAGTCCTTATCCCCTTCAGAGAATGACTTACTTTATCCCATACTATAATGACCTTACTGATACAGTCAGGGGGCACACTAAGAAAGCAGGAATCCATCTGCTAGGTTTGACTGGGAATATAGCTGTTATACTGTTATTAGATGTTACAATGGAAGTCAAAATTATTAGTCCTCCTGTGATTTTTTTTTTTCTTTTTCTATTTTAAATGTTTGCCAAATGATGTTTACCTGAACAAGGAATTTTTCACAGTATTTCCTATAATATTTTTTATTTATATTTTTAGTCTAATTTGATTTATTTCGAGTAGAATAAAAGTTAAAAAATTTTTTAAACCATTTTAAGGTCAATATTATTAGCCCCCTCAAGTAATATTTGTTTTGGATTGTCTACAGAACAAACTATTGTTATACAACGACTTCCCAAATTACCCTAACTTGCCTAGTTAACCTAATTTAGTCCTTAAATTGCACTGTAAGCCGAATACTAGTGTCTAGTCAAATATTATTTTCCATAATCATGGCAAAGATAAAATAAATCAGTTATTAGAAATGAGTTATTAAAACTATTATGTTTAGAAATGTGTTGAAAAATCTCTTCGTTCCGTCACACAGAAATGGCTAATAATTCTGACTTTAACTGTATTCATTGTAGATATTGAAACCTTGTAAATATACTGTATATTTCTTTACATATACACTAGGCAACTTGTATAGATATTTCACCTAAAAATGAAAATTCTATCAATAAGTACTCCCCTTCATGCTGTTCCAAACACTTAAAACTTTCATTTATCTTCAGAACACTAGTTGAGATATATTGGTTGAAATCTGAGAGCTCCCTCATTCTCCAACGTTTCTGACTCATTCCAGAAATGCACCAAAACACATTGTCAAAACACTTCACTTGCCTTCAGTCGATTTATTGGAATACAGTTATATTATGAAGGCACAAGAATACTTTTGTGCCACATTTAAAAAAAAAAATGGGTGACATGGTGGCTCAGTGGTAAGCACTGTTGCCTCACAGCAAGAAGGTCGCTGGTTCGAGTCCCGGCTGGGTCAGTTGGCATTTTTGTGTGGAGTTTGCATGTTCTCCTCGTGTTCGTGTGAGTTTGGTGTTAGTGCCCTGGTTTTCAGACAAGCGCTATAAGTAAATTGAATGAACTAAATTGGCCGTAGTGTTTGTGTGTGAATGAGTGTGTGTGTATGGATGTTTCCCAGTATTGGGTTGCAGCTGGAAGGGCATCCACTGTGTAAAAAATATGCTGGATAAGTTGGCGGTTCGTTTCCCTGTGGCGACCCCTGATGAATAAAGGGACCAAGCTGAAGGAAAATGAATGAATGAATATAACAAAAATAATGACTTTATTGAACAGTTTCTTTTGCTCAGTGTCATGACACAGAGGAAAAGAAACTGTCAAATAAAGTTGTTATATTTGCACACAAAATTATTCTCTCAGATTTCATCTAAAATATCTTATCTTTTTGTTGTGAAGATGAATGAAGGTCTTGAGAGTTTGGAACAACATTGAGGTGAGTAATTGTAAACTCACTCTCATTCAGTAAAGTGTATTTTTATTTTTGGCTGAACTAGCCTTTTAATGTCAAGAGAGCAAACCATGTAAATTGTGCACACATTTGGAAGTTCAGTTCAGTGATAGAGACACACGTGTGTATTTGCAGAAATTACTTCACGCAGATCTGTAGTTTCAGTAGGCATGGGCTGGTATAAGATTGTGACGGTATGGTAACCTTGGATAAATATATCAGGGATTGACAGTATTGGGATTACTGCTCTAAAATATATATTTTTAAAATGTCTGGTTAAAAACAAAAACTTCTTTCCTCATTGAACACAATATATTTTAAATTGGGAAACATTAAAAATATTTTGGAGCAGTAAACTTGTCTGACTAAATAATTCAAATGAACCCTTGACTTTTGCTGTCTTTAATAGTGTCAAAAACACAGATTTCTTCACAATTTAAAACAGCATCTTTGAATATCTTTTCTGCTGGAGATACTGTTGTCCGAAAAAAAAGAAAAAGTAAAAAAACTCTTACATATACTGTAGGAACGGCATAACAGAAAATGTTGGGGGTTTAAAACCTTAACTTTTCCAAACCACTGTATACCTTGAAAATGGTTATGCACTGTTGCTTTAATTTGTCTAGGCTTGCATTTTATAAGAAATTTTGCTCACACTGATTTACCATAAATCCTTTAAATGAAAGTAAATAATGACATCTGTGGTTGCCAGAACTTCAGTACAAAAAATAAAATCAACGATTTAGGTTGTATTATTAGAACTTAAATTACAGTTATTTTCTTTATTATAAAATAAAAACCAAATTAGCACAGGTGGTAAGTAAAAACATTGTATTTGTAGCTTTTTGACATGATAATATAAATGTTACAATATAAAACAATAGTGTCATCATAAATGCAAAAGCAAAGCATAATCATGGTAGTACATATGAAAATAAAATAATGCAAGACATAGTTAAAGTCTGCATGAACTAGAAGCTGCGACCATTTTTTTCATATTGTGATGCAGTCCCTAGAGAAATGGAATATTAAATGATTAAAAAGTGGGTGTGGCTTGTTTTTTTCTACTGTGAGTTGATTGGATGTAGTAAAGTAGGCATTCCATTCAGAAAGACTGGGAAAAGGGTATTGCAAGAGTTATGACCTAACAGACACCTCCTCCTCCTCATCTTTTCTGTTTGTTGTCATGGCGCTGTCAAAACTGACACTTGGAGTTATGTTAGCCATGCCAAAGAGCATAGAATCACCAAGAGGCTACACTGTAGTGCAATTTCGGAAACAGTAACTAGATGGCGTGGCGGCCATTTTGGAATGAAAACTCCAATAGAACAATATATACTATACTATATATAAAATAAACTATTAAAAGTGCTGATGATGGTCAAAGTAAGTGCTGTATTGTCATCTTTCAGGTTGGATCTCGGCTTTAATACGCTTTTTAGATAAATAAATAAACAAAGCAGCTGCTTGCCATCGCAACAGCAAAAAAATCCAATGGACAGCCAATCGCTTTACTCCAAAATGGCGGAATCCAGGGCTTTTGGTGGGCCAAAAGGTTTTATTTATTATAGATAATCACCACTTATAGTAAAGAAAAATATTTAAAAAATTGAGAAATGTAAAAAAAAACATCAAATTTTTATAGTATTTAGCAATTAAAAATTGTTGTATTTAATAAAACCCTTTTTTTTTTATTTCTTTAAGGTTTTTTAATGCTGCTAATAATAAAGCAGCTGTTTAAAGGGAAGCAGCTCTGATGTAATGGTACCACATGTGGTCTAATTTGTATAGATGCTGCGTCACGTTTCACAAGGTCACGCAGGCCTGGATCACATGAGACACTGATGGCTCTCACTGATATCAGACGGTCAGTGTTGCTCACTGTGTGATGCTTCAAACACATCCCTTGAGGTCTTTGCTGACTTTTATTGTGGGACTACTAGCAGACATTCTTCCAATAAAACATAAAACGCCTTTCTCACCTTTCCAGATGACTGGATACCCTTGATCATAGCAAGGCACACCATGGTCCAGGCTGCCAACAGGCACAAAGTCATCCTCCAGTTGAGTCCTCCACCCTCTGAGATGGAGTCAGAGATATCCAGAGCCACACGATACCAGTAGTAGGTCGTGGCCGAACTCTTTTCACACTCTGGTTCAATATCTACACAATAACATGACAATTATAATCTTGTATAGTATCAGAAAAAGAAATAATTTAATACATAAACTGAATTGTTTCTGCTATATAGTAGAAATCAGAATCGTTAGCCCCCCTTTGAATTTTTTTTCTTTTTAAAATATTTCCTAAATGATGTTTAACAGAGCAAGGAAATTTTTACAGTATGTCTGATGATATTTTTTTTCTGGAAAAAGTCGTATTTGTTTTATTTTGGCTAGAATAAAAGCAGTTTTTCAGGTTAATTATTCATTAAAATTATTAGCCCCTTTAAGCTATATATTTTTTCGATTGTCTACAGAACAAACCATTGTTATACAAAAACGTTCCTAATTACCCTAACCTGTCTAGTTAACCTAATTAACATAAGCCTTTAAATGTTACTTTAAGCTGTATGGAAGTGTCTTGAAAAACATTATAAAATATTATTTACTGTCATCATGGCAAAGATAAAATAAATCAGTTATAAGAAATGAGTTATTAAATTTATTATGTACAGAAATGTGTTTAAAAAATCTGCTCTCTTTTAAACAGAAATTGGGGAAACAAATAAACAGGGGGGCTAGTAATTCTGACTTCAACTGTGTGTGTGTGTGTGTGTGTGTGTGTGTGTGTGTGTGTGTGTGTGTGTGTGTGTGTGTGTGTGTGTGTGTGTATATATATATATCATACATCCTTGTTTCTTAACCACATCTGGGAAACCACCAGCTCTGCACATTTTCCATCTCTCCATAACCAACCACCTGATTCAGATCATTAGCAAAGACTGACAGACCTGTAATGTCAGCCTGATCTCACGAGGAAATGTAAGTATTTTACTTTTTGTCAGCTTAGTGTACGAAAATGTATGATTTTAAAAACGAGGCGTGGCACCCAACCTCACCCCTAACCCCAACCGTCATTGGGTGATGAGCAAATCGTACTAAATTGAATCATACGAGTTTGCTACTAAATCAAAAAGTTACGAATTGCCATGAGATTGCATTTGTAATGCGTGTAACAGACAAAGGCGACATCCAAAACATGCAGTGTTGGTGGTCCACCAGGAACTTGGTTGAGAAACAGTGTCATACACAGATATGGAGATCACCTGAAAATGGTCAGTTTCTCTGGATTTCTTATGGATTTGGGTAAAATGTTAATCATTGGTTTATTCTGATGACAGTTCTTACACAATTCAAACAACAATATTACAATTTGGAGCATTTTTTGGCAGCACTTTACAATATTGGACATGTTGTTAATGATTATGTTACAGTTAATATATTTACTAACATGAACAAACAATGAAAAATGCTTGTACAGCTTTTTATTAATCATAAACATTTACTAATGCATTATTAAAACCCAACGCTGTGCTTGTTAACATTAGTTAACAATGTTGACATGACTTAACATTGAACAACTGTATTTTCATGAACTAAGGAACATCAATGCGCTAATGAATATTGTTTCTTGTTTGTTAATGTCAGTAAAAGTACATTAACTAACATTAACTACATGTGCCATGTTGTAAAGAGTTGCCACACTTTTATTCTAGAAAATGAGTTGGTCAGAATAATTAATGTTTTAATTGATTGAAATGGAGTAATTCTATTAAATATCACATTTCTTTACCATTCTTAAGTTGGTAACATTCTTGGTATTGTGTTTATACAAATATTTGGCAGTTTTTTTGTTATTTTATGAAAAAAAAGAAAAGAAATTAGGAAGAAATGTCTTTAGTAATCAAACCTTCAATCCAAAAATAGGTTTTATCTAAAACATAACTATAAATCGTATATCCAAATACAAATTTCAAATTGATTATTTTAAAGGGGACCTATTATGCCCCTTTTTACAAGATGTAAAATAAGTCTCTGATGTCCCTACTGTGTGTATGCAAAGTTTAAACTCAAAACACCTCATAAATAATGTTTTATAACTCTTTTAAACTGTCCTTTTTAGACTTTGATCCAAATTGTGACATTTTGGTGGCTGTCACTTTAAATTTAATTGATATTAGCCCCTTTCACACAGTGATACCGGTAAATATCTGGAAAATTTCCGGAACGACTTTGCCGGTATATTCAAAAAAGCGCTGTTCACACAGGCGAGGACGTTACGGAAATTTTCCGGAAAAGAGCATTCACACATCCATTCCAAAATACCGGTAAATTCTGACATCATTCACCACAAATGAGCTTTAAACGGCTGCGCTTGTATTTGTAAACATTTGCCTAAATTACAAACTCTGTGCATGATCAATATTGTGAACAACTTTCGCAGGATCACTTTCGCATGTCGAGATGTTCATAATATGTGCGTGTGCGGCGCTCACAGGCTGTTTCACAGGCACACGCAAAGCTTGAAGGTAAACAAACAACGGCTTATCATAAGCATCTCATCGATGATTATTTACACAGTTGGCATAAAGAAGAACATATAAACGTGATCTGACTAACTTCTAGCAGCTAAATGTGTCTGGAAAAATATTCAAAGGTTTTTATTCTCACAAACCGCGCGGACGTAAATGCGTCTGACTGTTCTGATTGGCTAAAGCAGACGTCTCACGTCAGCACGTTCTAGACGTGCACGCGCTTATTACGGTAATCTTCCTTTTGCGTTCACACAGCGCAGCATTCCGGCAAATTGCCGGTAATGTTACAACTTCTCTTTCCGGAAAATAGCCAGAACGAATTTACCGGTATTTTCAAAAAGGACCTGTTCACACATACAACCTTTCCGGAAAATTGCCGCCAATTTTCCGGAAAGGTCTGTATGTGTGAAAGGGGCTATTGTGCTCCCAGCCTTATTTTAAAAAGAGGGTGGAGCTAAAATACCTATGCATTACCATAGAAGCAGATTCAAAAAGGCTGCTTCTCACTCAGGGCTGTTTATGCTAATGAGGCAGAGATCATCAATAATAGGCAGGGCTTCCACCTATGATGACATGTATAAAGGGTGTATGTTAATCATGTTGTGATTATAAAAAATGGTATTGATTCATTTGTACCATTAATAGCTGGCTATATTCACGTAACTGTTGCCACATAACGGTGTTTAAACACCTTATAAAGTATTTTTTTTAGTAATAGGTCCCTTTATAATTATGCTTCTTCCCCCTAATATTCATTTTTGCAAAACAATAAAAAACATAGTGAAAAACCTAAACTATACCTGACCGAACTTGGAAGTTATAAGCATTTGAAAAATATAAATGTAATGTTATGGTCTTCTTTAGATTGTCTTACATGTATTTGTTTTATTTTTGACCAGGGGACACTCATGCCAGGGAAGAGGCTGCTGGAAAGACTGTGAGAAGTAGAAGAGACTCCAGCCAATGATGACATTGTAGTAGAGTGCCACAAAAAAGCACACCTGCAATAAAAGAAAACACTGTTATACATTTTTGTCTGCACCTTCTACTCCATCTCCCCAGGGTACCTTTCTGCCTATATTTACACAATCCACTTGAAATAAGTTATTTTTACAGTACACTAAAGCGGTGATATTCACCAAACAGCTGGCGAAGCCGATGCCACCCAGATGTGGGCTGATGTAGTTCCAGACTCCGATGCTGCCCCGACGGATGCGCTGACCCACCGCCAGCTCCAGGAAGAAGAGGGGAATCCCAATCAAAAGCAGAAGAATCAGGTAGGGAACCAGATATGCTCCTAAAAAGAAGATAAGGTATGATCAAAGCTCTGCTTCTTTAGCCCTTGTATCCTTTTAAGGATGTTTTTATCCACTCTGGGGGGATTTTGAGTCTTAATTTGGCCACAACCTTCTCTGTGTTTCAGCAAATGGAATGATTGTTGGCGACAAATCTTATTTCACACATATTTTGGCAAATACAACAAAACACTCTGGGCAAATTTGCTACACTTTTGTTATGTTTGTGTTTCTTGATTGTTGGTGTTTTTCCCTCCTGATGGGAGGAGGTACAATTTGTCATCTTTACTGTTGATCATCAGTTGCAATGCAAAAAAAAGCTTAGTTTCTGGTTTTTATATTGAGTATATATAGTGTGTGTGTGTGTGTGTGTGTGCGCGTGTGTGTGTGTGTGTGTGTGTGTGTGTGTGTGTGTGTGTGTGTGTGCGTGTGCGTGGGTGTGTGTCTGAGCGTGTGAGAGAGACCTTTGTGCATTTACCTTGAAATGTCTGAGAATATCAAAATAAGCACCTGAGCTCTCAGAGCAAAGTAAACATAGTAAGTGTAATTATAATTTGTTTTTATACTCCATAGATCTTCATATAAAAGCTAGAAACTTGTTTTCACAGGCAAAGGCAGGGTTCATACACATTTTTAATACTTAAATTCCATGATTTTCCTATGACTTTTTTTCAGGACTTTGAGTAAATTTTCATGACCTAATGTTTCATGTAGTGTCAATATACTGCATTTACATAGACATTATTATTTACGTAAATAATAAGAAAAACAATGCATCTTTAAATTTATTACAACATATCATAAAAGACAAAACAAATCTATTTAGTTTGAGTTTATTTTATATATCTATTGTATGTAAAATTTATTTAGATAATGCTTACAAATGGCGGCTCATACCTGCTGTGGCACCTCTGAAATTGAGACTAATCCGAAGAAAAATGAACGAATGAATGAATGCTTAAGCAGCATTCATAATGTGAAACCATGTTTTTGGCAAAAGACAGGAAAGAAGTAAAGACGACTAACCTATATTCAAGTTTACAGATAATAGGTAAACTAATTTCCATGACCTTTCCAAAACTTTGTACGGCTTTTTGCTTTTCCAAAACCGTTCCACGCCTAGAAAATGCCATGTCAAAATTCCATGACTTTTCCAGGTTTTCCATGACCGTATGAACTCTAAAGGGTTAATGGTGCCAACTGATCATTAACAATTAAAATGACACATTTGACCTCTTTCCAACAGGCAAACCGCAATCAAAACTACATGATTATTTGGTGTCTAAGCTTTGCAATCAAAAATGTGTTTATAATGGAAGTCAATGGGGCAAAAACAGCCACCAATATAACGAAAGAGTAGTCAATTTGAACAATACAGAAGGGTTAAAGCTTCTACACAAAAGTTATGTCAGAAACAGTGTATTTATGTCACAGTTGACATTGGGTAAATGAAATCAAAATAATAACCCATTGCAATGAATCTTTAAGGTTAGTTTATGATTATTTTTATTGGCCATTATTGGTGTCATAGACTTTTTCCTAAAATATAGAAAAAAAACTAATGTATTAAAAATTAATACAAATTAACCATCAGTTAGGTTTGTCCATAACTTATAGAAAAAGACCAAGAGCCTGATAAAGAATTTTGTGCAAAACGTTGTCAGTTTTAATATTTTATACTTAAAATTGGCTTAGTCCCTTTATTAATCTGGGGTCGCCATAGCGGAATGAACCGCCAACTTATCCTGCATATGTTTTACGCAGCGGATGCCGGTTCAGCTGCAACCCATCTCCAGGAAACATCTATAAACACTCATTCACACACACACTCTTACACTACGGCCAATTTTAGCTTACCCAATTCACCTATACTACATTTTTGGACTTGTGGGTAAAACCAGAGCACCTGGAGGAAACCCACGTGAACACGGGGAGAACATGCAAACACCACACAGAAATGCCAACTGACCCAACTGGGGTTCGAACCAGCGACCTTCTTGCTAAGAGATGATTGTGCTACCCACTGCACCACCGTGCTGCTTTTATGCATTTATGCTATTAATTAGTTAATACAATTTAATTAATTTTTTGGTTCCAATCCAGTGTTATTTTATTATCATTAATAGCGTTTTTTTGTAATGTGTTCATATTTTTGTTTTTATTCAGATTTTCCCTTGTTGTCTAATATCTATATTTCATTTATTTTAAAATTAGTTTAAATAACTGTAGTTAACAACAACTGGTACATTTTTGCAAAATATGAATGAATAGACTCACTGTGGTTGTTTGCAAATATTTTCTGTCTTGAATTAAACTCATTAGAGTAAGCCAAAAGGGGCCGATACTGACATTTCAAAAGTGTTCAAGCGTTGCCAGTGGCACAAGATAGAAAACATTCTTTCCCATTGCCTTATGGGGAACATCTTCATTACAATAGCATTGCTTTGAGAGTTCTGTTGGGCTGCTGCTTTTCTAACATGTTGTAGTCATGTGCTTTAATGGAGAAACCCACTGAGATTACCGACAATTATCATCATTTTAGACACCACCATCTGTTATATTTAGAAACTACCAAGTGGGATTAAACTGAAGTGAAATGACATGACGGATACTTAAAATGAACTGAAATGACATGCCAGATACTCGTAAAAATGCTGTGTAAACTGCAGTGTAATGCACATCAAAACCTCTTGGTTTGTGCAATCTACTTCAACTGGTCTATTTCTTTGCCTGGTAAAAATGAAGGAAAAGACTTGATTTTGTCCATCAGAAGTTGATGAGAGTTTTAAAATTGAAGTTTATTTATAAACTAATTTTAATACGATCTTGTGCTTATGATTGCTAGCAGCCGGTCCCACATCATTCAATTTATGATTCACCAATCAGTCGTTTCCTAAGCCACTATACAGTAAATACCCTAAGTTCCATAACACAGCCATCTTCATTTTGAAGAATCCCCCTTCCACCCCTACTCCTCCTTCTTTCCTAGATGGGTGGCCCTGTGGTTAGCACTGTTGCTTCACAGCAAGAATGTCACTGGTTCTAGTCCTTACCAAGCCAGCCAACATTTCTGTGCGGAGTTTACATGTTCTCCACATGCTCACGTGGGTTTTCCCTAGTTTGTTCCCACCATCCAAAAACATGCAACTTAAGTTAATTGACTAATCAAAATCGGCACCATAGACATGCTACTAGTAAGTAGTTATGTCTTAAGAGCAATCTCTTATCTGTTCATTAGCTACCAAAGCAGGTGAGTTCACGAGATCTACCTGAGCTCAAGCTCCACTTTTGCCTTGCAACGGGAGGGAGCCCCGGGCTCGAGGATCTTATGAGCTTAGGGCTCTCTCCCCAGACAGCATGCCAAACAAGCTTTATAATCAATTCTCAGTTAAGTGTGAACTCTTGAAATAATATACAATAAATGTGGCATTATTTTATTAAAACTACAGTTGTACATTTTGGTTTTGTGGTGATTTAAGGTGACATTTCAGCCAAAATTCACACTGAAGTGATTTAAAACTTTTTTGAATTTATACCTTCTGCTAAACACAAAACAAGAAATCTGAAAAAAGCCACCACTGACAACGAAAAATACTATTGAAGTCAATGGGGTGAACTACCCCTTTAATGTTTACTTTAGTCAGATTGAGCGCTATAAGATGCTGCTTGGAAAATCAATGACTCTGCAAGTTGCGTGAAGGATGGCATCTGGTAGACTGGGAGTAGTGGTGTTTCTTGTGGGCAAAATGTGCTGTCATGGATGGCACACAGTTGGTGCAGTGTTGTGGTTGTGCTACTCTGGCAGAGACAGAGGCAAATACAGCCCACACACAGTGGCCTATTTAATCTAATTAGAGATCTGCTCAGCAGGGTGGCCACACTCACTTATTATGACCTGGAAAGTAAGACATGGAAGGGCTGTGGTCAAACACTTAACAGAACATGACACAAAACAGTCGTATACAAATACAAGGAGAACACCAAATGTAGAACAGAGGTACTTCTTAAATGACAGCTGTTGTGTTGCTTTCTCTTTTTTTCTGATCAAGACATTCTCTTGATCTGAAAGTGTCGTTTACAAAGAGAAATATGCGAGTAATCATATCTACTGTATGTCATTGCTCTGAGGGAGACCAGGGTAAGAAGCTGTAATCTGCTTTCTCTTGACATTAAACAGCTTTGTGTAATCGCAGATGGGTAATATAACCTGTGATTATCCTGCACATGCAAAACGTTTCATTTCAGTGCCTTGCCTGACTAATGTGGGAACTTAGATCTCTTGCTCTGGCAACTAATTCTGAGGCATTTTTATTGGCTGATAGATTGACAAACAATTGCTTCATTATTGTGGATCTTGGATCTTGGCATGGTGGCGCAGTGGGTAGCACAATCGCCTCACAGCAAGAAGGTTGCTGGTTCGAGCCCCTGGCTGGGTCAGTTGGCATTTCTGTGTGGAGTTTGCATGTTCTCCCCGTCTTCATGTGGGTTTCCCCCACAGTCCAAAGACATGTGGTATAGGTGAATTGAATAAGCTAAATTGGCTATACATAGTGTATGTGTGTGATTGCAAGATTGTATGGGTGTTTCCCAGTGTTTGGTTGTGGCTAGAAAGGCACAAAACATATGCTTGTTAAGTTGGCGGTTCATACCTCTGTGGCAACCCCTGATTAATAAAGGGACTATGCCGAAAAGAAAATGAATGAATGAAAAAATGCCATTATTTTCTCTAGATTACTTTTGTTGACAAACAATTGTTTCATTATTGTGGATGTTTATTTGTTTTAATTAAACATTCAGATTAGTTTAAAAGTGAATATTATGAAGCCCCAAAATACCTTTCTTTTTTTATAACCTCAGGGACTGAAAATACCCTGACTAGACTTGTATTTCCTGTATATGCATGAAAGAGGAAACGCATACTTGAACTTGTATATGAGGTGTAAGACATATGTCTACCTTTAGCTTGTCAGTTATTGAAAAAAGATTCTTTTGTGTCTACATGTCATAAAAACCATGATTTATTAATATTGATGAAGAAGATATTTTAGATGTGAATAGTGTTCAATATAGATGCATTTTAGCTAGACATTTGGATAAATTATAGTATATGTAAAAAAAGACTATAGAATACACAAGACATGTCACTTATCTACTTTTGAATGGGGAAAAGTGTAACTGTCAATATGGCTAAAGAGCTTAGAATCACCAAGAGGCAACATTGAATAGAACGTTCTATTGCAACAGCAGCACCCACAAAGAGCATAGAATCACCAAGAGGTGACACTCTAGTGCGATTTAGGATACAGCCACTAGATGTCGCTAGTGTCACGAGGCGGCCATTTTGGAATGAAAATTCCAATAGAACAAGAGAATATTATAAGTCTGTAAAATAAACTATTAAAAGTGCTGATGATTGTGATAGTAAGTGTTGTATTGTCCTCTTTTAGGTCGTATCTCAGCTTTAATGCGCTTTTTAAATAAAAAAATAATAATAAAATAAATAAATAAAAAACAAAGCAGCTGCTTGCCATCCGACAGCAAAAAGATCCAATGGAGCTGTTGCTGGGTGCTGCTGTTGCAATGGAACATTCTATTAAAGCTCACCTAGGTTACCCCTTTTTTTCAGATTTAATATAAGTCTTTTGTGCCCCCAGAATGTGTCTGTAAAGTTTCAGCTCAAAACACCCGTCAGATTATTTATTATAACTTTCAGAAGTGTCTGTATTATAGCTGGTAAAACCTGGTTGCTGTTTTTTTGTGCTGGGCCTTTAAGGCTAGTCCTCCCTGCCCACCGTTCCCACGTGCCTGTCAGCAACATGCCTCAATTGCCGCCCTCGGCTGCCTCAGGAAGCAGATCTCACGTAGCGCTTGTGAGAAATACTACAGTAAGAACTTTACCAATGAGAATTTAATGCATTTTTTGTGGAGTTGCAATAATGAGTCACACACAATGTCGTTACAAACTTCACACACACACACACACACACAGCGAAGACACACACACAAACACACACACACACTCACACACACAGAGAGAGAAAGCGCGCGATTAGCTTTGCACTCTTTTTGCACGCATATGTGACAGGAAACAGGTTAATATACACTGCTGTATGGATATCTGTTATGTTAATGTAGAAAATAAAGCTGATTTAACATCCACAAACCGGGATTGAAGCATCTTCTTTTATAATTGTTCTTACATGCGGCTGTGCTGATTAAGTAAATCTGAAGTGAATCGCTGTAATTCATTACACACATGCACCATTTTAAAAACATTTTAAACTTGTAAAACTCACTCTTGATCACGTTTGATGATGATCGATGATCCTAGCAAACTTAACAGACCTTTTATTTCCGGTTGCTTTGCTCTCGTCCTGTCTTGTTGATATGATATATTGTTACTACGGAGACATGTTAATGCGCGCAGCTGTCGATCAATATTGGTGGGCGGGGGGACCTCACTCCTACGTCAAGTTGCAGTCGATCTGAAAACCTATCCAATTGGTCCACTGTTTTTATGCTGTTAAATTTGAAAAAAAAAAGGACAGGGTGTGTTTATATCACTCCAATATGATAGTATATACACTTTACCTACACACATGTCTGTCCAAACAGCTTTAAAAGTAGATTTTTTACCATAGGTGCCATTTAAGTGTTGCCTCTTGGTAATTCTAAGCTCTTGGGCGCCCAGCAACAGCCTTATTGCTTTAAAAATTGTGTGTTTTCATTGAGATTTTGTTTAAAATGTAACTTTTTAAGGGGGGGGGGTGTACTTATTTATGATAAGAACTTATATATATATAATATTTTAACTCATATTTAACTCAATATTTGTATTCATTCTGTCTAACGTTAGTTAACCGTGCTGTTGTTCAATTGAAATTTTCCTTTCAAAATGGACACTGAGTGACCCTTGCGTCATCTAGTGGCTGCTTCCTAAACAGCAACAGAGTGTTGCCTCTTGGTGATTTTTAGCTCTTTGATATGACAAATGAATCCTGCCTTCCAATTTTACTTTAACATTTGCTCCATTGTTTTATTTATGACTGCAATTTGTTTGTTATATGTATGTAATAAATTGCATAAAATATATTTATATTTCCCTCCCATACAAAATCATCCTAATCAATCTAAAGCAATGACTTTCTAAATAGAGCTATTTAAGTCAGCTGATGCAATTGTATTTATATCACAATATATATAGCAGGGGGAAAAATATCACAATGTTAAATTTTTCCAATATTGTGCAGCCCTACCCTTAAGCAATTTTTTTTTCTCTCATTTGCCTACAGAACAAACCATTGTTATAAAATGATTTGCCCAATTGCCCTAACCTGTCTAGTTAACCTAATTATTCAAGTTAAGCCTTTAAATTACACTTTAAACTGAATACTAGTATCATGAGAATAACTAGTAAAATATTATTTTCTGTCTTCATGGTCAAGATAAAATACACCAGTTATTAGAAATGAGTTATTAAAACTATTATGTTTAGAAATGTGTTGAAAAAATATTCTCCCTCTTAAACAGAAATTGAATAGTAGGGCTAATAATTCTAACTTCAACTGTATATAATGTTAGTTTTTAAAACTTAAATTACATTGCTTTCCTGCTGGACAAGTGAAGATAATCCATTTGAATAATGCTGTGTTCATGAACAAATGTTTAATTAATTTTACTTAAATGCTTAACATACCGCCACCGTTTTTCTGGCACAAGTAGGGGAACCTCCAGACATTGCCCAGGCCTACTGAAAAACCCACTTGGGCCAGGATGTACTGGAGTTTGCTGCCCCAGGCGGGCCTCTCCTCCTCTTCCTCCTCCTCCTCCTCCTCTGATCCCTCCTCAACATCCTTCTGCTTATTCTGAGGAACATCTCCTACCATTAGAGAGCTCTTCTTGAAAGAGTCATCACAACTGTCTTCATTGGAGAGCAAATCTTTGACTGATTCCGTAACGTCATCATCGTCAATCTCTCTCTTGATGGTTTTGCTGTTTTTGGGCATTTGAAAATGTCTTTATTGGCGATGGGGTGGAAGAGAGTCTAGGAAATCCTTTTTGGTAGGTTAAGTGAGGGTCAGACATACAAAGGTAGGTCAGAGAGAGTGATTTAGACTGTAGACAGGAAAACGTGGGCTGAAGGATGTTTATCTTCTCATTTTCACACTATGGGTTTCCTGTGAAATGAAAACAAAGAACAGAAACTAAAAAGCTAATTCCCCTAAAATGATGCAATGTGTATCTTGTTTGCATGATATATACAGAATAGTATAGTAACACACAGTAAATTTATGCAGACCCGTAGCCAGGGTATGGGAAGGGATGGTTGTTTTTACTTAAAAAGTGGACCTTTTTGCAGTTATTAGCCTCATTTGCTATTCAATTATGAGGTTTAAATGCTGCAGTTTAGTGATATTTTAAGCCCTAATCTTTGCTGTATTAGCTTGTCGGATGTTGTAGAACCAAACTTTTTGATGCAACAAATTTATTTCCTACAATTTGGTAAAAATGCTCACCGTATTATTTTACTACAAAGTATATATTTATATGTTTATAAAATTGCATTTAAACTGTGAGTTATTCAAGTTTTATAAATGATGTTATGAGATAAGCGTTTAACAAAAGTCAAAATAAAGAAATATGAAAAAATACTTAATTTTAAAATACAACTTTATTATCTTTATTATCCATTCATTAAAAATGCAATTACAATCTTTTAAAACTAGTTTTGAATTAAAAACAGTAACAGTTTTTTGGCAAATAACAAACTTCACAGCTCATTTAACTTTTCTCAGTCAGAATTTGGCCATTTGAATAATAAAAAATTAAGCTTGTCTTAAAGCCTTTTTCTATCAATTATTTTCACAATATATAATGGACAAATGAGCTCACGTATCGGTCAAATTCTGGACTTTGTCAGTGGGGGAGTGGGTCTTTCAAACCACCCGAACTCCCTCTGGCTACAGGCCTGATATGTATTAACTGTAAGAGAGAGGTAGAGTGACTATATCATTAAAAATTGTGTGGCAAGAGAGTATTTGTGTATACCTCCTGTACACACACACGCACAATCTGCTTTGGTATTTTAATACTTTTATACCATTTCATGATGAGTATAATGGGTTATGTAATTGTTAAATGTTCACTATTAATTGTTGTAGCTGTTGAATTAATTTAGAAAGATTGAATAAACATAAGGACATCATATACACAAGTTTTCCAGAGCCCTGCTGTTGCCCCATATAACCTAGAGCAGTGTTTCTCAACCACGTTCCTGGAGGACCACCAGTTCTGCACATTTAAATCAAACACACCTAATTCAGATCATCAGCTCATTGACAGAGACCTAAAGACCTGAAATGGGTGTGACAGACAAAAGGGACATCCAAAACATGCAGTGTTAGTGGTCCTCCAGGAGCGTGGTTGAGAAACACTGGCCTGTTTAGTTGCCAAAAGAAGATTTTAATTTTGGTTAATGTAAATATAAATTACTTTTTGAACGTACACTAAACTCCGCCACATTCATCTAATAATATGACATCGTTCAAATTAATACATAATAAATCAGTCAATATGCAATGACTGACGAGAAGAGAAAGACCGTAAGTCAATTGTAGAAATCGAGACACCTGTAATCCCCAGAGTATCTTAGGTAACTGGGGCAAGTTATAAATTGTTTCTGGGGGAAACGCATAGACTAACGTTACATTTAATTTCGCCTTTATTGTAATCAGGGCAGATATGATAAGTGATTTCAATGGCAGGAGGCTCAGAATAACCAATTAGCCGCGTCACAGCTTATTCCATCTGATATCAAATGTCAACTCAAACCAACCGGACAGTCGGAACACGATCATATTTCGCGTCTAAATAATTCAGCCTCTCTTCAGAGCACGAGGTCTGTTCATTTGCATACGAACCCAAACAGACAAGAGCGCGCCTTCTGTATTCACGTGGCTGAGGCGCCCAAGAAAAGCAGGTTTGAAACGCGACTTTCAGTTAATAAAAGAAAATAATAGTTTTAACATCATTAAATCAGCCTTTTGTGACTCGAATCCATTTTATTCTTGTTGAATTGTATACAGAACCACGAGCCGACAAATGTGAGTAATGATGCTGTGCGGCGCGCTCTCGGCAGCAGCAGCTCATGTGATGCATGGATTTCTTTCAAGGCTGCACCTTTCCATAGATCAGCCTTCAGTACAACACGCTTCCTTTTCGTAATTGATTGTAGCCTATTTATTCAAATATTTCTCTTTAAATATTTGACATATGAACTCCTTTTGAATCCAAAAAAGAAGCATATAAATGTATATATGTCATTGTTAAAAATGTCATAAAATATATAGGCGCAAGGAGGAAAAAAAATAAATAACGTAATAAATAATTTGTCTTTAGCATAGGCCTGTGTTTAAATATGAATGAAATTACGATTGTTCTATTGAAATGTATTTTAAGAGGGTTATTTTAAAGATTAAAAATATGTTACTGCACTGATTTGAAAAGCTAATCTTGTTATTATGAATAATATAGCTTGTACATTTTTAAAGAACTTAATTTGACCCCCCGCCCAATTTTACTATGTCACCCATGTGCGAGGTTTCATCATACACACTGCATCTGATTGCGCAGCCGTTCTGCCATCACACTGTATGTTAAATCAGCACAGTCGAATAGAAAATAAAATCGTCTTACCTTATTACGAATGAAAAGGAAATGGATTATGGCTTTAAAGCTGGTTGTTCGACTTGAAGGCGGTTTATGTTCGATGGTTTGGAGATGCATGTACGGCTCATATAAAATCTGATGTAAATGTGATGCAGGAGGCGCAGATGCTCTACTGTCTCTTTCGTCCGACCCACGCGAGATTGTCGGGGAAACTGATTTGAGTTCCTTGAAGAGCTGAACTAGGCGTGTCTTCTGTTGGCTATTAACATAATACCTTTAAATAGGTCAAATAATGTGGCAATATTACTTAGCATTCTGTTGTATAGTGTTTTTTTGGTGTCTATAGCTTATTTTTAATTTAATTCCCCCCCTTTAAATGGAACAGAGTGGTACAGCCCACTACTGAGCGCCCACAAGCTGGCTTTTCGGGGCGCACCGGCATTGTATTGTAACCTCGTGCTTGGAAATCTTACATCAGCTTTATGATAAAATGGCTGAATTCACTGATAATACTCGGACGTGATTATGCTGTGGGTCTAAAAACGACGTGCTGGGAACAATAGGGTTTTGTCTGGATTACTATGTTATTATTATGTATTGTATAGCTACTGTACTTAACACTGTAAATCTTTGAAACATGACATTTGGACGGAAAAGCGCGGCTACTACTCGGTGAATTAATGTATGCAAATTGCACTCCCGGTGGCGCAATAAAGAAAACACAGGCTAAAGAGTCAAAAAAGAGTCCGTGGTTATAATTCATTAATAATTTGTCATAAAACAAACGTGTTGTTTAGCCTATATAGTGCACTATAAGCTACATATTCATTGTATTTATGGTATTTGAGTTTTTGAAGAAAACAATTACACATTTCACTTGGTGGAGAAAGATTACATAAAACCATAAGCACTTTTACCAATATTAACAATAGTTTAACCACAAATAAAACCAAATCAAACCCTGTTATTGTAGTTAAATCATGGAAATCGAGTGGTTTTACCGCACTAACTAGGTATTATGGTATATTATTATTAACCTACCCTAACCATGGTATTTATGGTGGAAATATGCTTATACCAATAGTCAGTGTGTGCCATGGTTTTGTACACTTGTAATATAATATAAATAATTTCCATTAGGGAACAGCTATCAAAGAAATGTAGATTTTAAATATAATTTAGATTTTTAAATTCTTAAACAAAAATGACAAAAATGTTGCTTGCTTATGAACTTGAGGATGCTCACAAAGTAGAATGCTGTCTTGCCAAAGGATGGCGCTATAACGGTGACAAACATGGTAATGCAAATTAATATCTTGAAGGGATCGATCACCCGTGCTCACGAGTTGACAGTCTGAAGCATATACTGTATTCCGGTAACATAATGATGGATAGAAAAAAAAACTTAAAAATGAACTAATGCTGCATGTTTACTTTTCATTTACAAGTGAAATCATCCAAAATAATGACATAAGTACATTCTCATGAACAATAGGGGAGACTGGGAATGATTGTAACACGATTTTTCTTTGGCACCTAAAACTAAATTTTTTTTAGCTGCATGACTGAAACTTTTAGGCAAAGTACCCACATTTGTCTACTACAAATGTCAACTATTTAAATTTCTTAAACTATATCACAGACTTTGTGAGATGATGACAAATACAAAGTGGTCATTTGTTACAAGCTACCCCACTACTGGGTAGGTTGTAACACATACTGGGGTAAGTTGTAACAGGTAAACAAAATGCACAAAAACTAAGCGTGCTACAAGTGATATGCCACAATAACAGTTTTATTGTAATAAAATGACTGCAACAATACAATAAATGTGAATATTGCAAGTGTATGTGCATCTTGTGTGTGATTAAGCATGCACATGTGCGTTTGTGTGTGCATGTCTGTATGTGCACATTCATATATATATGTGTGTGTAAGTGTTTGTATACTTTCAAAACGCGTGTTTCAAACTACCCTGCCACTGTCATCTATTGTTTAGCTAGCTGTATTAGCATGGTGCTTTGAAATCAGCAGAAGGTTGATACACCATTCTTTTTTACAGAAAATACAGTTTAACCTGATATAACTCATAAAACATCACCTACAAAGGTAGAGGTACTAAACTAAATATTATCTTGCTATTTATTTTTACTTTCTTACCTCAGATTTAGATTTTCTGTTGTAGCTTCTAGAGAGATTGCAAGACTGACTGGAAAATCTCCATGTGCGATTGTTAAGAATATATACTGTTGGTATACCCTTAAAAACACAGAAAATAACCGTTTTTTAATATAGAAAACCCTTAAATTACTTTAAAATGGTTCGTTATTTTACAGTAGTTTAACCGTCAAAAAAATGATATTTTTTAGTTTTTTTAATGTGGACACTCTGTCAATTAACAGAAGTTTTTCGTTTTTAATTTACGGTAAAATGTTTGTGTAATGAGCTGCCAGTATTTTACTTTATTTTTACGGAAGTTTTTTTTAGAGTTTACCTGAGGAAACTGAAAATGTTACATGACCCCTATCTTATGCCTGATTCGTAAAACTGGTAGTAACAACTCTCCATGTGTTTCAACAATACCCGGTCTCCCCTACAACCTAGACCTCCACCAAACAATCAGTGTTAGCTTACATGTGAGTTTGCAGCAGTAGAAGTCATCATTACGCTTATGATGTGGTGACATTAGTTTTATCCCTATATCCTAATTATTTCACTATTCACCCTTATGTCCTGAGACAGGAGCTTTTTTGCCATATTGGCACACAGTTGAGCGAGAGATATCAGACTAGGTGTGTTTTGACTCTTACTTTATAGGAACTAAATTTCAACTCTGTATGCTAAGACTGTACCCGAAATTGCCCCTTAAATTCGTAAACAGAGCTCCATTTGAGGGAGCAGTGGTGTCTGAAACCATAGTGGTCGTTCTTATGAGCACTCACATGGGCTGATTATGACTAAATGTGTGTGACAGAGTGACAAAACCATGTACTCAGAGGTACTTTTTTAGGTACATCTGGGCACTAATGTGCACCTTTGAGGTACCACTCTGGTACAAATCTTAAGGTACTGCCCCAGTGACAGGTCCTTTATTTCTAAGATTGTACAACAGTCAGCTACTATAGCTTCATGTTCATTTTAACAATCAATTAATGGGGTTCATAATAAACTTCACTTTCATAATTTGACATCAGCCCTTTAACTTTTCATGCTTTCCTAAAATCATTTGAACTTGTGTAAAAGACAAGCACATCAGGCAATTTTGAGACATCAAAATCTTGGGTTTTGGGTCAAGCTGTTGCAGAAGATGTGTCTTTTGACATTTCTTTTTGACTTCCACCACTAAAAGTTCTGGAAAATGACTGTGATACAATAGTGTGCTAATTACACATTCTTTAATAAGGGCACTGCAATGTTTTATTTGTTTTTGTTTTCAGTTTGGGCTAATGGTTGTGTGTGGCATGTGATTGTACTCTGCTGATAGCTGGAGGGTAACAGAATGTCAGATGTTCCTGGAACTTCACTGTGATGTTATATTGCACTCAGTACATTGTGATGAGCAACAGGAGCAGTTTCCATTTCATGATAAGATTTAATCCATGACGTCATTAGATGAAATATAAAGCTATGTAATAGGTTAGTAGAACACAATTTAAAATTGCGAACTATCATTGCACAGGAGTCATGCATTATGCATGCAAACACATGCATTATACATCTTGCAATGTTCCTGGGCATTATTTTGTAAATGTTTCCACGTGATGATAACAAACCAGTCAGTCACAGATGGCAGGTTGTTTGCGCTACCTGTTGAATAGTTAATGTTTTAACTACACCATGTGACAAGTAACATGATGCTGTTCTGCTGTCACAAGTTTCACTCACATTTTTTTACACCAATACCAGATGGCTATTTTCAGTTTGTTGGTTCCTGTGGTTGCTTGGGGAAAATATTTTGATTCAAAGTTTTATTATATCATTTAAAAAATATGATATTTTGAACAAAGTGACTTTTTTTTCTTACAGAAAAAGTGCTAATGTCCATAACTGAAATCAATTGCACTTGTTTTGAGATAAAGATTAAGTAAAAGTCATGTGATTTCATTCTAAAAAAAAAAAACTTTAAAAGAGACCCCAACTGAATGGGTGTCCAAGAATCACTGGACAGTAGGAGGCCTTTCACGAGACCACTGAGTGAATCGGCATTTAATGTTTTCTGACACTTTCCACATAGCCTTGCTAAAACCCACCCATGCTGTAGTTACTTTTATCCTAATGGAAAAAAGGTAGATAATACGCTCTCCTCTATCTCCCTTTATCTTCATCTCCCTCTGTCCAGTTCACTTTTGTCATATTGTAACTGTCTGTGTATCTGGATAATGGAATTAATGTGGGAATTGGAGTGGACAGCGGTGCCTTCACAAGCTCTTGAAGATGGTTGACAATGAGGGGATTAATTTCAACGTGGTCCAAAAAATCTTCTTTCTCAGGAAAACTGTTCTGTGTCGTTGGGTTCAACATAGTCATGGGGTAATCAGAAGTTTGGGAATCCTTTAAGGAATTAAACTCATACAGAAAGTGCCATACTTGAATGAACCAGCACATTGGCAATAAAACTGATTCTGATTCTGAACCTGTGCTAAACCAGGAAAAAAAGCTTTGCTATCATCAAATTTTCATTTACAGAAATTAGAATTTTAGTCACTGAAAATAACTTGGGGGAAAAATGTTGAGACTTAAGTTTACTCATAGTATTTAAAATTTCCTTAATTCCTCTTGGTTATTTTTTTCCAGTTTTTCCAAGCAATGTGTATTTACAAAGTTTGTAGACAAATTTTGTGGTGGCTTGAGAAAGCCTAGTCTGAAAGTTTGAAGTAGTTTTAAAGTTTAAATAAGTTTGAAACAGTTGGCATAGATAGATAACTACATAGGCCTACTGTATATGTTAGCTTGTTTCTAGTATGGATTGACATGTTTCTTGCTTGGCAGTTGCTTACATAAATTAGCATGGTTCTAGTGAGAATTAGCATGTTGCTAGCATGCTTAGTATAAATTAGCGTGCTGTTAGTATGAATTTAGAATGAATTTGCATGTTGCTAGTATATTTCTTTGAGTAGTATGTTTGTTAGTATGTTTTTAGTATTGATTGTTATATTGTTAGTATGTTTCTAATATGATTATGTTTGTAAGTATGTTTCTAGTATAGATTGGTATATTGTTAATGTTTCTAGTATGATTAATATGTTAGTATGTTTGTTAGTATGTTTCTGGTATGGATTAATATATTTCTAGTATGAATTGGTATGTTGTTAGCATGATTCTAGTATAAATTAGTATATTGCTTGGATGGATTGGTATGTTGTTAATATGTCCAATGTAAAGTCAATGGCATTTTTTATAAGAGAAGTCTGTGTGAAAGTTGCTAGGGTACCGTAAAGGGTTGCTAGGGTGTGGCTAGTAACTTGAAAGTCATCAGCGATTGGCAGATTGGTAGTCTAAATTAAATGAGCCCAACCTTAAGTATGTATGACAGTCTGACGCAAAGTTATGAGATCACAACATTTAGTCCAATGTTGTCAATGATACTTTTCCAGATTTTCCAGGTTAGTTTTCAGAAACTGTAATTCAAATCAGTTGGAAAAGATATTGCAACCCCAGTCAGATCAGTTTGGAGGTTTGGAGTTAGTTTGGTTTTTGTAGCTTGAACGGTCTAGGAGAAGATGCATAAAGAAATTAGTCATAAGTTTATGTAGTATAACAGTTTATAACATGTAAGCTTTCTCAAGGCACCATAATTATTAGATTACAATACAATGTTATTTATAGTTTTCACTTTTTGGCATACAAGTAGCATACACAAGCAATAAAAAAACATTTTATTGTAATTTTGTTTTGTTAACTATTTTAGTTAGAATAATAATCCTGATTCAAAACACTGCAAACTAAAATGCATGGTAAGACAAAGTAAAATAACATTTTAAAAAAATTACCTAGATGTTTTTTTGACAATGTTTATATTGACATGGGAATTAAAAGAGCATCAATTACAATTAACTTCATTTTAATTCCTCCATTATTGTGTCTAGAGATCATGTTGTAACAAACTTGAGGTCTTTGATCAACTATTGACATCTAACTTTTGACCAATAATTTTAGTTATGTAAAAGCAGCATATAGGAAGAATCAGCCACAGACAGCAGTCCAGAAACGAAGCTGCCATTGATTCAACAAGTTCTTTCTCTCACCCTCTCTGAAAGAACGAATGGAAACAATCAGCTTAAAGAGCAGTGAAAGAGCAGTAATGGCAACAGACCAGTAACAGAAAACCCTTTACAGTATAAACACAGGGACCCTATCCAAACTTGAGCCCTGCCCAGAGCTGAGCAGGCTTTGACTGCCCTAATCTGCAGTGTAAATCTGCAGCCACTGACTGTCTAGTCCCTGTCTGGGTTCCATGCTCTCAGACAAAAGCTCCGGACACCTTGCCCACTAACAAAGGGGTCGACACCACTTTCCGCTAATTGAAGCGGACAAGGGTTGCTGATGGGGCCTTTTTGAGCAATTAAACTTTGTGAATGCATCTTCAGGATCTGATGAAACACGGGCAGTTAGTTTGACTTCAAAGCAGCTACTCAGATCACAATTTGTCATAACATATACACTGTATTTGAATGCTCTGGATAAAACAACAGCACGGCAGAATGATTAAACCTAAATAAAAATCACAATCTGTCATGACATTTTGCAATGAGCGACTCGTCAACAAAAGCTGTTAATCTTCACAATAAAAGCACACATTATCAACTGAAGCCCAGATAATTGCTGTTGAGAGATGAGAAATGATTCAGCAAATGATTAAGGTCACATCAATTTTCATCTGATGTATGCAGAGATTGGAAATTTCAAGTCTTGAATTAGCACGAAATATTTTATACCAATTGAATAGCAGACTTTGTATCATAAGGTGTTTTCAAGTCATGTCATAAAGATCTTTTTTTTTTCATATTAAAAAAGCAAAATGCATTTAAATACTACCACAGACTAGGGCTGCACGATATTGAAAAAATCTGAAATTGCAATGTTTTATTTTTCTGCAATAAATATTGCCATATAGTTTCCCAAGATTAAGCACTAAATGAGGATCTTAATAATAATTCCTTACATTTATGTAGCGCTTTTCTGGACACTCAAATCGCTTTTACAGGTTGAGGGGAATCTTCTCATCCACCTGGATGGCGCGACAGCAGCCATATTGCGCCAGACCACAATTTATTTCTAGAGCACTTTTAACCAACAACAATGGATACCAAATTGCTGTACATAAAAACACATATTACATGCAAACATTCAAGGAACCAAAGCACTGTACATAAACTCACAACATATGATTAAAAGCCAAAGAATAGAAGTATGTTTTTAGTGACCTCTGAAAAGACTCAAAAGTTGGAAAAGTTCTTATGGAGAGTGGAAGATCGTTCCAAAGTAATAGAGCTGCTATTGAAAAAGCTCTATCACCTCGACATTTCAAGCGTGATCGTGAAACTTGCAAATAGAGTTGATCCTTGGAGCAAAAAGATCCCACTGGTTGGTTTATATTAATTAGCTCAAAAATATAGTCAGGGGCCAGGCCATGGAGGGATTTAAAAACATACAGCAGTAGTTTGTTCTGAATTCTAAACTGGATTGGTAGCCAGTGTAGGGAAACCAGTACAGGTGTGATGTGCTCTGGTTTTTTTGTGCCTGTTAAAAGCCTGGCAGCTGAGTTCTGGACCAGCTGCTGTCGCGAGAGAGAGGCCTGACTCACACCCAGATACATTGTGTTGCAATAATCCAGACGAGAAGAGATGAAGGCATGAACAACCTTCTCCAAATCACTGAAAGACAGGACAGACTTCAGCTTGGCAATATATTCAAAATAGAAAAAAAAATTTGACAACTGCCTTATTTGGCAAAAAAATATAAGCTCAGTGTCAAAGATAACACTATGACTTTTTACAGAGGAATGTTTTTTCCAGGAAGCAATGACAGATTGCCATTAGAATCTGAACCTATATCTGAGCCATTTTGCGCCAGACCATACACCACACACCAGCTGATTGGTGGAGAGGTGATGAAGCCAAAGTGATGAAGCCAATTATGATATAGCGATGGTTAGAAGGCCATGATGGACGGAGGCAAATTTGGCCAGGATGCCAGGGATAAACCCCTACTCTTTTTCGAAGGACATCCTGTGATTTTAAATGACCACAGAGTCAGGACCTCGGTTTAACCTCTCATCCGAAAGATGGTACTCACTGAGCAGTATAGAGTCCTCTTCACTACACTGGGGCATTAGGACCCACACAGGCACCAGGTTGAGTGCCCCCTGCTGGCCTCACTAGCACCACTTCTGGCAGCAACCTAGCTTTCCCATGTGGTCGCCCATCCAAGGTACTGAAAAGGCTCAGACCTGCTTAGCTTCAGTGGGCAACCATGTGAGAGTTGCAGAGAGATAGCTGCCGAGAGCTGCTGTCTTCTGGGGACAGTATTCTGGTACAGAAATTTAATTTGCATAATCACAATGAAAATCATACTTTACTTTGGCTCGTTTCTAGTTCAAAAATCTAAAAATTCTTAGATCAAGTAAAAAAAAATTTTTTTTTTCAATTTCTTCAGATTAAATAGGTCAAAATTAATAGTTTTTCCTTAAAACAAGCTCAATTATCTGCCAGTGGGGAGAGTAAAATAATCTTGTTTTCGCTTTAAAATGTAGATATTTGGACTGGTTTTGTTTGCACAAATCTTATAAATGATGTATAAATACAGTAATTAAATAGTTCAGTAGCTCCTGGTCAACTATAATAAGGTATATGCAGAGCTAGTGTTTCTTCCCATACTGATAAATTTCCGGTGAACGGTTAATGTGACTTTTTTTCCATTTTATACAGTTCCTTTTACAGCATCGATGTTGTGATGTAATTAAAATATAATCAGTTAAATAGATTTTGGCATTCATTTAGTTGATCAAGCGTAAAACGAAATAAAAAGCCGTTTACTCGCACATGCCTATCGGCAGGCTAGCACAGAAGTTCATAAAATATTTATAAATATATATTTATAAATATTTATCATGAATAAATGTTCATATTTTAAAGATATGGCATGGAAAAATGTAATTTAATGCATAGCTTCTTGTACAATCTGAAACCCACTTTATATCGGAAATCACTTAGCCAGTGGAAATCGCTGATTTTTAAAGAAAACAGACTATAAACGCGACGATTTTGTAATGACATACTGTTCACTGGAAGCGCTTAACCCAGGTTACTGACAAATTAAAAGTCCTTTACTTCTTCCGATATACCCTATCCAGACTCAAAATTGCATATCCCTCGATGTGACTATTGTGTACATTGCAATATCAATGTTGAAACGATACATTGTGCATCTCTACCACAAAGTCATAATTACAAATGGGAAACAGGTTTTCTTTAGGCCCCGACCTGTTGAATTGGAGACATGCTGAAGTGCAATGGATGAAGCATCGATATTGATGAAAAAAATTGTTAAAATTTAATTAAAACCTAACTCTTAAAAGAAAACTACCTAAAACAACTTTGCTTCTTAACATATAACATTGTTGTGCAGTTGTGGTAGAATATGTAAATATAAAACACCTTATCAACTGGAAAAAAAACACTGACACATCATAATTGCAACTTGCCAATTTGCAATAGACTAATAAGATTTAAAATGTCTCTCACTGTGCCAATGTGAAAGAAA
This sequence comes from Danio rerio, assembly GCF_052040795.2. Classification (NCBI taxonomy): domain Eukaryota; kingdom Metazoa; phylum Chordata; class Actinopteri; order Cypriniformes; family Danionidae; genus Danio; species Danio rerio. Next base: position 17,626,424 of record NC_141038.1, read on the forward strand.
GTCACAGAGCAGCTATGGCAGTTGTCCTCTTGAGCCAATGGCGCTATTCTAAGCCCTACTGTAGTCTGCAATGTCAATTAACATCAAGCTAAAACTCCAGAAGGACCCATCTAAAACACACAATCATGACAACATCACACAATGTTATTAAATAGCTAAAAGCAGTTTTATCCTAAAAGTAAACCTGTACACAAATAAACGTGAATTGCCTAAAATGACGGAAGACAAAGCAGCTCACTTTTATTGCATCCATCAGGCCGCTGTAATGAACAATGCCTTCAGTAGGGGGAGCAAATATCAAAATAAAGTGCACTGGGAACAAATACTAATCTATAATAGAAAAAGAATTTGCAAAGCTGACTCAATAAACTGATTTTAAAGAAATATATTTTCATGATAATGTAACCCTTTGTTGGTTCGATCGTTCTGAAAAGACGAATTGTCCGAAAAGATAAGCATCTCTGTCGCGGAGTGATCTTCATTACGTTTGTCCTTCTCGAGGCTCTGTACTTCTCTACTGTATTTCCATAGCAACTGCGGAGGACGCGAAAAGACAGCGTGAGGTGAAAAGAAAAACACAGGGCAGGTACTTTGTTTCCAATAAAGGCAGACCGAAAGCGGCATGTGTTTTATATACTTATGAGATGTTTGTATATCGTCATTATTATATATTTGTATTTATGCTGTCGTGAATTTACTTCAGTTGCAAATCTGCACGTCTATTGTAACAAACAGTTCGTTTCTCCAGGCGGTTTGTTGATTCTTGATCCGCGAGAAATGGATGATATCGAACGGGCAATTGACGAGGAGCTTATGAAATTAAACCTTCACCCTTCTGAAAATGATATAGAGTCAGACGATGACAGCAATGATTTGAATAACGTTAGTAATGTAAGTGGCCATTTTATTTATTAAATCTACGGCGACTTTCAAACGCCGTATTTCAACTCACTTTTTAATGAAAACTAATTTATTTGCTGACATAAAATATGCTGTTAGTAATACCAAAGTCCCTTTAAGCCATTATTATGTCTATACCAAGTTCAATATGTTTCATTAAAACACTTAATTCTGTTTAAATTGTTATGAGTTAAGACAAACACATCAATAACATCAAATAATGTTATCATTTATCTAACTTTTGTGACATCATGACATGTTATAGGCATGATTCATGTTATAGACATGATTTATTATGCAGGCAGTTATTCAAAAAGGTTGTATCATTAACGTACAATAAAAATTTACAGAAAATGATTTCATTTGTTGACAGTATAACATTAGTTAACATGAAATAGCAAAAATATTGGATTAATCAGTAAACATATATCAATGACATTTAATATTTTGGTATTCATCACTGTTAATGTTTTCTTTTCTTCAGACAAATTAAGAAAATCTCAAATTTGAGCCCTGGGTAATTTCTAGTCGACACCCAAATATACCATTCAATGTTAGATGATGTTACATAATGAACTTACTAATGTCTAAAAATAAGACCTTATTGTATTGTCAGGATATTGTAATGACTTTACAATAAAGTATTACCTGGCACTGACAACAATCTCCTATGTTCATAAAAGCTTCTTGTTGAAGGTGAGCTGCCTGACTCAGTGCTCACATATGTTGAAGCTTCAAGAAATCAAATCAGTGCTTTTGAATACTTAATCCTTAAAGATGTGGAAGAAAATGGTGAGTATGCATTTTTAAAATGGCACACCTTCACCTTCGTTAAGACAACATACTTGAGGCATCATGTTTTTTTTCATTATTATTATTATTTTTGGTTTACACATAGACATTTCAAGCCAGGAACTGTTTCATCTTAATCACAGTAATAATCCTGCGACTGAACCAGCTTCAGATTTCATAGACGACCCCATCAATTGGAAAGAGAGAGTGAGTCATGGTTATTTGTTTGTGGTTAAATTGAAATGGGATTATTTTCCCATCTGAGTCATCACAGAGGAAAGGAGGAGTGTCTGTGTTTTGTCCCTAACTTAACCTTTAATTCAGTTTGTCCCTCGCACTAGCAAACGAGCTATTATATATCCCAGCTTTGTTTGTGTTCAGTCAATATGAATTTAGGCTGTAGATTCTCAGAAAGTAACCTTATTGTTTTCAGACATGCACAGACATCAACCCCTGAGATTGTTTTGCATAGAACCCATTTTGTTAGAGAATAAATATGTTTATAGTAAAAATGCGTATACATTTTTTTTTTTTTGTCAGGTAATCTCTGAATTACAATTTGGACTTCAAAGTCATGTGGAGCCACAGAAATCCGAACAGGAGATTACAAATACATCATGCACGGAAGGTACATTCTTAATAAAGATTTGTTTATTACGCACCTGCAGAAACTTTTCAGAATTTTTTTTTTAAAAATCTTTTTATGTCTTTACTCTGTTTTTTAGATATAACTGAACATGATATTTCCACTGAGAGTAAATTGCAGTTTAGTCTTGAGTGGAGAGAATTAGAGAAAAGGCTAAATAAGGAAGAGGAGCAGAAACTAGCAGCACATGAGGTAGAAAGAGAGCTGCATTTGAACTCAGAGAGAGAAGAAGAGGAAAGGAGGAGGAAAAGACTGATGGAGTTTGAGGAGGAGCTAAAGAAGATCGGGAAGGTAAGACATTTTTGACACAATAAAATACAGTTGAAGTCAGAATTATTAGCAGAATTTGTAGAGAGAATTAGTCAGAATTTGTAGACTATCAGAAATTATATATCTTAAAGGGGCTAATAGTTTTGACCATAAGGTTTTTTAAAAAATAAAAACTGTTTTTATTCTAGACAAAATAAAACAAATAAGACTTTCTCCACAACAAAAATATCAGACATACTGTGAAAATTTCCTTGCTCTGTTAAACATCATTTGAGAAATATTTAAAAAAGAAAAAGAAAATTCAAAGGGGAGCTAATAATTCTGACTTCAACTGTATATGTAGATATATTTCTAAAATAAGAGGAAAAGATGAATAACAAAGCGGAAATTCTGTATAAAAACAACAGTTTCATAATGATGGAGGAAAGGTTTATCATGCAGAAGATCTTCAAGTGGAGCTGGATAAGCAACAGGTGAGTTTAAATATGACAAATATTGAATGTGTTCTTTTAATAAATGGTTTTACATGCAGGGATTCATAGAGGTCTTAAAGTCTAAAAATATCTACATTTTAAAAATCTAAAGTTTAGATCTTAAGGAGATAGTTCATCCAAAAGTGAAAAACTAATCATTTAGTTATCCCCCATTTGTTCCAAACCCATTTGAGATTCATTTGTTGAACAAAAAGAAAGATATAATGAAGAATGTTTTTTTTCCAGCGTTCTTCATTCATTAATTTTCCTTTGGCTTAGTCTCTATTTCAGAGGTCACCACAGCGGAATAAACCACCAACTATTCCAGGCAGCATATGTTTTACACACCAGGTGCCTTTCTAGCTGCAACCTAGTATTGGAAAATATGCCTTCAAATGATCCTTGCTCTAAGTATACCCGCCAATATGCATTGAATATACATTCTTGTTACACCAAATTACATTTTAGTGTGTGTGCCTTTTGTAAATAATGCTAAAAATGTATTATTAAAATTTAAGTATTTTACATTTATTATTAAAATTTAGAACGAAAACAGGACAGAATACAATTTTCAGAGAAAAAGTTTATGCTTTTATGGATTTGATGCCTGAAAGCAACATTTGTTTTTGATCCATATATATTTAATATAAAATATTGGCAGTCAGGCAGCATGGTGGCTCAGTGGTTAGAAATGTTGCCTCAGCAAGAAGGTTGCTGGTTCGAGTCCCGGATGGGGTAGATGGCATTTCTGTTTCAAGTTTGCATGTTCTACCCTTGTTGCCATGGGTTTCCTCTGGGTGCTCTGGTTTCCCCCTCAGTCCAAAGATATGAGCTATAGGTGATTTGTAAAACAAACTGGCCGTAGTGTATGAATGTGTGTGTGTGAATGCAAGAGTCTACAGTATAGGTATTTCCCAGTACTGGGTTGCAACTGGAAGGGCATCCGCTGCGTAAAACATGACAGAATAGTTGGTAGTTCATTCTGCTGTGGCGACCCCTGATAAATAAGGGACTAAGTCGAAGAAAAATGAATAAATAAACATTGACAGTCATATATAAATGAAATATAAATGACATTTTTATATATTAAAAAGTAAAAAGAGTTTGACTAAAACAATATATTTATGTTTACCACACAAAGTCTTACGCAATGTTTAATTTCAGACTTTAATACAGAAACTGGAGGAGCAAATGAAGGAGGAGAGACGGGCTTTTGAGGAGGCTCAGGAAGAAGAGAGAAGGAGAACACAGAAGCTTCATTGCAGAGCAGCCACAAAACTCCAAGCTGCTCTTAGAGGAACATTAGTGCGTCGCTGGAGCAAAACAGAGCTGAGCAAAAAGAGAGAGGAGGAGAAAAAACGTGAGCAGGAGAAGAGAACACTGGAGAAGTTGAAGATGGAGAGAGAGGAAGAAAAAAAGCGGATTGAGGAGGAAGAACGCATTCAGAGAGAGGAGACAGAGAGACGGAGAGCAGATTATGAAAGAGCAAAAGAACAAGAGCGCCATCGTCTGGAGAGAGAACGAAACGTTGAACAGCAGAAAAGGGAAGATGAGATGAGGGAGAGAATTAAGAGGGAGGAGAAGAATAACATTACAAGTGTTAAAGATGATTGCAGGAGACAGGACGTGGATGCAGACAAAACCAATAAAGAAATGCAGAGAAAAGAAGCCAAACAGAACCTTCAGGTGGAGGATCAATGTAAAATAGAGGAGGAAAGAGACGAAAAGAACAAAATCAATGTGCTTATTGTGCAAACTGAAAACAAAGACAATATGCTCAATGCACAAAGAACAGAAGATAATAATGAAATAATAAGAACACTGGATAAGACATCAGAGGGTGACATAAACACAATAGAAAAACAGGATAAATCCCAAAGCATAAACGCATTAGATTACACAAGGCCTCAAATAAACCATTATAAAGAAAGAATAAAGAGCCATGGAGAAGAAACTGAAACTGATAGCAATGAAAAGCATGAACAATCAAGAAAAATGACCAAAATCATTGCACACTCCCACATAAATGCACATCAAGGTCTTTCCAATGACCTTGCCATTGGTCAAGATCATGCAAAGAGCATAAACTCAGACTTGATGATGCCTGCTTCTGATTTGAATGTAAAATCAACTGAAATGGAAAATAGCTGTTATCGAAATACTACAGAAAGTGAGACTAAGAACTATAAAGTACAAAGCCAAGAATCGGTTTCAGCATGTCTACCTGACAGCACAGAGCAGAAGCGGCTGGCCTGGATGATGAGCTGCACTCCATGGTCCAAACTGTCACTGCAGAATAAAAGGAAGGAGCAATCCAAAAAGAGAAAAGCAAGAAAAAGGGGACCCAGTTTACGTCCTTTGTCTGAGGACGCTATTCTCAAAGCAGGAGCTTGGAACTCTCTCAAACAAGTAAAAATTAAGAGTTTGACATGAGTTGTATGTTTATTGTAATGTAATAACCATTGTCACTGTGTGGTGAACAAAACAGGTTACAACAGTGATGCTGGAAGACCTGCCGGGCTGCAGCTTGTCCACACTGTCTGAGTGTCACAAACTGCAGACTTTGACTCTTAGGCGCTGCGGACTTACATCTTTGGATGGATTAAACCAGTGCTCTCAAATCAGATACATTGATGTTCAAGTAAGAAAGAACAAACTGTCCAGTGATGTATTGATTATGTACATTATTTTGAACCTTGCAAAAATATTTTCATTATATATAGCAGAGATGCCCAAAGTAGGGCCTGCGAGCCAAAGTTGGCCCATGGTAACCTTTGATTTGGCCCACTGTCCCATCTGATAAGAGAGTGAGAATGATAGAGAGGGTTGGAGCGAATGTCTTTGGGTTTTATCGCTTTTTTTCTTTAAAGGCAGGAACAGCTTGACTAGTGTATTCAGCATTGAACTCTATTGTGTTATAATAGGATTAGTTTACATAAAAAGTTGATTAGTTAATATAAATAATATAATTAAAATAATAATAATAATATTGAATTATTTAGCAAATTATACGGTGGCCAAGAGAGCTTAGCATTCTGCAATTTAAGAAAGCACATGTAATTACAAAAAATCTTCATCAATTTGACAGCACACGTCTTGCAAATTGGTCACAACACAAACAACTGAAGAAACGCGCTGCAAATTGGTCACAACACTTGCAATTATCCACGTAACACAACAGAAATGTTTCAAGGGGGCCCAAAAACATGATGGACCATGCTGAGATATGGATGTGTTATTATGCCTTGACTGTTATGCCTTGCCCAGTAAAGTGATTGGTGGTCTTTGAAAGGTGAGTTGTTTTTCGTTTATTTTATTTATCCTCATTACATGACATAATAACACATCCATATCTCAGCAGGGTCTTTCATGTTTTTGGGTCCACTCAAAACAGTTCCGTTGTGATCAATTTGCAGCATGTTTCTTCAGTTGTTTGTGTTTTGACCAATTTGCAACACAAGATCGTTTCTTTATTTGCTGGTGTTTTTTGTAATTGCATTTGCTTTTTTAAATTGCTCCGCGTTTAGGTCTCTTGGCCACCATAAAATTCCCCTTGGCAAATTTATTATAATACGGTTTGCTATATATTCGGCCCACAGCCCTCAATAGAGTTTGGTTTTTGGCTCTTTATATAACACTTTGGGCACCCCTGCCCTGCTATAGAGTATACAGTATTATTCAAAATGAACATATTTGTGAAAGTTTACTTACACTGTAAAATTTGCTGGGTTCTGCACAGTCCTCATGAACACAAATTGATTAAGTTAACTTAATAGTTTTTATAAATTTCAGTGAATTGAACATAAGACGATTAAGTTGTCCTAAAAATGCTTAATATTTGTTTTGTTTCAACTCATTTTAAATAAGTAGATAGGAGTAGCATCAAAAGTCATTTTTTGAGTGTCGTTTTCCAAGGCCTCATTTATTTGATCATAATATAATAAAATAGTACTAATTTACAGTATAGTTAAATATTTTCACAATTTAAATTGCATGATTTCTAATTTATTACTTTAGAATTTTATTTATTAATGTGAAGACAAAACTGAATCTTTATCATGCTTACCCCAGTGTTCAGTCACATGATATATCTAATACCTGATATCATTCATAATTTGCTGATGAAGAATTGCTGCTGAACATTTCTTATTATCATTGTTAAAAATATAAGCTTAATATTTTTGTCAAGACTGTAGTTATTTATTTTTAGAATGTTTTCTCTGATGAAATATACAAGTTATTTAAATGATACATTTGATAAATTTAATGCATCTTTTACTTTCTTTTTTTTTAACCTAATTAAAGCATCGGTTTAATACATTCTAAGTAAAAGTAATAATTTTTAATAAAAATTAAAATAATTGATAAGTTTGTTTTTAGTTTTCAAAATTATTTGCTGGAAGCTTAATACATTCTTTGAGGGATAGTTCACCCAAATACAAATTATGTCATCATTCACTCACCCTCCACTTGTTCTGATTAAGTTTCAAAGACGATATTTGAAGGAATATTATCTATTGACATCTGTATTTTTTTTGCCCCTATTATGGATGTCAAAAGCTAACATTTCCCATCATTATTCAAAATGTCTTTTATTTTGTGTGTATGTTCAACTGAAAAAAAAAATTAATCACAGGTTATGGTCAAAGGGGGATTTATTTATTTTTCATTTTACTATTTTGTGGAAGCTGTGATAGATTTTTTTTGTACAACAATGTGTATCTGTATAGCTCATTGTTTCTTTGTTGTATTAAGGAGAACTCAATTACTCATGTGGACTGTGAAGGTCTTTCCAACCTTCAGATCCTCCTTCTGGGCAGGAACCAGCTGATGAACATTCACGGTCTTGATGAAGCTCAAAACCTGCAAACTCTTCAGCTCTCACACAACAACATCTCTCTCATCAGTGGGTATTTAAACTCGAAGCTATTATTGACTTTTGGCATTTTCTGCATTGTGTAAAGCATTATCTAGTGCACAGAATTAGCATTCAGTGTTGATTGTTGTCCTTGTCCAGTAGAGGGCATCATGGTTCCTGTTTTGGCTGTTCAAATGGCCTTTTGCCCTCATTCTGCTCTCAAAAATATATCTTGATGCTTCTCATTTCTAAGAAAATGGCCCCATATTAAATACATATGAATAAATGTGTCATAAAGAAGAGAATATAAACAATTTAAAGGTATTTGCTGCCAGTGTTAGATGATGTCCTGCCAGTGCTTCATTTTTATATTAGATTATCCTCTGGCTGGTATTAGATATTGTCACCACAGCCTAAAATTACCTTCACACACTTTTGCACAGCTACTGACTGAATGATATATCTTTGCTTTCGTAGGTGGTTTAGGAGCCCTGAAAATGCTTCTGCATTTGTCAGTAGACCATAACCAGCTGCTCAGCACCAGAGGTTTAAAGGAAATTTATACCCTTTTGCATCTGGACTGTTCGTACAATTACCTTAGTCACGTTGAGGGTTTGAAGAATTGTGCTCTTCTTAACACATTGGACCTCAAAGGAAACAGTCTGACTGAGGTAAATTTTACACTAGCAAAGAAACAAGCAAGATGAGATCATGTCTGTTTATCCACAGGAATTTTATAGTGTAATTGGACTTTTCCATTACGGTGATTGAGAACTGTTTTTTGTTGTTATTCTAATTATGCCCAGTGAAATCATAGATGTTCGTTTAGAATTTGTGTAGAAACAAATTTTCGTCCTAGTGTCCAGGAAATGCGTAACTTGTCAGTGTTCATTACATGAAACTCATATACTAAAACCCACACATCCTTAAGAGAGGCGCCATTTTTTAATTGAATTATTGCTATCTGTTATGGTTAATGTGTGGATGTTAGTCATGTTTGTTCGTGGCGAGGCTTAAGTTTCCACCCATCTCAGCTCATGGGAGAGTGTTCATTGTTGGAACAGAAAAGATGTTTTTGTTGTTCTGGTACAGCTGCCCGTTCTGCAGAACCACGTTCTTTTGAGGGACCTCTACCTAGATGACAATCTCATTCCTAGTCTTGATGATCTGAAATCTTATTGGCTCCCTTTGCTCCAAAACCTCTCTGTGGTCCAAAACAGGTAGGCCTTAATGACCAATGATTGCATAGCAAAACCTAATAACTGCATAACTAAGCAGCCATTATTTGTCTGACTAGGCAGGTTGCAAATGAAGATATTTAAAGTTATTAAAGCTCCCTCATCCTGATAGACAGCAATGGTCCCAACTTGTTCAAAGTCCAGAAAAATGGCATCCTCGAAACAGATCATATACTTTCAGTGGTTCAAACAGAATATTATTGAGCTACATGAATGCTTTTGTCCACACATAAAGAATGACTATTCAACAGTTCTTCTTCTAAGTGTCAGTATAGGGTGCAGGTTCATGAGAGTGCTGTGCTCTTTGTCTGTTTCACTCTCAGATGTCTGAGCTTTGTTTCATACGTCGTGTGCAGGCATCTGGGGTATAAATAATTTTTGAACACAGCTGGTCCAGCAGTAGCTAATACATGATCCACCAATCATTCAATTCTTAACTCACCGTAAATAGCCAGAATTTATTACCTCAGTAGCTTCATTTTGAAGAATCCCCCCTTCCACCCCTACTCCTCCTTCCAGACGGCAGCCCAGTGGTTAGCACTGTTACAGCAAGAACATCAGTGGTTCAAGTCCTTACCAGGCCAGCCAACGTTTCTGTGTGGAGTTTACATGTTTACATGCTCACGGGGGTTTTGTCTTGGTTCCCTGGTTTGCTCCAACAGTCCAAAGACATGCGACATAGGCGACTTGACCAAACCAAATCGGCACTATAAACGAGCTCTAGTCAGCAGTATTTTCCATAGTAATCCATAATTTGTCATTTATAAGCAAAGAATTTCTCGAGATCTACCTGAGCTCAAACTCCCCTCTCACCCTTCAATCTGGTGGGAGCCCAGGGCTCAAGCATCTTTTTGAGCTCAGGGCTCTCTCTCTAGGGCAGCATGCCAAATATGCTTTATTATCTACCTTTCTGGACTGCGTTGGGACCATTGCTTTCTATTGCAGATCAGGAAGCTTTGAGATTTCATCCAAAATACCTTAATTTGTATTCTAAAGATGAATGAAGCTCTTGGGGGTTTGGGACAACATGAGTTGAGTAATTATTGACAGAATTTTTAATTTTAGGTGATCTATTGAAATCCTACTTGTAATCCTACTTAAATGCCACATTTTTGCAATGTTTAAATATGTTCATATGTCAAATTTAACATAAAAACACTAATGTACTGTGCTAAGATGTTTTGTTGTTTTAAAATTGTTAACTTTTCTTCACAGCATAACACATTTAAGTCCACTCTTGGACCTAGTGTCTCTGAAGACACTGGATGTCAGTCATAACTGTCTGTCAGGTAAGCTTGTAACCTTTCTTTTTGATCATTTTATAAATGCTGAGGTGCCAGACAGTATCTCACTGTCAAACAAACAAAAAATATAACAATATAATAAGCAAGAAACCTTACAAAGCCCTGTTAAACTACTGTTTATACACAGACCCACAAGCTGTGATTACTGAGATTCAACACTCCAAAATATTATCTTAACCACCATCACTCGTGTTTGAAAATTAAATCAGGAATCAAATATCAAAGAAAACATCATTGCAAACATCAAACAAATACACACTCATAAAACTTTTCATGTAGGGATCAATTTGAAACAAACACAACAAAGCCATCAAGCCACAGATGTTCACTCTGTCTTTTCATCAACACAAAAATAGTTCAATAACACACACACACACAAAAGCACCTCAAAATCGAGAGTCAGAGTCAACAGTCACAGTCATTAGCGGTTTTACTCACGATTCCTTGTTTCGTTAAAGGTTGGGGCTTTGTTGTTGATGTGATATGAAGTGGGTCGACTCATTGTGAAATGTGAAATAATATTTTGTGTAATGTTTTTTACAATTCTGGTCTATATGAAAAATGGTCACTATAAATGGTTGTTTTATATAATAGAGCTGTAAAGCTTAAGCAATTTTTAAATTAAATCTATGAATACGTTTGAAATTTTTTGTTTTCTATTATAGTACATTGAAAGATAACATACAAATTTTGGATAAAACTACCATTATTATTCATTATTATTTACTGACCGGTTCCATGTACCGTTAAAGATAAAATGTCTGTGAATATTAATTGATTGCCCAGAAGTACAGTCATAACCATTTGTAGAGTAAATTGTAAAGTGTCTCTAAGGAGGGCGCTGTTTTGACTTTTTTTTTAGACTTGCAGGACTTTTGTCTGAATCTTCAGGAATGCAGCAGTCTCCAAGAACTTAGCCTGACTGTTAACCCATTACTGCAGGAAAACAACTGGAGGTAGGTGTGACGCAAGGACTCAGTTTAAAACCTTGCACATTGACAATTAGATTAATTTTTCAGTTTCTTAATAGCACTTATAACTGCCAAAATGCAGAGGCACATCAACTTTTTGTTGATAAAAGAAGCATATAGAAAATGTGGCTCCTCATTTTATAAAAAGGTGATTTATCTTGGATCGGGTAAAAGCTGTCATTGTGCATTCCATCAAAAGTCACTAAGCATTTCATAATTGTCAGAGAATGTGAAACTAATGTGAACAGGGACTTTGGCTGGAAGTGCAGCAGGCGTTTAAAGCAGAATAAACATTCCTCTTTACCGCTGAGCTTCCGGCCCATATCACTGCACCAGCCATTGTATCTGTGTCCACTATTGGATTACTCAGTGACATCTGTACGCACGTGGACTTAAGTGTTCGTAATTCTGAAAATATTTGCTCAGTGGGGGAATATTTTGTGAGAAAATGTGCTCCTAAAGTTCTTAATGAGCAAATGATGTTCTTATGGACCGTAAAACCTAACAGTCTAATTTACTAGATGAAACAAGTATATTTTACTCAAATATCACTTAAAGTTCAATATACTATTAAGGAATAAGTTGTGTGACCTCAAAAACAGATTATATTAAGTGGAACTCAATTGGAATGAACAGTGTTCTAGCTTTTTTGCTTCCAATTGTTAAATGAAAGCAAACGCTTAAATTAGGTGTTTTTTGTGTGTTTTTGATCAGCATTAAAATAACTGAAGGGGGGAGATCAGCAATTGTTTATTTATTTGTTTATTTATGTTGTTATGTTGTGGTTTGTGACATTTTTGTACGTTTTGGGGGGGTTTGATTGTTCTGAAAAGTAGAGCCTGTCATTAGGTTGATGACTGTGTTACTTAACTTAAAGTTTCAAAAATATAAATTAAAGTTTAAGATATAAATAAAGCTTCAGAAACATAAGTCATTAGGTGCAATAGGTGATTGTCTTTAGAATTGTAGTTGTTTTTTTGCTATGCTAGTTGAAAGTCTCTTCACATCCTTAAAGGTATCATTAAATTAAGTGGCTGTATTGATATGTATTAGAATATTGTGTGGAAGGTGTAGGACCATGAGAAGTTTGTGCAATCAAAAGGTTTGGTCCAAACATTACGATAAGCTGTCCTACCTGTCTGTCAAAATATGTAAACGCTTACCTCCTTGCACCCTGTTCATGCAGAAACAATTACCTCATCTGGGTGTTCACTGACACGGTTGACTGAGAGCTGCAGGCAAACATCAACAACCTGCCTTCTTTTTTAAAGTTTGGTATTGGAAATAACTTTACTATAATTTTTCTCCTTGGTAAATGTTACAAGATTTATTGTAGTGATGTTGTCTAGTAGGAATGTCCTGATCAGGTATTTTTGCCCTCGAGTCAGAGTCATTTGATTTTAAGTATCTACCGATTCTGAAACCCGATCCGATACTTCTTTAATACATAAAAAACTAAATAAATAAGAACGAAGAAACAGATCCAGGATGTTCCTTATTTTTTATTTAATACACCTTATTTTAACATTCAACAACTCTGTTATCAAACTGAGCACATCTGTGAGGTAACTTACTGTAATAAATAACACCAATTCTTCATTTTTGGGCTTTTTTGCAACAGTAAATCTAAAAATAATCTAATTTAAGAACAAATAGCACTTCAACTTAAAATACCCGGCAGGCAATCCAAGTTTACATATCTCACAGTTTGCTATGGCAATGTTGTCGTCATCCACTTTATAATACCACCAGACTGCAGACCTCTCACGATTTCCGATTCAAGCTGCTTTCGCATTCTACTTTGCTGGCATTTAACCAATAGAGTCTTTGCAACAAAAGTGATGTCATGCCACACGCGTTAATCTTTCTGTGTGAAGTCAAGAAAGGTCTAACTTTGTGCCACCGCATATATATATATATATATATATATATATATATATATATATATATATATATATATATATATTATATAAAGATTATATGATCGGATCTGGATTGTGTAGTGGTCGCTTTGAATGGCGATTTGCGCGTTGTAAGCTTTCATTGTTAATGTGAAATGCCTGGATTAGCTATTGGAGGGGTGAAAATTACTAATACTGAATGTTATAATTGGTATATTAGAAGAAATTTGGTTAATAAGTCTAGTTTGTACCCAAAGGCTTTTTATAAATGGAAATTAAATTACCCGGTTCTGTCTACCATTAAAATTTGGCCTGGTATCAATACATTTTTAGTGCCTTATAAGATGAAAAAACTTTATTTAAAAATCCTTCATAATTACTATCCCTATAATTCTTTACTGTCTTAATTTAATACAAACAATTCTTCGCAATGCACATTCTGTAATTCCAATCTGGAAACAATAGCCCATTTATTTTTACAATGCAATTTTGTAGAAAGGTTTTGGACAGAAATATCTTGGCTTGTTTTCTCAGCTCACAAAAAACTTTTTGATTTTAAGACAATTCATTTATTGGTTTTGATTTGGGAGTCAGATTGTAAGGAAATGCACAATATGTTAAAATTTTTTAACTCTTTGTGGCCTTTTCCTTCTTCACAAACTTAGTTATTCAGTGTTTGCCTAATTTTAGAAAATTTTGTATTGACTTGAAACTTTATTATGAATCTGCCTATCGCAAAATAAGAAAGCTGCTAAAACAACTGAACTGCTAAAAAATTATAATTAATTATATTATATTTATAATGTAATGTATTATATTATACATTATATAATATATATATATATATATATATATATATATATATATATATATATATATATATATATATATATAATTAATTTATTATATTAATTATATAATTATAATTAAATTATTAATAATAATATTATCATTATAATCATTACCTTTAATTTATCAGATCCTTTTGGTATGCCTATGTAACATTCCTAGTTATCTAAGTATAGTTTGAGATATTTATGTTTTATTTCTTTTGATATATATTTATATTTTTTATTTTGTTTACTTTAAATATTTGTTTTTCTTTCATGTATTTTTTCCCTTACCCCTTGTATCATTTGTGTTACTAGATGTACAATGAATATGTATAATTTGTATTCAGGTCACAAAATTTTAGAACAAATTATTGTTTTAGGTATTTCCTGTTACTTTTTGTTACTAAAAAAAAAATTCATTGTTATCAGGCTAACGTTCCCCATATCTCCTATTGCACCTTTACGTTTCAGTTGTACATTTAAGGGTTTCACACTAGCACTTTTGGTCCATTTCTGGGTTAGTTTGATGTCAAAGTACGGTAGGTTTAGCTAGTGTGAACAATGTCCTCTGAACTCGGATGCTCACACACAAACCAAAAGATTCAGTAAAAGCAGATCGACTGTGATGTGCATACATCTTTCCATTTTGGTGCCTTGGCTTTTGTGGCCATCCATTACCTAGCAACAGCTGTACACACAACAGCAGCTTAATGACGCAAGCGTACCGGGGTTCAGAAGGACAAAAAAAAGACAGTGTGAACACAAAACAGGCCAAGAAGGTGACAAAGGGGGACAGTCGAACTTGGGTGTGAAAGTGTGAAAGCACCCTAAGTTAAATTATCATTTAATGTGTACCTAAACTGAATTAGTTCATAGTACACAAATAAAACTTTTTTTTAACTTGACAATTGGTTTCCTGACATTTTTAAGGTGGTAGAAAAAAAGTGCAACCAGGAGTAATTGCTTTAATCCGATTGATTTATTTTTTTGAGTTCGGTTCATTCAGTCAAAATGGAAAAATGAACACTAAAGAGATTCACTGACTGTTATGACTTTAAATTTCAGAAAGCCCAAAGAGTGTAGCGTTGGCAACACATTTATTTTCCTGACAGACTCTTACTAAATGTACAAATTAAATATGGTGTGACATTCTCTCCTTAGCCGGCAGTAAAATATTTAGCTTTTTATTTTGTTAGTTATTTCTTAAACTTCATTTTCCACATTTTGCATGTGGCTTCCAAAGAGATGTCGGAGGTGAAATATATCTGTTGTGTCTTTACATCTGTTTTATTCCATATTGACGGATAGGAAGTTGACTGGAGTCAGGCTCAGTATTCCTCTGAACTTTGTCTAACCCTCAATGCCAACAACGGAATTAGAGCCAGTGTTTTTCTCGCTCTCCGCTGGCCCTTTCATCCCCGTCCAGTGATAACACAGCCTAAATTAAAGCACTGAAGGAGATTTCAAAGAAGTACACTGTGCACGACTTTTCTGAGTCTGGGAGAAAAGACTTTAGCTAGATTAATCGACTGCCGCAAGTTTCTTTGTTTACCGGGAAGTTTTCACGAGTAATGAATAGAGTCAGTTTTTGGTAGTAATTGGAGCCTGCATGGCGACTGGACACAATGTGGCCGAAAGAGCACTGGTGCATCACGTGACTACTGTAAAAATGACACAGCTGATTGTGATCACTGTTCAGAGACATATATTATGACTTCTCTTTAATGACTAAGTATCCTGTAAATATTTTGATTCTTTTTCTTAGCCATAGAGATGTTTTGATGAGTTTTATGGAAATATCAGCTCGAATAGAATTTGCCAATACAATAAATATTGTTATCAGGGTTCAGTTATTATAGTAAACTGAAAATCTGAAAATCTGAAATCATAAAAACATATATTTACTTGAAACAGACATATTTTATATTAAATATATTTATGTATATATATTATATATACCGTTGAAGTTATTAGCCCCTCTGAATTACTACCCCATGTTTATTTTTTCCCCAATTTCTGTTTAACAGAGGAAAGTGTTTTTTCACATTTATAAACATAATAGTTTTAATAACTCATTTCTAATTACTGATTTATTTTATATTTGCGAGGCAGTGGTGCAGTAGGTAATGCTGTCGCCTCACAGCAAGAAGGTCGCTGGATCGCTGGTTCGAACCTTGGCTCAGTTGTGGTTTCTGTGTGGAGTTTGCATGTTCTCCCTGCCTTCGTGTGGGTTTCCCCCACAGTCCAAAGACATGCGGTACAGGTGAATTGGATAGGCTAAATTGTCCGTAGTGTGTGAATGTGTGTGTTTGTGTTTCCCAGAGATGGGTTGCGGCTGGAAGGGCATCCACTGTGTAAAAAACCTGCTGGATAAGTTGGCGGTTCATTCCGCTGTGGCGACGCTGGATTAATAAAGGGACTAAGCCGACAAGAAAATGAATGAATGAATGAATTTATATTTGCCAAAGATAAAAAGGGGGTTAATAATTCTGACTTCAACTGTATATAGTGGAGAGCAGGGACAAAAGTAACGTGGGACAAACATAATGAAGCGGTTTTCTCAAAGCCTTGACAACATTTGCTTTCCAGGCTAAAACACCACATTCAGCCTGCCACTCCAGGTGGAGCTGTCAAATATCACCTGATTTTGGAACCGTGTCCCACGATTGGGTCCGATTTTCAGTTTTTAAGTGCGGTGCAATCTCTGAGTCCCTAGTGACAAAAATAACAGTTATTTGTGTCCCACTGCTAATAGCCATGCCTTATTTTTCACTTCCGCATTAGAGTTGCCAGTGTTTTGACTCAAATGTTTTATAAAATAATGCACATGACCAATAATACTAAAAACTGTTATTATTTTTTTTTAAATTTCACAATGTTGGGTTGCTTTTGACACATTTGATGTTAATGTAAATCTAGCAAATATTGTTGTGTTACTTGTTTCCCTACTGACAGGGTCAAAAGTAACAATGTGCAATTTATGTTTAAGGTGAAATTATTTTCAAGTTGTTCTACGTTTTTTCAAAATATCTCCCAATTTTGACAGAGCACACTGGAGTTAGTAACCACAGCAAAAATATATTTATGTTTAAAACATTATCATTTAATGTTAAATTTAACATTAAAACATTATTTTTAAAAACTTCTCTCATTTCTCATAAAAACTAGCTTTCGTGCCCACTCTTCCCTATATATAGTACACCCTTTTTGAAAATGAATTTTTGCATCCATTTCACAGTGAATATAGGTACTAATCATTTTTGGTACATTTGAACAGAACATATTTATTATATATATAAAAGAAATATTGCAAAAAAAAAAAAAAAAATCAACCACATTTTATATAATTTTTTTTAAAAAACATTTTATTTAATACTTTCCACTAACATGTACATGTGGATATACTCATTTTTGGATTGTTATCATTAGGTTATTTTGTTAGATTAGCTCCAAATTTGGCTTCAGTTCTATGTTTATTGTATATGCACAAATACAATATTGTATAGCTTCCTAGAGAAAATATTTATGTAAAAAGGTAGTTATTTTCTGAACTCATTTATGCTGCATATAAATAAATATATTTTTAAAATAATTAATAAAACTATAAAGTAATAAAAACTTTATAGACATATGCAAAAAAACACAGCTAAATTCTAAACTAAAATGACTAAACATAACAAATTACAAAAAAAATAAACAAAATATAAGGTATTAAACTAACCTAAAAATATTAAAAGTATTAAAAATAATAAATGAGCAAATAATAATAATAAAAAATATATAATAAGTCACTGAAGTTATAGAAATCATCAGTATTTTTATTATTATTTAATATATTACTCATTAATCAACACTTGTTCTTCTAAATCAATTGTACCTCTCTCAGCAGGATTCAGCTAAGACTCATACACTCTTGCACATTGAAACAAACCAAAAAAGCTATATTGGCCACATGAATGGCTGTCACATCTTTGGAATGAGGCCAGTGAACCCTTCGTGATCGTGCAGTTTCAAGCTGAGAAAGGCCGGCTCTGACTAAAACTTTCACTCGATGCGCAGACGCTCTGTTGATTCTCCTGGGTCCAGAATGTCAAACTCATTAAACGTTTTATCCCCATTTCCTAACTGATTTCATCTGCTGAATGTAAATACTCTCCAATAGAAAGCCCACAGAGACATGGAGAGATGGAAGGGTTGAATTTAAATTGACCTGTTACTTTTTTATGATTGTAGTGGACACAGTACAATTGCTTTGGAAAAGAAGCTGTCATTTAAGTTAATTAGTAAAGTCTTTAAATCACTTCTTAATATTTAATAAGTTTTAAGGTCAACTTATTTCATGTTTTGTGAATTTCAACCATTGCTTTAAAATGGTCCTTAGTGTTTTTTTACATAAAATAAACAGTCACTAACAATTGTTTCTAAGAGCTTTGAGCACATTGTGTGGTCGTTTCACATTAGATTTTCATCAGGTAAATCTCCTAAATGGCTTTTCTTCTCTCAGGTCCTTGATTCTGGAGACAGTGCCTGGTTTGATTAAGTTGAATAATGAGCAGATTGCAGCAGCAGCAGTGGGGCTCTGGAAATGTCCAGAACAGAAGTGGAGTTTCCAGGCTCTCTGTCAAGCACAGCAAAAGCAGCGTCATTCACTCCTCCAGCAGCAGAAGATGGAGATCAGGTAATCTATGTTTAAAAAAAAAATTTTTTTTCACACATTCCCACATCTTATTTGTTTGTATGTTAAATAGTTTGGTTATTTATCTACACCTTCATCTACAAATTTGAATAAAGGGCTTTCAGTTCCACTTAATGCTTTTTGCTTTAAGTTTTTACTTTATTTTCTACAGTATCTATATACAGTGCTCAGCATAATTGAGTACACCCCGTTTTGAAAATGAACATTTTTATCCACTTTTCAGTGAATATAGGCAATGCATTTTGGTGCATTTAAACAAAACAACATATATATTTATATAAATATTGTTTTAGTCACAGAACCTATTCAGAAATTGAAAGATAATACAATTAAATTCAAGCAAAATATTTTTCTATTTATTTTTCTTCTTTTGACTTTTCATTATTTTAAAACTTGTATTTACTATTTTTCTACAACGTAAGTTTGGCTGTACTAGTTTTTGCATGGTTATCGTACGTTACTCTGTTAGATAAGCTCCAGATTTAGCTTCAGTACTGACTAATCTATTGTATATGCACAAATATAATACTGTATAGCTTCCTTTTAAAAATATAAATTTAAAAGATAAATTTGTGTAAGGTGTACTTATATATGCTAAGCACTGTATGCATTACTACATGTAATGTATAATGTATCTAAAATATGTGTATTATACATGTATTACTTCAAATTTAGTGAAACATGGTTATAAGTCAACTAAAATGACAATTAGCTGTTTAAAACACCTTATTATTATTTAAACTTATTTTTTAGCTAGTTGCCCAATAAAAAAATACTTTATTATTTAATAAAAACCTTATTTAATACACTTTAAAATTAAATTAATGAAAATTATATGAACTATGACTAAAATGGCTAAAACTAAAATGACCAAGTTACTAAATCCTAAAAACTAAAATAATATATACACTGTAAAAAATCCTGGTGGCCTTAAATCTTCAAGCTGAAGCAAATTAATCTTTGAGTCTATTGAAGTTAGAATGTGATTAACTTAGTTTAATAAGTTAAAATGAACTAAAAACATATGCTGTCAGGAGTAACTGATCATATAATTTTTACAGTGTAGTAATTAAGCCCACTTTAGCTCATCATTTCATATGCTTCTTATAGATTATGCATGTTGTCTAACAAAATAAATTTTTTTCGTTTAACACATTTTACCAAGAATTAAAATTCTCTGCTACGCCTGAATTTAAAGGGAAAGACTTCAGAACACTTCAGTATGGGGACCAGTTGTCATTTTTATCCGTTGCTTTATTTTTATTGAGAACTTGTTAAAATTTTACAACAGAACATTTTACATTCAAAAATATACAATTTAGCCATATTGCACATGAAATAAAAAACAAATACAAAGTTAATAATAAGTTAATAAAAAACACACCATTTGTGGGGTGGGGGGGTTCAATGCATTCAACAGTTGTTAACAATGTAATAATCAATCCATTTTTTCCAATGTTTAAGAATTAAGTGCTTTTTAAGTCTCAATATAAATGTCAATTCTTCTATATTGCTTATTTCCTTCACAATTTCTATCCAACACTAATAGAGGGGGTGTCATGCTTATACCAGTGTTTGGTAATACTCTTCTCGCTTGCCACATTTAATATATTTACAAGTCGAGAAAATATGGAGATGATCTACATCAACCTTCACACATATTCTCCATCAAGTTTGATGTGTGGACAATTGTTTGCTTTTAATTCTGGGGGTAATGAAAAAACATACCAGATATTTTCAGGCAAATTCTTTCCACCTTTGCGAACGTTTATTTTACAGGCAGAAAGCCATTTTTCAATTGAATTTTTTTCTGCTAATTCTCTTTCCCATTTCTGCCTAATGTAGTTTGTGGAATCTTTTCCATTCTTATTAAGGGCTTGGTAAAAAAGAAGAAATTATTTTATTTATTTATTTATTTATTTTTTTAAGAATCTATAATTAGTTTTATTAATTCATTCACATCCCAAAATGTCCTTTGCTTTTTATTTTATTTTTAAAGTAATTTCGAATTTTCAGATAGCGGTAAGTCTTTTTTGTTCAAATTATTATAGTTGTCATTTTTTACTGGTTTATTAGTTTGCATTGGTTTTATTACTAAATATTTAGCATATATCAATGTCTCATTTTGCATGACCACATCTCTAATCCCATCAGATAGCTAATTTTAACCACCAAATCTATCTTACAAATTATTAATCAGCAGTAAATTAGGAGTTTTTTTTAAAAGCAGAAGTCATAGTTAATAATACATTTGTTCTCCAAAATCCATAGTGTCTATAGTACATTTGTGTATAGTTTAATAATATTAAAACAGTAGCAGATTAATGGCAGAGAAAATTTAATCTATGTATGTAATTATTTTTAAAATGTTGTCAAATTTAGAAACGAACATTTGTCACATTAATTTTCCTAATTAGTAATTTAATTTAGAATTTCAACCAAATATTATATTTTCACTTTTGGCAGTACAAAAGCCCCTCCGACGCTGTTGCAGACCACCAGCACATAAAGCCGAACACTTGGTGCGTTTCATAAAGCATGATTGGCAGAAGTCTGTGTGTCCTGTGGTTCAAGCTGAGGTCTCTCATGGCTTGGAGGACTTTAGCGATACCCCGCTAACCCTTCCGGCGCGCGCTCTGCACAAAGGCTCTTTTGCACACCCACAGGGACCCGCTGCAGCCGTTTAACATCTGACCTGACCCAGAGTCAGTCCCTGGCTCTGGCAAGGTGAAGACTCTGCCGTCTGACCGATACAATAGTAAACCAATGCCTGTGTTGATTAGAGTGACAGGCTGAGCTGAGGGATGCCATCAAACCGCTCCAACAGAACAGACGTTATGCCATGACTTTACAGATAGGCATGTTGTGTTGTTGCGAAAGTAATGTTAGGTCTTCAAACCCTTTCCCAATTTTTCTCCCGAGTTAATTTCAGTTGTCAGTAAGTAGGGGAACTGTGTAAGGTCTAGGGTTGTATTTATTTGCCTTGGCATTCTTTTTTACAGCTTGTAATAATGTTTGGCTTTCAGGACATCCGTTGCTGACTGTACATGCAAGTTGACATTCATTTGTTTTAATGAGGTAATCAAATTAGCCATTTTGTTATACATCTTTAGATTTCGACATGTTTGAGGGCTAGTTTTGTTTCTCAGAGAACAAATGTTCATTGCAGTTGACTCTTTCAAGGCTCTTTTTCACGACTTCATTATGGAGAGAAGTGAGTGTTGGACGGGTGCAGATGCCCTCTTAACCGTGTCAGAGGATTAGAATAGCAGGGACAGAGCTGGTTTCTAATGTTGACAGGGGTCAGGGCCAGGAGGGGACCAATCTAGCCACGGCTAATAGAGTAATTAGAGTGGTATTGAGACATCTTTGTAGAGACTTCCTGAAACAGTTCACTATATGCCCCTTTTAAATCCCATGAGAAATATCTTTGGTAGAGGCTAGTTTAAATACTCTTGATGATGTTGGTGAATAAAATACTCTTATATTAGATTCACTGAGATACTATTGTTTTTGTATCAATAGATGAAATAAGTTTGTGTTTTTATATTTAGTATTTTCCATTTTAGTTGAAATTGTGTTGTTTTTCATGCATTTCTCTTTAAATATGGTTTGATGTTTGGCAATTAATTGAAGGCAGATTCTAGTAAAATAATTTATGCTTTAATTACATCTAGGTTGAACTACTGTAATTAACTATATTTTTGGGATTAGTAAGACAACTCAATCCTGTTTACAATTAGTTCAAAATGTTACTGCAAGGCTTTTAAGAAGTACTGAAAAACATGACCACACCACTCATATTATGCTCATTGCACTGGTTGCCTGTGCACTATCGTGTCACTTTTAAAAAGCTTCTCTTGGTTTTAAAATGACTAAATGGCCTGGCACCTTCTTATCTGTCAGACATGTTAACTGTAACATCAGCCTGGTCGTTCTCTTCGGTCATTAGCAGAGATTATTATGCACCCCAAAGTCGAGGCTGAAATTCAAGGGTGACTGTGCTTTCGCAGTAGCTGGTCCTAGATTGTTGAATGCTCTGCCCCTCTGTATTAGATCTATATCATCTCTGTTTGTTTTTAAATTTAGGTTGAAAACTTAAATTTTTGATTTGGCATTTTATCAGTGAGAATTGTTTGTTTTAGCTATGATTTTATATTGACACAGTAAACTTCCATGCTGGAAGTTCTTTTGTGTGTTCAGATGGAGCAGCATTTACTACACAAATCGAATTTAATTAAATCTGTCAATAAGAACATCAATATAAGTGTTCTGTGAGGATGACAGCTGTTTGTGTTGCTTATCAATGATCTATGGCGTTGTGTAGTAAAACATGTAACATAGTTTTACTCCAAACTCTATTCATAACATCAGTTCGTGAGAGCGCCCCCTGGTCTTCAGAGGATATTTACTACTGATCAAATTGTGCTTCCTTGACCTAGTTTGTATTTTTTTTTTATTAATGTACATAATCACAACTGAAAATTAGCCTTTAATTAGCTGAAATAAAATGTCTCATTTACACACACACACAAACATGCACCCACTCACACACACAAATATATGAATAAGTTGACCTTTGTAACATGAATTTGCTACTTCAGTGCTTTGAGCTGTGATAAACATGCACTTTGTGTGTTCGTGCATATAATGGTATTTTCAAGAGCTGAGTGCTCATGAAGTGTTTATAATATGTATAAAAGAGTCAAAAAGAGTGGATTTTCTACAGGTGGTTTCTTAAGCCCACTCACACATGCTTAACAAACCTCCTGTAAAAAACACACGCTTTACAATCATAAACAAAAAAAAAAAAATCTTGTGCACTTATGAAGTGTGCTTCACACAGGTGAGTGGGCTTGACAAACCATGTGTAGAGGAACACTCTCTCTCTCTCTCAAAAACTTCCCTCTCCTTCCTCTAGCACTAAATTCTCTAGCACAAATAGTTCCTTTGTATAATTAGCACTTCTTGTGTGTGTGTGTGTGTGTGTGTATTGCCTCTGCTTGTTGAATTGCTGAATGCCTCTTTAATTGTAAGTCGCTTAGGACAAAAGCTTCTGCTAAATGACTAAATGTAATGTCAATGTCAAAACAGTGGCATGAATTCCTCTCATACACACAATAATCAGCTGCAAAGAGACGTATAAAACCTTAATGGATGCTGCTATGACTACAAAAAGAGAAAACGTATAATTGAGCATTCTGTGCTTTTAATAG
Organism: Danio rerio; assembly: GCF_052040795.2. Classification (NCBI taxonomy): domain Eukaryota; kingdom Metazoa; phylum Chordata; class Actinopteri; order Cypriniformes; family Danionidae; genus Danio; species Danio rerio. Next base: position 17,650,522 of record NC_141038.1, read on the forward strand.
TGGCATCACTTCCTGTATTTGATTAATTTAGATGTCTTCAGACCTTCAGTTGCATTTTTATTCAGCAACAGGCAGCTACACCAGAGTCTGTGTCATGTGCAGGACAGAACAAATGACATAAGATGCAAAGACCATCTGTCCAACACATTTACATTAAAAAAAAACTAAAGCTAATCTAAAAGCACAGATTGGAATGCAAAAACATGATCTGTATGAAATCATATGTGATATTTGTGTGCCTTTTTTCACAGTTCTGCACCCTCTAAACATGACGCCCAGCTTCTTGCCATTGGTCATCAAACAGACCTGTTCCGACTGGCAGTGGAGCAGCGTTATGCCCATGAATACGGTGACAGCTGTGTCACAGAGGATCCTGCACTGACAACAGTGTTGAGTAGTCCATGTGTTTTTCCTAAAGCATCTTTATCCGAAAATCCAGAGAAACAGCATCCGCTTACAAGAAACTGGCACAAACACAATCCACAGAAAACTCCAAATCCTCAATCTCACCTCGAACTTCAATCTGCTGACTGCATAGAGACGCAAAGCGAGAAGGAGCCTGTTCAGGCACTCAACCTAAAAATGTATGCTTCTCAAACACTGTATTTCTTTTACGTTATTAACTTTCAAAGCATTTAGTTTCCAATGATTTGAAGGTACATTTAATTTTAGCTGCAGGTAATCAAAATAAAGCTCATCTCTAAATCATTCAGATGACACCGGACCCCTGTTGGGTCTCTCTCCAGATGTTTTAACGCAGATGAATCATCCGAGTTCAGCGACTTTCATTTAGTCTCTGGTGACCTTGGTGAGTCATCAGATAAAATTGTCTTGTGCGTTGTTCCTCAGAGCGGCAGCTGTGGTGATCCAACGATTCTGGCGGAGGAGATGCATAATGAAGAGACGCGAGGGCCTCCCTGGCTTAATTGAAAAAACCAACACGAAATTAAAGCTTCATGAGGTGGAAGATACCTGCATTGAGAGACCTGAGATAAAATGGGCTGCTGTTGTTATTCAGGTGAGACTCACTTTTAGAGTTTTTACAAAACATTCACTTTTATTTTTGATCTTCTGCCTCATATCTCTGGAAAGGTGTTTTCCATACCTCCATTTATGAATGCAATAAATAACTGGAATAAAATTAAATCATCTTCATTACACCCATTACTGCCAAGAGCTTGTTTTGAATTGGTAGGCAGTGCTTTTGAAAACGGGCTATTCTTTTCCTGAGTAACTTCTAAGAGCTATTTTTTTCTCTCTCTCTTTGTGTTTAATGAGTCTCCAAGGACTCGGACCGAGGGAAAAAAATGATTAATCAGATTCCAACGTGTCGCTGGAGTGGGAGCGAGTGGGTTCTGATCCGTTAAGTCTTTTTTTTTTTTGCCCCGCGGGGAATACGCAGATTTAAAGGCATCCCGGTGTTACATTTGTCTTACAAAGCCAAAGTCACCGAAAGTTCAAACTGCAGACCGCGGGGCAATTAAACAGAGGTTAACATGTTTTATCTTCCTAATGGGATAACACACAATATTTATGCTTGCGTGTGATTCATGGCTGTGTGTATTGCCCCTGCAGGCTGCATGGAGGGGCTTCTTTCTGCGGAAAAGGCTGGCCCGTGCTTTAGCCGCTGCTCAGATCATAGAGAGCGATGAGGACTTTGAAGAGGTGGACATGGACAAATTCATTTTTGATGAGGTATGAGTAGATGCGTGGTGCTCCTGCCATTACGCTGAAGTCTGCAGACTGATAGCCCGACCCGCAGCGCTGACAGTCCTTTAAGTAGAGCTTGTAGTGGTAATGCTGGAAGCTGTCAGCGGTGATTAGGTACTGAAAAAGAGCAGTCAATGAGTGGGAAAGAGGGAAAGGAAAACGTTGTTTCTTTTTCTTATGTCACCTGCTATTTTCTGCCCGCTTGCATCACGTTTACTCAGCTTAACTTTGGCTTAACCTGTGCATTACACTAAGTGAGCTCATCTTTGTAGCATATTAGGCGATTCATTATAGTGCATTACAATGTTCAATTCAGTTCAATTCATGTTTATTTCTATAGCGCTTTTACAGTGTAAATTGTGTCAAAGCAGCTTAAAATCGAAGTTCTAGTAAATTGAAAAAATTCAGTTTAGTTCAGTTCAGCATGGTTTAAATTTCACTACTGAAAGTCCAAATCCATCGATGTGCAGCTCCACAAGTCCCAACCAAACAAGCCAGTGATGACAGTGACGAGGAACAAACTTCATCAATTGACGAAAGTGAAGGAAAAAAAACCTAAAGAGAAACCAGGCTCTGTTAGGCACGATCATTTCTAAACTTCTTGTGCGGAGCTGCATTCATGTTAAATTCATGTTTTTTTATGTGCTGGTGCTTTAATTTCTGTCTGTTTTGAAGTGGATTTTTTTGTTTTGCCGATGGTTGTGATCTGCTACTTGCTTTGGAGAAATAATAAGAAAACATCAAGATGCACTTAATTTTTTTTTTCAGATCTGCACTTTGATTTTGATTTTGATTTGTTTTGAACAGAAAGAGTTGGAGAAAGACTGGATAATCCTGCATTCCAATGCTTTGCCGTCCAGAATGATGCCATTTTCGGAAGAGCTGCTTTTGCCAAAGGTAACAGCCCTGCGGACCCTCCTTCTGTCTGTGGGCCGGCACAATCGCAGTCTCTCTGGGTGATTAAGTGCCGAATTTATTGCCTCCAAAAACACAATTACTTTCTGGGCCGCCTTAAACTTCCTTCTCATCAGCAAATGTCATTTTTCAGCGCGGTGCTTTTTCTTCTGCGGTTTCTTTTCTTTAGAGAAAGCTGGTCTTTTTCTATCACGGTAGCGAGGCTGTGATGTGATGCAGCTGCTGCTGTGGAGATGTAGAGATTGTTGAATGCACTTCAGTGGTCTAGAACTAAGATGAAAACCCAGCAGCAGGAATACTATCTGTTCATTTGATAAAAATTGAAAGTGCACTTTAAAGTATATCTTTGTGGTAGAAGCTGCATACTGACGCTAGTCATTTTTTGATCTTGCTACTTGCAGTCTCCACTTCTTCATCCAGTGCCACCAAAGACTCTACCTGTTTTTCCACGGCAACCAAAAAATGCCTGGTCTGATAGGGAAGATGCTTCCTGCTTGGAGCAAAGTGTTTCTCCTTCTCCTCATCTCAGCAGCAGGTGATATTTGGTTTTGTCTAATGATAATCATAATTTAAACAATAAATAATAAATTTATTTATAAAAAAATAAATAATTTATAACATTGTCCTGATTTTTTCTAAACATTTCCAGATCAGAGGAATCAGAAAAAATCCTTGAAGAATGGTATAGTTCTGTCCTTAAATAAATACTATTATGAATTTTTTTTTTTTGAATTTTCAAAACATTTAAAAAACAACATTTATTTCAGGGGCATCACAAATGACTCCACCGCCCTTCTCATCCTGAAGAGAGCTAATAAAATGAAGGGCAGAAAACAGCAGCAGAAGAGATTATTGGGTAATCATAACTATCTAACTGACCATGACCTAAAACAAACAAATTGCTAAATCTGTTAATGGCTGGTCACCTAAAAACATTAAGCCATAAATAGTCCAATTAATTTCATTGTTTCAGGTTTAGAAACCATTCTCATATCAGATTACACATTTCAGTATATAAATTCTTTGTGATGTGACAATTACACTAAATCGTATCACCTTATCAGGCATGTTTAGCATATTTTTAGCATTTTCCATATTGAACGATAATGATATATATTTCGACATAACTTGTTGATGCCTCCAGATTTAAAAGAGTATCCCAACAATGACTGAATCCACAAAAATTAGAGGGTCCACTAATTGACAACTCTTTTGGTCAATACATTTTCGGTGGCCGAATATTCGGTACATCTTTAATATTAACACACTTTTAGATTCCCATTGCCAATCACTGTGTGATTGGCGCTTAGATCAATATCGAGTAAAAAAAGTCCAGAGCTTATCATTGTTTTTGACAAATTTTATTGCGATTCGATATAATATCGTTCATCGGCCCAGCCCTAGTTTAGCATTACTAAAATAAAATACTAGACAATTGCTGAGTAACCCTTTTTCAGATTTACTTGCATTTAAGCCTCACTGAGTACTAGTATTAGGCCCTGCATACAACCATTCAACCATCCAGCTGCGAGTGCTTCTCCAACTTTAAGCGTAAAATGCACACTCCATGCCTTGCATCACTGCCAGCGTTAAAAAAATGCAATACTTCCATTGACAATAACAGAAAAAACAAAACAGTGCTCTTGTTTTTGTAACGCAAAAATGCCTCAACTGTTACTTTTAGTCCAATGGATGCATATTCTTAGTGTAATTAAAAAAACTCATAAAAAGTAATGTTCCAAATTTCAAGAAAAAGAACCAGGGTTTCAATGGGCTATATGCACAGCTAGTGTTTTTCTGCCAATGATGAACTTTAGGTGAAAGGTTTATGTGGCTTTTTTCAACTTCATAAGGTTCCTTTTACAGCATTGATGTTGTAATGTAATTAAAATATAATCAGTTAAATAGACTTAAGCATCCATTTGGTTGTTAAAGCATAAAAAAGGATGAAAGACCGTTTAAATGCAGGTATTGTCATTAGCAGCAGGCTAGCACAAAAACTCCATAAAAATACTGGGGTAAAATTAATTTTCATATTTTAAAGATATGGTTTAGAAAAATATAGTTTAATGCAGTGCTTCTTGTTTAGTCTTATACCCACTTTATATTGTATGTCAATCAGGCAGTGAAGGTCACTGTTTTTTTTTAAAGAAATCACATCTTAAACGCAGCGATTTTTGGATGGGATGAAGATTAACCGAAAGCCCTGGGGCTGGCTGACTAAAATTAAATGTCCATGTGCATATGGCCCATTGTCTTTAAAAACAGAACATATGAGCTAGCCTAATTTCTAAAAAAGTAAGACTACATGCTAGATACTAAATTTCATTTTAGGTTAAGATAAGCCATATTTATTTGTTTGAAATGGTTAATACATCCATATCCTTTAAAACTGAAAAAGCCATGCAACATTTGAACATTGGAGTCAAACCATTTGAAAACCCTAATTCCAAATACAGTGCATCCAGAAAGCATTCATATTCATAGAGCTTCACTTTTCCCCACATTTTTTTATACTACAGCCTTATTATGAAGTGGATAAAATTCATTTATTTCCTCAAAATTCCCCATAATGTCATTGTAAAAAAATATTTTTTTAAATTGTTATACAAATTCTGTAATACAAATTTATTACAAATAAAAAAACCTTAAAAATCACTTGTTCATAAGTATTCACAGCCTTTGCTTAATACTTTGATGATGCACCTTTGGCAGCTATTACAGCCTCAAGTCTTTTTGAATGTGATGCCACAAGCTTGGCACACCTGTTTTGGGGAATTTTTGCTCATTCCTCTTTGCAGTACCTCTTAAGCTCTAACAGGTTGGATGGGAAGCGAAGGTGTACAGCCATTTTCAGATCTCTTCAGAGTTGTTCACTAGGTTTTAGGTCCGGGCTCTGGCTGGGCCACTCAAGGACATTCACAGAGTTGTTATGAAGCCATTATTACTCTATTGATTTTTTGGCGGTGTGCTTTGGGTCATTGTCCTGCTGGAAGATGAACCGTTGCCCCAGTCTGAGGTCAAGAGCACAAAAACCTCAAAAGCAGGTTTTCATGCAGGATGTCTCTGTACATTGCTGCATTGCTGTACACCCACAGCATGATGTTACCATCACCATGCTTCACTGTAGGGATGGTATTTGCTTGGTTATGAGCGGTGCCTGCTTTTCTTCAAACCTAACGCCTGGCATTCACTCCAAAGTGTTCAATTTAAGTCTCATCAGACCAGAGAATTTTGTTTCTTATGATCTTGAGAGTCCTTCAGATGCCTTTTGGCAAATTCCAGGTGGGCTGCTATGTGCCCTTTACTAAGGAGTGGCTTCCATCTGGCAACTCTACCATACAGGCCTGATTTGTGAATTGCTGCACAGATGGTTGTCCTTCTGTAAGGTTCTCCTCTCTCCGCAGAAGAACGTTGGAACTCAGACAGAGTGATGGTGGTTCCAAACATCTTCCACTTGCTGATGATGGAGACCATTGTGCTCATTGGAACTTTCAGAACAGCAGAAATTTTTCTGTAACCTTCCCCAGCCTTGTGGCTCTAGACAATTCTGTCTCAGAGGTCTAAAGACAATTCCTTTGTCTTCATGCTTGGTTTGTGCTTTGATATGCACTGTCAACCCTGGGACCTTATATAGACAGGTGTATGCTTTTTCAAATTATGTCCAATCAACTGAATTTACCACAGGTGAGCTCCAATTAAGTTTCTAAAACATCTTAAGAATGATCTGTGGAAACAGAATGTACCTGAGCTCAATATAGAGCTTCACTGCAAAGGCTGTGAATACTAACGTACATGTGATTTTTCTGTTTTTTTACTGTTAGTAAAGTTGAACAATTTAAAAATATATATATTTTTACATTCTCATTATGGGGTATTGTGTGTAGAATTTTGAGAAAATAAATGAATTGAAACCATTTTGGAATTAGGGAGTAACAAAAAAAAATGTGGAAAAAAGTGAAGTGCTATGATTACTTTTCGGATGTACTGTAGCATTAGCACATGAAGGCTAGTGCAAGTCCTGTACATTCCTGCATTGCATTTGATTCTTTATAAAGTATATAGTACAATTCAAATGACTTCCAATTGGCTGTAAATCTGTACTGACACACAACTTATTTAAAAAAAACTCTGTGTCCTTCTCTGTATCCACAAAGTCTTTGTACTATACAGTGCATATTTGGTTGAACTATTCATCCATTTCCTTAAAAGTAACACCAGGCTTCAAGCTCTTTTTATGTTTCCTCTCTATGTCTTCAGCGTGCAGTTGTGCCACACTCGCATGGAGCTTGTGATTCCATGCAAAGCTTAATCTGCCATAACAGCAAGCAGCTCCACCCTACGCCATGCCTTGTCATGTTCGATTGACCCGTCTGCAAACATTCTTACATATATTCCATCACGCTTTGTGTTCCAACCAGCTTCATTACTGGGAACATCAGTGCTCTTACGTTCAATGAGCCGTGAGTCTAACAAGAATCCCAGACACAGTAGTTCTGGTCCTGGTCTGGATGCTCCAGGGTTGGCCTGAAGGCGGCTTTGATCAAGGTCAGGAGTGCGTGACTCTAATGCCACAAATCCAATCATGGCCCCATGAAATGAGGGCCTGTGTCGAGCTCTTAGAGCCACTGCTCCATGGGCCCTTTGGTCTCGTAATGGAAAGTGAAGTTTTGGTTTCTGTCAGTTTTCTGTTTGCGCTTGTCTGCTTTATGAATCCTGTGTTCGTATGAGCTCATTTGTGGCTGAGTTCCTGTCTGTGTTATGTGTTCTAGACCCAAATCAACGTTTGGCCCTGTTCAGGAGCCACAGTAAGCAGTGTGTTTCAGCAGAAGCTCAAAGACAAACACGTCCTACTTTTAAGGACAACTATAAAGGTAGGACTGAATGTACCCAGAAAATCAATTGAATTGTTATACAGATAAACTAATATTAAAAAGAATTATTTAATGTAGTGTAAGATTCAGTTGATTCACTATACAATTCAGTTTATTTAGCTATGAAACTATTTATTTTGCATTTGAATCTCAGTATGAATCACCTCATTAAATACACAAATTTTAACTATATAGTTAGTAGATACTGATGTGTTGGATAATTTGGATACTTTTTCACTTTGTTAAACAAGATTTTGTAGCATAGGTAGAGTGATTAGTTTAACACTGTAAATTTCAACAAAAACACACAGTGATATTGGTATGACATATGTACACAACCTGTTGCAACATAAGCTCATTCTGAAAACGTGGCCCTATATACATTTCTGGAGATCGCATATTATGTAGCCAGAGCTACATATAGCTGCATTTTATCTCGAAAACAAATGCTACGGGGCGGTATGATGCCATTCCTTTTCGCACTTACCAGCTGACTTCTTACCTCCGCATGGACGGCTTTTCCGCTGTTACTAGTTTGTCTGGTAGATCGACATGTACATCTGCAAACTTAAGATGCAGAGTGGAGTTGACTACGACAGCAGAGTTTGAGTCCAGTGAAGAACTGTTACAGAAAGCGGGTAAGACAAAAACAAAAGCCAAAAAATTAAATAAACAAGTAAATAACAGGGTGAGAATATGATAAAATCTGAAACATGGTAAAAATCAGGGGGCTTTTCTTTTTTTTAAATTGCTTTTTAAAACATTGCGGTTGGGTTAGGGGAAGGGGGTGGGCTGGTCAATAGGTACTTTTGAAAATACTATTGGTTGGGTTTAGGTAAGGGGGAGGGTGGGTTATCAGTTGGTTGGTCATTCAATAATTCTACAGCGGCCTCTGGTGGATTTACATGATAACAGTGCAAAAGCACCTGTAAGAGAAAATTGAGATCTGAAAAAGAGTACACAGTGGCCTCTGGTGCATTCGCGTTAACAAAAAACTGCAAATAAACAGCTCCTGGGACATATTTTGCTCTCTCTAGAAATGTATATAGGAGCACGTAATCAGAATGAGCCGGGGTTGATACAATATGTTGACTCTTGCAGAGCTTTAATTGATTAATATGTTATCAGGATGCGTAGAAGTGTACAGTTTTGAAAACTTTTTTTTTTTCTTAAACCTTACGCCCAGGGCACAAGTGATTTACTATGTGAACTCAACTTGAACCAATTGATTAAATTTAGAATTAAAAAAAAAAAATTCTTTACTTATACAGGCAAACTAATTTACACTATAAATCAACTGAATCACTTTGATTCACCATGTTTTGCATTTTTCTCAATGCAATCAAACTGATGCATCATTTAAATGAACTGATGCATTATATAGATACATTTTGTCTGTAAAAACAAATTGATACACCATATAATACTTGGATTCAGCTACGGTCAATTCACGATACTGTTCAGTTTATGAATATTTTTTTCTCTTCCTAAATAAACAAGAGCCCCTTATCAGTTTCTTTATGATTTACTGTCACTTTACATTTGATTTAGCATATGAAAAAAAAAAAAACTGATCAAACTGATGCACCAGTTGAATTAGTTGATTCACCTTATTACTCAACCAGATCACTTCATAACAAACTGATGAACCATATTAACCATATTAATAATTTTTTTCTCTATAAAATAAAATGATGTACCATATCAATTTCATTTGATAATTCACCAGAATTAATTTCAATACTACAGTAATAAACATTTGATGTGCATCATAAAATACTGTTATTATACTTTGTGATTAATATTTAATAAATCAACCAATTGTAGAATAATAAATATTGATATTGTATGTTGACTACTATTATTAATTATTTTGCCATTACAATAAAAAACAATCTCTACATAAAATAGTGCTGGGCAACAATTAATCATGATTAATCGCATCTAAAATTAAAGTTTGTTTTGACACAATATATGTATGTGTAATGTGTATATTTATCATGTATATACTGTATAAATACACACATGCATGCATATATTTGAGACAAGTATAATTTATTTGTAGATATAATAAATATATGTGTATGATTCAAATTATATATACATTTGAATATCTATGTAACTCAATTGTTTTGTATAGTTTTGTTTCTATGTGTGTATATCACATACACATAATAAAAATAACACACACACACATATATTATGTCATATATTATGTCTTTGCCCAACACTAAAATAAACTGATTTAACTTAAGTACTAATCAACTGCTTCACCAAATTACTACGTTTATCTCTATAGAAAAAAACTGATCTACTATATCAATTAATCAAATGATTTATTTCATGAATCAATTGTTGTCATTTACCAAAATATGGAACTTGCATAATTTCCCCATTTAGAAACTACTCCACTTTCATTACTCCCCATGGGCTCAATCCATACAGTCATTTGGGACATGCTTGGATCTACATTGCGTGTAATACATGAAAACATACACATCGTCTGATCAAATTGAACGCACATGATGGAGCTCGTAAATAGCCAGCCATTAGGTTGTTTGGGATGGTGGAGAATAAACAAGATGATTGTATTTCAGGAGGCTTTGTAGCGGACCTGAAGTGTGAAATTGAGTTAAGTACAGAGGAGGTCGGGCACTTAGGGGTCCCAGACTGAGAGAGAGCGCCGTCTATAGCCACAGTGCCACCCAATGGGGGCAGGGGTTGTCCAAACCGATGCTACCAATGGGGGTCAAGCGTAAGAGATAAGAGATAGAGAGTCATGCTAAAGAGCAGGTCAAATAAATGCAAAGACGTCCTCTTTATATGTATAATGGTTGCTTTCTTTCTTTTCTTTTTTGTTGTTGTTCCGACTCCTCCGCCAGTCCCGTGGCGTATGTAAGCCGATACCCATTTTCAAGTGGGTTACTTCATGTCCAGCACATCCACAAAAGAGAGCTGGGATAAAATAAACACGAGTGAGGCGGATATCTCGGAAAGAATCTGTCACGGCTTCGGGGGGCTAATCACCTCCAGAAGAGGGCTTGGAGCGCTCGGTTGAAATGTAAGCCCCTGCTGGGGGAAAGCAGGGGAGCGGCGGCCGGCCTGTAGCCTGAGGCGCAGGGCCTTCCGCGGGTCAGCAGAGGGGAAAAGCAGGTAGCCGAACCCAAGCCCAAAGCCAGGACACGCTCCCACGATGCCCTGCTCATGTGGGCTTTTAAGTTTTTAATCCTCAGAGATGCATTACTCTGACACGTTTTTTGGTGGAACGGAGCATATAGTTGCTTCGGGTTAACCTGTGTGTTTTCGCCGCTCTCCTGGGTTTGATTTGCACCATGTGTCCTGTATTTCCAGTCTCCTGTATCTGCTGGGCTTGGCACTGTATCACCGCTCTAGTAGATGATGCTTTGGGTTTGAGTGGATTCCTTTGCGAAGAAATCACACAAGAGAGTCAGAGGTTGTGGAAAATAATACTTCAGATCAGTTGAAGGACTTTAACTGACATATAATGTCTTGCTTAGGCTTTGAGATCTATATCTTATCATGACTGAATCTATTTTCAAGGTACAGTACCATTAGTAAACAGTTTGTTGGAGTGATTATTAGCTTTGTTAACTGCCAAATTTATATTGTTAGTTCATGTTTGCTCAGAATTATTAAATAATATGCCAACACTTTACAATAAGGTCCCATTAGATCATCTTAAGAGATTTGTTAATATAAACAAACAATAAACAATGCATGTATTACAGTATTTATTAATTTTTGTTAATATTAGTTAACGAAAATAAAGTTGTTCATCATTAGTTCTTGTTAACTCACAGTACATTAAGTAAGTCATAAAGTACATTCAGCCGGTTGCTATCGCAGAATAATGCATGTATATTCACTGACAGAGATGATTCAAAGTATGAGGATGAGCCTGTGTTATTAGTTTCAGCATGTCTCAGTGTAACATATCTTAAAATGTTGCAGACAGCTGTGTTATAACAGTTATTATTACACAGCTGTCTGGAATACTTGATTCTGATAGGCCATTCTTCAATCATCTCGATCATCCCTGAATACAATTATTTACCATTTTTTTAAAGCTTATCTTTTACAATGGTGTTCTCAACTGTTATGCCCCATATTGGACTCAATAAGTTGGTTGGTCTTTGCTGTTTTCAGCAAATTTTTAGCCTTTTTTTTATAATTATTATGTTTTGTGGCAAGAGGTATAATGTACATCTAGTTGGTTGTTATGTAAGGGATATTGTACCAAACAATACAAATTTTGAATTATGCATTAATTATTGCACGTTAGTAAATATTCATTCATTCGTTTTCATGTCGGCTTAGTCCCTTTATTAATCCGGGGTCGCCACAGCGGAATGAACCACCAACTTATCCAGCAAGTGTTTTTTTTTTTTTACGCAGCGGATGCCCCTCCAGCCGCAACCCATCTCTGGGAAAGTTAGTAAATATGTTAACTAATATTAACTAATTGTAAAGTCTGACCAATAATGATACCAGATAAAACTTTTGATTTAGTAATATTCATAAAGGCCAAAATTAATATGAATTGAGCTAAGTTTCAAGTATAACTAAGTATATACTAAGTATAATGTAAGCAAAGATAAAATAATAAAGTAGAAAAAGTTTAGATGTTATTTTTATTGTTGGTTCAATTGTTAAACATCTCAATAATATTTAATACATGGGCCCAAAAGTTTTTTATTTTTACAATTTCAGTTTTTTTCTTTATATATATAATTATTTTCAGAGGGTTTTAACCTTTAATGGATAGAATAGTGCAGAGAATTGACAGGAAATAGTTGAGAGCAGAGAGAGGAAGGGTCGGCAAAGGACATCGACAGCCGTGAGCACCATCGTGCTATATGTCGGTGCACTTAACCACTAGGCTATTGGCGCTGACACAATTTCAGTTTTTATGTAATTTCTAACATTTTAGTTTAGTGTATTTTTATTTTAGTACATAAAATAATTGTTCATTTTATGTTCATCATATACATTTTTTCTATTCTTTTAGTTCAACCAATGATTTATAGTCTTATCGTTTCACTCTGAGATTCATTATATTTCGTAATTGTGTCTGATTCCTTCAGATTGATGTGATTGACAGGCTTCAGGGTTGTGTGCTGAGCTTTTAGTGGCATGTGTTTGTGTGTGTGTGTGTTGACCGCTGGTTGACCGCCTGTGCTCTGCACTCTGGAGGTGAAGGTTTGACCCAGGGTAAAGGAAAGTGGGAGACAGAACCTCACGATAAAAGACCTGACCTCCTTCTTTGAGTCTGCTAGAAGAACTCCCAAACAATCAGAGCCCCATGGGTATGTCTCTGTAGCACACACACACACACACACACACACACACACACACACACACACACACAGAGAATCCCCCACATGCACCGTGCTTTGTGCACAGCCTGTGCGTGTGTGCATGAAGTGACTTCACTCCAGTGAAACAATTTAGGCATTTTGGACACCAGATTCCAGTTTAGTTAGTCAGACCCAAAAATAACCTGAAGATCTGCGGAAGCAATTTCGATGGATAAGATGATAGGACATATAGGCTTTAGATTATGAATGTTCCCTCTCTATTTATACTGTATGTGGTTCGAAAACAAAAAGTGGGTTAATGAGTGCATTTATTGTTTTTTAATTCATTGTAATTTTTAAAAAGAAAATATTATTTGCCATAATAAATGGAATGTCATTTAGTCGAACATAACTTCATATCTCAAAAAGAACTGTCAACCCAGGCTCATTCTGATTTCGTACCCCTATATACATTTCTGGAGAGCTCCAAATACATCCAAGGAGCTACGTTTTTTTTTTTTTTTTGCAGTTTTTGTGAATCCACCAGAGGCCACTGTGTACGCTTTTTTAGATCTCAAATTTCTCTTGCAAGTGCCTTTCGTGCCTGCTCTTCACACGTAAATCCACCAGAGGCTGCTGTCGACTGACAGAGTTACTCCTCCTTACCTAAACCCAACCAATAGTGTTTTAAAAAGCACCGATTGACCCGCCCACCCACTTCTCTAAACTCAACTGCAGTGTTTTAAAAAGCAATCCAGAAAAAAAACTCAAAAAAAAGTAACTCAATTCTATGTTTTATTGTGAAATCAAAATAGGATGTCTTGTCTTTGACCCATATATGAGCAATATCACACTTGTAGCACTGCGATATGGCTGTATATCAGCACTGCTGGGAGGCATGGGTTGGCTCAAGGCCACAGGCAGAGTGCCTTAGTGGCCCCCACCAGTGCCGATATACAGGCATATCGCAGTAATACGAGTGTGATCCTGCATTTGTAGAACAGTTTGACAGCAAAATCGTGTATATAAAAAGAAATTCAAACACAGAAAGTCTCAAAAACACTTTTGTATGAGCAACTTTTTTCGCCCTTCATTTACATCAGCAGCATTTCCAATTCAAAAACTTCACTTTTGAACCAGTATTTAAATGATTTTTTTTTGCATAATGTCAAGTATTGTAATGTCTACATAGATTGTAATGTCTACAAAGTATTTCTCTGTTGCAACCAGGTATTTACAACAATTAACCCCAAAAAAGCCAAAGCCAAGCAGCAGATTACTATAATATATATACAGCAAATATATATTTCTTGGCTTTTATTTACATTTGAACAAAAACTTTAAGTCAGAATTTGCCAGTGGAATGAATAATTTTGGGCTTGACTGTATATATATATATATATATATATATATATATATATATATATATATATACAATTATAACAAAATGCATTTTTTTTAGCTCTTTGTGTTTATTGTCCTTGTGGGTTAACCAGAGTAGTTGCTATCTTGATTTTGTCAGGATTGACCTTGTGTTGGCTCAGTTTTAGTATGAAAGAGCAAGATTTCTGCAAATACCTGTGTCCTTAAGGCAATCCCTCTGACCCTCTGCAATCCTGACCTGTGAAAGGGCTGATTCTCTGAGTCCAGCGGCAGCACAAGGCCTAATGTATTTAAGAGGGCTTTAACAGCCGTGACTCCTGGTCCTCTAATGTCCTCGGGGTGGGACAGACGGGGGGATAAGGCTTCTAGTGCTGCATCTATGCGTTTCTATCATATTGAAAACTCTTATTACTATCATGACTTCTCAAGTTGTCTGCATGTACTGCCAGACTAGTTTTTTTTGTAACTTTTCAGCAAATACATTTTGGACATTGTATTGAACATTACAGTGTTCATCTCTTTTTTTGGAAGTACTCAAGTATTATTTTTATTATTGCAGAAATGGAATCAAATTGAATGTATAATGCTTAATACTGTATTATATTTAATAATTTTTCAATAAATAACAAAAGCAACAGGAAGGATAAAAATAAATCTTTCAAACTAATAAATACAAATATGTATTCTGATATAAGTAGAGGCTTGGGTTTGATATTTTGTTACTGAACCCATTTGCTTGCATTCAAGGTTTTTGGGGATCTTAATATTAGTTTATTATACATTTATTTGTTTAATGCATTAAGTCAGTGGTTCTCAAACTATGGTATGTGTACCACTAGTTGTACGCGGAGGAATCAAATATGTCATATGTAAATGCTACATATATTCAAAAATTTATTTAAAAAATGATTTATATATGAATATGATGACATATAGTCTATGTTTCCAGGTGTTGATAAATAGGCTACTATATTAATACTTTACAGGAGTACAGGAGTTTTTTTTTTTTTACTTTATAAGAACAGTAGCCTATCATTTTTAACTTTTAAAAGAACATTTTAATTTAAATGTTGACGTTTTGAGTCAGTAGTTACACTGTATTTCAATACTGGTCATAATGGTTGCACTTGGAGAGAATTTTTTTTTTTCCCAAGGTGGTACTTGGTGAAAAAAGTTTGAATTCCACTGCATTAAGTAATCTATTTTGTATGAAAAATGTAATATGAAATCTATAGTGCTTGGTAAACATTTAATTTCAGAACTTTTTGTCACCAATATACATGGATTGTCTTTTGTCCTGTTTTCTCATACGGCCCCTGGGGATGTTAATCACTTGACATTTTTAGTGGATTTTCAATTAACCCATGACAACTGTAACCCATAATTCTTGTCTGCCCTTTACTTTTTGGCTAAAGCATGAAAATGACTAAAATAAATGTCTCATTAGTTCCAGCACTTGGCTGTCAGAAGTCATTATCAATTCTTGTGAGTGTCAATGTGTGTTTATTTTAAATTAGGGATTTTTGGTGGCATGTATTGACACAGTGCATAAATTTCTCTATTTCCTATGAACTCACTTAGTTTATTTATTGCTCTGTAGATGTAAATATACACCCTAGAAGTTTGCGAAACAAGCTTTCTTTATCCTCCTAACAGTTTTCCTTTTGTCTTTTTTCCATCACTTACCAGGAACTGTCTGGCACAAAAACACCTCTCTACATTATGTTTATGTAAATATTATATTGATGTACCAGAAAATAAATCTTTTGGATGCTCTTGTTCTTGTTTTCGATCAAATGCAGGTCACCAAAGAGCAAATGAAGTTCACAAATCACCAAAAGCAGATGAAAAACAAACTTACAGGGAGAAAGGTTATCAGTGGCTGGACTCCTCAGATACGGGACGGTGAGACACAATCTGAACTACAGAAACACACAGATGGACAGTAGGTTATGCAGTTGCAGTTCATAATGATGAATTATACAGTAGTGGTGACTTGTAAATTTAAAACCATCTCACATGTTGTGAATATGATGTTGTGTAAACTGTGGTACAGCTGATCTAATTAATGTCTTTTATAGGGGTCATTTCCTCCCTGACATTGGCCCTGATATTCTTAATGGTGGGAGGGTGCAGCTTGTGGTGAGAGACTTTTATTTGGATTTTTATTTCAACCTATACACTAACAGGATAGTATGTGTTGTATGTTAGATACTGTGTTTATTACCTGTGTTAAATTTAAGGTGTACATACTGTAAAAATGAACAACTGCTGTCTGTGGCTCTTGATTTACGGCCGTTTATGATTTGCATTGTGGGACTTGATCTATGATTTACTTTTGATGTTGAGAATTTCATTATATATTGATCATTATATGTTAGTCAAGTGACTTATGCAACAAAAACGATGATCAGCGGCCAGTCATTTCTCTGTAATTTTACGCATTGTTTTTTTTTAGACTGTATACTTTTTATGTACCTTTTTTTTTCTCTCTCTTATAGGCCACTGGGGACAGAGATAGTGTAGATTCAGTCTCGAGGTTTTTGACAGAGCCCACTGGTGTCTCTCCAACTGCTAAAACACATTCTCGGGCTCGGAGATTCTCAGCTGAAAACAAAAGTGAGTCTTTTTTACTAAAGTGATTTATACAATACAATGTTTGATGTTTACTATTTAAATAAAGATACATTTAATTAATGAAGTAAAAATAAATAGTAATAAGAAATTCTAAAATAAATTTACACCCACACACATGACTTATTCCAAAATTTCAGGTACATTTGAAGCGTTTTCCATTAGTTTTCCCTAAACTGGTCTGACATTTACAACAAATGTAAAATTTACAATAAACTAAATTCCTTATTGATGTAAAATACTGCCACTGCCTGAATGTGATAAGAAACGTTTTAATCTGTTCCTAATTGTTGTTTAGATTGTCATTAAACTTTTTGAAACGCAACCAGACTTGCCATTTTGCACCATTTTGTGCATTTTTCATCAAATCATTGTAGTTTTGTAAAAGTTGAATGTGAAATTTATTGATATATTAGAATAACAAAGTTAAAAATAATGAAGTATATAATATTAGTGTCTTCTAAACATTTTGTAAAAATTATTGAGAGAAAAATAAATGACATGCCTCAATGCTTTCCAGAGTTTCCTACCAGAGGAAATGTCATCATTTGGAGCAAGTCACACGCTTTTTTTATCGTGATTTAAAGACTGTTATACTCTTTTTTTTATAGCCGAAGTAACAGAGTTGACTTAAATGTATGGACAGACACAAAATGCTTTTTTTACAACTCCAACTTTCAATGTCAACTGATTATTCAGAACCATTGCTAAACGAAGACAACTTTTGAAATAATATCAATGTTGAAAATGTTCTGCTGCTTATTTTATAATATTTCATGGAAAATTAAAACGCTGTTCTCTGCATGAACTTTTCATGTAAATTTCTGTTCTTGCCAGGTCTGATTATATTGGACTATAATGTAATTACTGTTTAACCGGGCAGTTTGCATTTCAAATATTGATTTGCTGATAAAATTATGAAGTTTATGAAGTATGCAAATGTCGCATTAACATTAAAACCATCTGTGGCCAAAAAAACAACAAAGAAGTTTTAGGAAAGTAGAGAAATTCCTCTCTAGTTCATTTACACTCATCGACCACTTTATTAAGTACAACTGCTTATTAACGCAAATCTCTAAACAGCTAATTATATGGCAGCAACTCAGTACATTTAGGCATGTAGAAATGGTCAAGATGATCTGCTGCAATTCAAACCGAGCATCAGAATGGGGAAGAAAGATGATTTAAGTGACTTTGAATGTGGCATGGTTGTTGATGCCAAATGAGCTGTTATGAATATTTCAGAAACTGCTGATCTTTTGGTATTTTCACGCACAACCTTATCTAGGGTTTGAAAAGAATGGTCCAAAAAAGAGAAAATATCCAGTGAAAATAACCATACAATTTGCACAAGCTCACCAAAATTGGACAATAGAAGATTGGAAAATGTTGCCTGGTGTGATGAGTCTCTTTCTGATGTGACATTCAGATGGTAGAGTCAGAATTTGGCATCAACAACATAAAAGCATGGATCCATCCTGCCTTGTATCAATGTTTCAGGCTGGTGATGGTAGTGTAATGGTGTGGGGGATATTTTCTTGGCACACTTTGGGCACATTAGTACCAATTAAGCATCATGTCAACACCAAAATACAGAGTATTGTTGCTGACCATATCCATCCCTTTATGAACACAGTGTTCACCCAACTTCTGATGGCTACTTCCAACAGGATAATACGTCATGTCATAAAGCATGAATAATCTCAGACTGGTTTCTTGAACATGACAATGAGTTCACTATACTCAAAGGGCCTTCCCAGTCACCATATCTCAATCCAATAGAGCACCCCTGGGATGTGGTGGAACAGGAGATTCGCATCATGGATGTGCAGCCGACAAATCTGCTGTAAATGTGCAATGCTATCATGTCAGTATGGACCAACATCTCTGAGGAATATTTCCAGTACCTTGTTGAAGGCAAAAGGGTGTCCAACCCAATACTAGTAAGGTTTACCTAATAAAGTGGCCGTTGAGCGTATATACTATTAAATACTTAAATATAAAACATTTTTACCATCACTACTTTTCTTCTCCAGCTTTCTGGAGATCCTCAGAGCATTGTCTCTCTATGATTTATCTCGGTAATAATTTTTAGCTGTTTAGGGATGGGAATAATTAGGGAAGAATGTTTAAACTCTGCACTTCACACAGGGATGTGAGGTTAAATCATGTGGATCAGGTGCCAAATCAAATACTGCACACCGAGAGCAGAGGGTAAGGAATCAAGCACATGATGGACACTGATGAACACACACACACATACATCATCTGACTCACTTCATCACCCATTACACCATCACACTCTTCTGAAAGACATTTCACATCACTATACTCTAAAAAAAGGAAATGGATTTGCCGAATAAACTCTGATGTAGCGAACATTACACTATGTGACTAAACAGCTGTCTCTATTATGCTTGCCTTTTTTACTGTCGGTTACCAATACTAGAGTTGGCTGCTCTATAAAGCTTGATTGAAAAACACTTTATTCACATTTTGGGAAAATTTGACATTTTGTTTAAAAAGTGTGCATGATCGTATTTGCATATAGATTAGTGAAACATGTTTAAAATAATTATTGTGCTACTGTTTTTTGCAGTTATGCAGGTAGGACAAACTCTGATCCTAGAACTTTTGATGAATAGATAAACAATTTTTGATTTTGTCTGATATTCGATTATGTCTGAACATTTGTGATCTGTGACATGTTATTATGTATTTATAAGATGAGGGAAGTATGGACTAAAAATTATTATGAAATACTTGCTACTTACTGCTAACTAAATACTTAGGCTAAGATGGCAATGTGCATATTCATTTATCAGTATATAAGTCATCAAATAAATCTACCTTTCAGATGAAGCTCATTTTCTGAGATTCCACTTTGTCTGACATTATTAACGGTTTTAAGTTAAGTTTAGCAATAGAATATATGATTTAGTATTTCACTTATACAGTGTTCAGCATAAATGAGTACACCCCTCACAAACCTCTCATTTAAATGTAGATTGTCTATAGGGTCATACATTTTTTTTTTTTAGCTTAATACTTTTATTCATCAGGGGGCGCCAACTTTTCTAGCATATGTTTTACACAGCAGATGCCTTTACAGCTGCAACTCAGTACTGGGAAACATCCATGCACACTCATTCACACACATACACTACGGCCAATTTAGTTTATTCAATTAACTTATAGCACGTCTTTGGAGGAAAACGGAGCACCCGGAGTAAATCCATGCGAACACAGAGAGAACATGCATACTCACCACAGATCAACTGATCCAGCCAGTACTCAAACCAGCGACCTTCTTGCTGTAAGGTGATGGTGTTAACCACTGAAGCACTGTGTCGACGTCTATAGGATGCTTTAAACTATTAGAATTGTGAAAATACATCAGATTAGTCAGTACTGAAGTCAAATCTTGAGCTAATCTAACAAAATAACTTACGTTAATGGTCCAAAAGCTAGTAGCCCAAATCTATATGTTAGCGAAATATTACATAAATCAGAAGAAACAAAAAATATCTAAAATATTGTTGTAAATTTGGAATTTTTTTTTGCAATATTTTGCATGAGTTTAAATGCATTATCTTTCTGTTTCTAAAAATGTTCAGTGACTAAAGTAGTATTTTAATAAGTATATCCATTTAATATATCTGTTTTGTTCAACTGCATCAAAATATATTACCTATATTTGTTTTTAAACTAGAGTGTACTCATTTATATAAATATTTTTGTATAAATTTTTATTTTTTGTTTATATTTTTGATTTATAGTTGCTAAATAAGGGAAATGCATAGAAATTCATTAACAAATGTAATTTTATATACATTTGAAGTCAGAATTATTAGCCCCCTTTAAATTTATTTTCTTTTTTAAATATTTCCCAAGTGTTTAATTGAGCAAGGACATTTTTACAGTAGGTCTGATAATCTTCTGGAGAAAGTCTTATTTGTTTCATTTTGGCTAGAATAAAAGCAGTTTTAAATAAAAAAAAAACATTTTAAGATCAATATTATTAGCTCCTTTAAGCTTTATATTTTTTCGATTTGTCTACAGAACAAACCATCGTTATACTATGACTTGCCTAATTACCCTAACCTGCCTAGGTAACCTAATTAATCTAGTTAAGCCTTTAAATGTCACTTTAAGCTGTAAAGAAGTGTCTCGAAAATATCTAGTAAAATATTATTTCATGGCAAAGATAAAATAAATCAGTTATTAGAAATGAGTTATTAAAACTATTATTTTTAGAAATGTGTTGAAAAAAATGCTCCTGTTTAACAGAAAATAGGGAAAAAATAAAAAGGGTGGCTAATATTTCAGATTTCAACTGCACATGAAATCATATTAAATAAGATCCACTAAGATGTTTCTGTAAACTTAAAATATGGATGAAATAATGTTCTATTGCCATTCAGCATTTATTTATGTAAAAAGGAAACATTAAAATGTATCAAAAAATTAATCATACTAAATGTTTTTACGTTTTAAATGTTTAAAACTTTCTTTGCTGAAATAGTTGTTGAAGGATAGTGACAAAGTAATAGGATTTAAATTGACAATAAATTTCACTGTGATCCTTAAATAGAATCGTTTAATATGTCATCAAATGATTCTTAATCTAAATATGCCTGACTAGATTTTTTTGTTAAAAGATCTATTGTTACACTAAATGATATTTAAAATTGTCAGCTCAATAGACAGATGTTCAGGTCAGTGAGGGGACGAAGTGAGGAATAATCTCTCATTCAGTGAGATTCCTCTGACAGCACTGTCTCAAACACTGAAGCACTGACAAAGCACAAGCAGAGCTCAGCGCATTCACACAGTCACGTCCAGCTCTCAAGGCTTTCACTGTCTGGCATAACGAAGCTAAATTGGATTCTGATGATGATTTGAAAATGAAATCCACGAGGATGCTGACCGTCTGAATGACTGACTGGCTGTCTGAATGACTGACTGAATCATGTCTTTCACATGGAGGTATTTATAGGTGATTTATTGGAGCTGGCGATTCTGCAGATCAAAGACAGCTCTTATGTAAGATCCCTTTATAGATAATTAATTTCATGGTTTGCATGCAAAATGCCATTCCTCTGTAATTCACTCATATCAATACACATTTTCGGAAAAGGAATGTTTTATTTCCTATCAGCAAACATACAGTAATACAAATTTTTCCCAACCCCGTCATAAGCCTCTTGTCATTTGAATTGGATCAGCGTGAGCGATTCGGTCATGAGTGCTTAGTACTATGTTCAATTACAGTAAGGTCTCTATAAATACTACTTAGCTTTAATGCAACAAGATACCCTCTACTTACTGGGGCCGAGCCATAAAGAGCAGTTTAGGGAGCCATAAACGTTTTCATTATGTGTGTAGAGGAAATCTCCCGGTGCCTCATTTTTTGCCCTTTTTAAAAAAGGTAATGGGAGCAAAATGGCTGAAAACAATTTGTTTGGTCACAGCGGTTAAGTAAGTGTGTGGCCGTTTTATTAAATATCAGCACACAGAAGTCGTGTCTGTTTGAATATAAACATGTAGGGTTTGAAGTGCCATTAATATCCATTGAGGGCAGACATGTGTTTTTTTAAACTTCAAGCAACAGAGGCAAGGAACAAATGAAGACAAATGTTGTAGAAACTTAAATGTGTGTTTGCTGCAAAGTTACTGCATTTGTAAAGCCTTTACCTATGATTTTTAAGGTGCTATATTTAAAAGGTCTAACTTTTTATAAGGTCTAACTTTAACTGAGTTATGTTCGAAACTGAGATTCTGACTTGTTTACATCATGTGATCAACACGATTAAGCCTTAAAGGTCAAATAGGCAATTCAATTGGTTGTGTCTGAATTGTTAATAACACATGACAAATATAGTAGATGTAAGAAGGATTTCCCCCCCTAAACTATGGAATAAAGCAAATATATGAAATATTTATTTTAATATAAATAAAAATTTTTTTTAGTATTTAAAAAAAACATTGCTTAAATTATGGTTTTACAAGACAGAATGTTTTCATTTCAATTAGAAAGTTTTTTTTTTTTTTTTTTTTTTTTTTTTTTTTTTTTACAAATAAAAGAATTTAGAATGTTTTATCTGCATTTGACCAGTTCCAAAAATCTGCATTACAAATTTGACAGGATTTTGATTTCGTACATGCAGAATACATGTTGGGCCTCTGTCATTATCATTTATTTTTACTACAAACAATAAAAAAAAAAATTAAAGGGCAGCTATTTTACCCCCCTTTTTTAAGATTTAAGATAAGTCTTTTGTGTCTCTAGAATGTGTCTGTAAAGTTTCAGCTCAAAACACCCATCAGATTATTTATTAAAACTTTCAGACTAGTAGAATTTTCCTCTCTGAACACTATGTAGTTGTTTTTGTTGCTTGTGCCTTTAATGCTAGTTCTCCCCGCGCACTGTTCCCACGTGCCTATCAGAGTGTGCCTCAATCTCTGCCTCGGCTGCCTCAGATAAAGAGCACAGTGACAGACATGAAGGAAGCAGATATCATGTAACATTTGTGAGAAATACTACAGGAAGAACTTTACAAATTATTATTTGATGTGTTTGTTGGGGAGTTAATTCAAGCCTTTGTGCAATGATGAGTCCCACACAATGTCGTTACAAAGTTCAAGCATGCACACACACACACACAGCACAAGCATTTAACTTTGCACTGTTTTTGCACGGCAAATGTGACAGGATATACAGTAATATCCACAGCTTATGTTAATGTACAAAATAAACCTGATTTAACATCCACAAACCGGGATTGAAGCGTCTTCTTTTATAATTGTACTGACAGGCCGTTGTGGTAATAAAAACGCTGTAATTCCTTACAAACATGCCCTGTTTTAAGAACGTTTTTTAACTTGTAAAACTCAACCTTGATCAAATTTGATGATGATTGATGATCACAGAGAGCTTAACAGATCTTTTAATCTCGGTTGCTTTGCGCACATCCTGCCTTGTTTATATGATTATACACATTACTACAAAGACATGTTCATCCACAGCTGTCAATCAATTGGTTGGGCGGGGAAACCACACTCCTACATTGCGTTGTGGTCGGCCTCAAAATAGGAGGGATTTGGATCCTATTTTATTGACAGGAATTAAAAAAAAGAGGCTTATTGTCTTTATATTACACCAATATGACTGTGGACACACTATACCTACACACAGTCCTGTCCAAACAGCTTACAAAATATAAATGTATCTAAATATTTATATAGAATCTGAAAATACCGAGGTAGCAAAATTTATTAATAAAACAATAAGCAGAAAAGTTTTCAGTTTTTAAATATTACAAATTAAGTGTGGTGCACAGTAGCCTTCTGTTTGACCAACTTCTTCTAGAGCACAGCCATGGGTTTTACACGTGGACTGCATCATTTACATAAAAAGCTTGTTCTGTCTGTTTGAAAGAACTGTGTTGTAGGAAACACCCGACATGTCACTCTACTGAAGGTGTATTAACATTAATAGATGTGTATTTTAAATTCTGAACTTATCTGTCTTCACAGAAATTGAAGTGCCATCACCCACTAGAGTCAGTTCAGCCCCAATCCGAAACGAACGCATCTCATTTCGGGACAATCCAGTGCGGCGCAGTGGAGGCTGGGGTGGAGGAAAGAAGAGGGCCAAAACCGAACAAGCAAAAAGATAACCACATCATCTTGTGTTTGTTGCTCTGAGATAATATTGATTCAGTTTTTCCTTTTGTTTTCGCCCTTCGTGTGTGTATTCAGAATGTGATGGATGTCTTGTTGATATAAGCCTCTAACAAGACTTACAATGCACATTTGATCTCTGCTGAAATTCCTTGCAGCTGCTGTTTTTACTAAAATCCAGCTTCCTCTCTTCTCAAATGAATTAGAAGCAATGGATGAGATATAGCCCAAATATCTGCAGGCGGTCACAGGATACGTATTGCTTTTAAGTATCACTCCATTTAACGTGAGCAGAGCGAGCCACGCAATGGGTGGAAACCATTTACAAATGACATGCTTAATATGCAGACAATGACATGCAATGAAAACCAGCCCGCTCTTGTTTTCATTGACTTTTTCTCTTTTATTTTTTTATTTGCTTGTACTGTATTGTTTGTAAAACTCAAAATAACATGATAGCATTTGATGAAACTATTATATCAAAGATCACTTTTATTAAAGTATTTGGTTTGGACATGGTTCCTTCTCAAACGTGTATTTTCTAATCTGTGATAAGTGAATCTAAAGCAAAAAGTTTATCTTTTGTATTTTGAAACAGTTTCACAAACAGTTGAATATATTAGCTGTATTTCCATCCTAATGTGAAGCAGATTTTTCTAAGTTTGCAAAAAAAATTTAATAAAATAAAAAATCCTAAATGTAAATGTGCATAAGTGCACGTTTAAAAAAAAAAAAAACATTTAACAAGTGTTTTTACTAGTTTTACATTTTTCAATAATTATTAAACAACATAAAAATAATAATACAAGAAATAAGCATGCTAATACAAAGAAAATAATGGTAATAATAATAATAAAAAATAGATAAATAAAAATATTACGTTATTATTAAAACACAATTTGGGCATATAAACGGTTTCAATGAAAATACAAAGGCAGTCAATAGGGGTAGTGAGCATGTTAAGCATTACACTGCTGCCCAGAATCTGCATTATATTGGTTTAGGTGATAAAGAAATGGTTGGATTTTCAATAACTCAATAACGGACTCTTTCCATGTGAAATATCTGAGTGACATAAGTCAACAATGTCTTTAATTGAGGAATAGAATCTGATTTCCACAGTTTAAGAATCACACTCTTTGCAATAATCATTCCATGAAGTTTTAAGATTAGCCGACTGTAGTATTGGTAACCTAGTAACCAACAGTAAACATTCATTCATTATTTCATTTTCAGCTTAGTCCCTTTATTATTCTGGGGTCGCCACAGCAGAATGAACCACCACCTTAACCAGCACATGTTTTACGCAGCGGATGCACTACCAGCTGCAACCCATCACTGGGAAACATCCATACACACTTATTCACACACATACACTACAGAAAATTTAGCCTACCCAATTCACCTGTACCGCATGTCTTTGGACTTGTGTGGGAAACTAGAGCACCCGGAGGAAACTCGGGGAGAACATGCAAACTCCACACAGAAATGCCAACTGACCCAGCTGAGGCTCAAACCAGCGACCTTCTTGCTATGAGGTGAAAGTGCTACCGACTGCGCCACCGTGCAGCCCCCTAACAGTAAACAAGGGAAGCATAATAAAGACCGCTGATTAGTCACTAATGTTCTCTACGTCAGAGTTTATTCGGCAAATGCGTTTTCTTTTTGCACAAGTCCAAAACCACCTCAAGTAAGCATAAAACATTTTTGCGAATTAAGGAATTTCCAAATTTCAGTCTCTTCTGTCCACTTCTGATTATTTTGCACTTTTTCTGACCTTTCAATGTAAAATTACTAAATAAACAGACAATTTACATATAAACGCTTAAGAAGACAATGGAGTTTTACACAGAAAGCAGCAGTTGCTGCTCGGATAATCACAAAACTACACCCAACGCTGTGGTTTATGCTAGAATGAGACCTTTTGCACTTGCAGTTTTTCATCTTCAAACCAAACAAAGCACAATAAGCATGTGTATGACTTTACCATTTTCACTAATTCAGCCTGGCATGTCATGATTTTGCCAAGTACGATGCGATCCTGGATTAACATTTATGTTGGTCCTAGAACATAATTTTTTTTGTTTGAAAATGCCTGTTCTCCACCCCTAAACCCAACCATAACTGTGAATTATTCATATAGATAACAAACATGTAGATGTGTGTAAACCTAACCATAAGCCTAAACTTAACGTAAACTGTAAACGTTTCCATTCATTCCATTCAGCTGATTGAAATGTTGTTCCAGAATCAACATAGATGTTTGTAGGAGCCATTTTTTGTGTTGTAGTGATTTATGTTGTCCACTAGGTGTCACTAACTGAAAACTATAACTGAGGTGCCTGTGTAAGCGAGGAAGAGCGTCAGGTATGGGAAAGCACACGGTTTTTGACCGTGCCACAGAGTAATTTGTTTGCTAGCCAGAAAACAGCAGTGTTTAGATATGTGCTGTGTATACATGGAGTGAATGTTATATTGACATGATAAAGAAGAAAGGAGAAGCAAAGATTGAGGCTTTGTTTAATTCACCTGCACAAATAAAGACATTCTTCTTAAAAACAACTTTAGCATGCATGGACTCTGATTGCACGCGTGAAATACGTGCTCACCCCCATTTCTGGCGATAACAGCAATGGAAGGCTGTTATATTAAGTCAAAAACCTCTGCTTCCAGTGATCTGTGAGTATAAATTCACGTCAGTGACAGCTCTTGAACACATTTATACTTGGGACCGATAGCCATGTGGATCTCGTTTGCTGTTCCTGTTTGAGTTGCTGTGGATCTCGCTTGCTGATCCTGTTGGAGTGGCGTTGGACTTCATTGCAGTTCCTGTTGGGGTTGCTGTGGATCTCGTTTGCTGTTCCTGATAGAGTTGCATTGGACTTCGTTTGCTGTTCCTGTTCTAGTTGCGTTGGACTTCGTTCGTTGTTCCTGTTGGATTCGCATTGGATGGTGATTCAACACAGGATTTAAAGGTACATTGTTGCAACAATAACTGAACTTAATGGCCATTTATTATGTGTGCACACAAAACAAGCGTAAATCCAATGCATTGGTTGCCAAAGGGTTGGACAATTTTTTGTACTGTATGGTTGTTCTGAAATTGTGGTAATATGGAGGAACAGTGTTTAAATGAGGAAGAATCTGCTGGGTCAAAACAAGAGCTTTATGATGATAGTGAGCCTGAAAGGCAAAAAAGGCCAGTTAAACTTACCGCAAAGGCCTTATTGGAAAAACTGCAATCATTGCAAGCAATTAGGAAAGCAAAGTTGAACAAAGCAGACAAAATAAAAGAAACTATTAAAAGGTTGATGCAAAATAACAGAGAATATGAGAATGAAGTACAAAGTGTATTTGAAAAATTCAAAGGGTTATGTTTGGAGGCTCAAGAAGCACATGAATCTTTGTTGACTTTGTTGCCTGATAATGAAATCGAGAAACATGATATATGGTACAAGGCAAAAATGATTTCAAAAAATGAGTTTATTGAACATGTCAATTTATGGTTGTCCACATCTGACACATGTCAGGAAATAACTGAAGGTGTTACTGATGCAAATATTAATGATGAGGTCGTCCCAGAGGACAGTGTTTCAAATGTTTCAAAGGGTGCCACTAACTATAGTAAGCACAGTTCCAGTAGTAATTCTTCTACTGCATCAGCTCGTGTACAGGCCGAGGCAGAGAGAGCTGCACTTATGGCCCGTGCCGCTGCATTGAAATCTAAACATGCAATTGAAACAAAGCAAGAGGAATTGAGAAAACAGAAGGAACAACTTGAATTGGATGCTGAAATAGCAGCATCTACTGCAAAACTTGCTGTTTTGAGTACTGTTGGCAGCCAAAGCAAATGCTCACGTACTGTTAGTTCTCATTCAAAAGGAAAGGAAGTTACAAAGAGTCAAACGTCAAGGGATGTGATTGGAAATGGAATTTTTGATTCAACAAGAAGAAAAATATTAAATCCACAAGCTACTGAATATGTACCAACAAGTCAACTATCAGTGGCCACAGTTGGAGCTAAAAACAGCAGTCCATCACAACCAACTGGCACTACCTCTAACTTCCTATCACAATCAGTTTGTGCTACTTCTAACTTCCCATCACAATCAACCACAATGCAGCACATAGGAGGATTGAACACTTATGGCACCAGCACTCATCAACATCAGGACTCAAGTCAGTTTGTACAACATTCCAGTGGCAGTATGGCAACACAAGCTATAAACCCTCTTCCATCTCACGATGAACCTCTTTTTGAGATTTTGAAAAAGCAGGAGGAGCTCACTGCATATCTCGTACATCAAGCTCAACCTCACACACTTCCAAATAGAGAGATTCCACTCTTCAATGGTGATCCACTTCATTATGTATCCTTTTTGAGAGCATTTGAACATGGTGTTGAGGAAAGAACTCGCAATAAAAGGGACTGTTTGTATTTTTTGGAGCAATTTACCACAGGTCAACCTAAAGAACTGGTTCGAAGTTGTCAACATCTTGATCCTGAAATAGGTTATCCATTGGCTAAGAATCTTCTGAAGGAGCAATTTGGTAATGATTTTAAAGTTGCTGCTGCATATATGGATAAAGCTTTAGGCTGGCCCTTGTTAAAGGGTGAGGACGCACAAGGGTTATATGCGTATTCCTTGTTTTTGCGCTCATGTTGTAACCTTCTTAATGACATCTCTTTTATGCAAGAGCTCAACATGCCAAGTAATATGAGAACTGTTGTAATGAAGTTACCTTTCAAGTTGAGAGAACGTTGGCGAGAAAAGGCCTGTGAGATAATGGATCTGATCCAAGCCAGACCCAATTTCTCACATCTTGTTGATTTCATCGAACGACATGCAAAGATCGTTTCTGATCCTGTGTTTGGATGTATTCAAGACAAACAACAAGTTGCAAGCAAAGCTGGTAAGGTATTCAAGGGAAACAGTTTTGCTACAAATGTTGTTGCCTCAGTTCCAGTTAAAAACTTGCAGCAAGGAACTCGTTTTGTGAGCAAGATTGATGAAAGCAAGACTTGCTTGTTATGTCAAGGCAATCATGTTTTGGAAAGGTGTCATGTTTTAAAGAAGAAGTCACAACGAGAAAAGATTGACTTTTTGAAAGGAAAAGGAATTTGTTTCAGCTGTTTGAAATCTAGACATTTAAGCAAAGAATGTGACAATCGTCTTGTCTGTGAAGTCTGCAAGCAAATGCATCCTACAGTTTTGCATATATATCGCAAATTGGCAGCTGGAATTCCACAGGCAAAGGACACTGAAAAGAGGAGCAGCATAGTCTCTACCCAAACTTGTGGCCATACAGGGGCCGGGAATGAAAAGTGCTTGCTTTCAATTATTCCAGTACAAGTAAAATCAGTTAAAAGTCAGAAAGTAATTCAGACTTATGCCTTTCTGGACCCTGGGAGCTCAGCCTCATTTTGTTCAGAGCAGCTCATGAATGAGCTTAACATTGGAGGAAAAAAAATTAACATCTATCTTCGTACTATGGGGCAAGAACAGCCTGTGTCTTGTAATGTCATAACTGGTTTAGAGGTATGCGGTATCAACAGTAATAAGTTTTTCTCTCTTCCTGAAGTGTACACACAGAAGAAACTGCCTGTCAATTCGGACAATATTGTAACGCAGGAGGACATTTCCAAATGGCCATATCTGGACAGAGTAACAATTCCTCACATTGAAGCCAATATAGGTTTACTGATTGGAGCTAATGCATCTCAAGTAATGGAACCTTGGGAAATAATAAACAGCTATGGCGATGGGCCATATGCCATTAGAACCCTACTGGGGTGGGTTGTTAATGGACTTTCAGAAGCAAGCAGTAACTGTGAGGATGAAACTGGTACACCCTCTGTTACTGTTAATAGGATTTCTATCAGAAGGCTTGAAGAATTGCTCCAAAATCAGTATAATCACGACTTCAATGAAATTGTTGTCGAGAAAGAGGAGATGTCAAGGGAGGATTTGCAATTTATGGAAATGATGAAGAACTCTGTCAAAATGCTGGATGGTCATTATAGCCTGAGGCTACCATTTCGTAGTGATGATGTTGTACTTCCAAACAACTTAAGTGTTGCCAAACAAAGGTGTAATGGTTTGAGAAAAAGGCTTGAAAGGAATCAACTGTTGCATGAGGAGTATACTCATTTTCTGTCTGATGTTCTGGAGAAAGGATATGCTGAAAAGGTGCCAGAGCATCAATTAGATCGTGATGATGGAAAGGTTTGGTATATCCCTCATCATGGAGTATTACATGCAAAGAAAGGAACATTGAGGGTCGTGTTTGATTGTGGGGCAACGTTTAGAGATACTTCACTCAACAAACAATTGTTGCAAGGTCCCAATCTTACAAATTCCCTTTTGGGAGTATTGTTACGATTCAGACAGGAAACCATAGCACTAATGGCTGACATTCAAGCTATGTTTCATCAGGTCAAGGTAGCAGAAGATGATGTGGATTTTCTTCGGTTTTTATGGTGGTCTGATGGAAACTTGAAGCAGGAAGTCACTACATATAGAATGATAGTCCATCTGTTTGGAGCCGCGTCTTCTCCAAGTTGTGCATGTTATGCATTAAGACGAACGGCAGAGGACAATCAAGCACTTTTTCCATCAGAAGTGATCGACACTGTCTTTGATTGTTTCTATGTAGATGACTGCTTGAAAAGCATCTTCTCAGAGGAGGCTGCTATTGCCATGGTGCAGGATCTTATTGCTCTTTGTCAAAAGGGTGGATTTTGTTTGATGAAATGGACTAGTAATAGCCGTAAGGTACTACAATCAGTTCCAGAAGAGTACAGAAGTAAGGACATCCAGTACTTGGATTTAGACCGGGACAAGTTGCCTGTAGAACGAACTTTGGGGCTCCAGTGGTGTGCAGAAGCTGACACGTTTCAATTTAAACTGCAGTTGAAACCCCATCAGTGCACAAGAAGAGGAATTTTGTCTACTGTTAGTTCAGTTTATGATCCTATGGGATTTCTTGCTCCTCTTATGTTGCCTGCCAAGTTGCTTCTACAGGAGATGTGTAGACAGAATCTGGGCTGGGATGAAGAAATACCTCCAGCTCTCAGAAAACAGTGGACTTGTTGGATTTCTAATTTGGATGAAGTGTCAGAGTTTCAAGTAGGCCGATGCTTAAAACCTACAGATTTCGGTGAAATCATGCATGCCTGTTTGCATCATTTTTCAGATGCCTCTGAAAAAGGATATGGTATGGTTACTTATCTGAGGATGATTAACAGTGATGATAAAGTGCATGTAACATTTCTACTTGCTAAGTCCAGAGTGGCTCCCCTTAAAACTCTAACCATTCCTCGCTTGGAGTTAACAGCAGCTGTTCTCTCTGTTAAAGTGGACCAGATGTTGAGAAGGGAATTAAGACTTCAATTGGAGAACTCAGTTTTTTGGACTGACAGTCAAACTGTGCTCAAGTACATCAAAAATGAAGACAAACGCTTCCAAACCTTTGTTGCAAATAGGGTCTCTTACATTAGAGATAGGACATTGCTTCAGCAATGGAGATATGTTGCCACCAAAGAAAATCCGGCAGATGATGCTTCACGTGGAATGCATATCAAGGCATTTATGCACAGTAAGAGATGGATTGCAGGTCCTAGCTTTCTTTGGAGAACAGAAGAGCATCAGTTACACCCCAAAGAGCAAATTGTCGATATGCACGAAGATGATGATCCAGAGATCAAGAAAGTTCTTAGAGTGAATGCTGTTATCATGCAAGATATCCAGAATGCCAGTAACTGTCTTATCACACATTTTTCAGACTGGAAAAAACTGAAAGTGGCAGTTGCTTGGATGCTCAAGGTAAAAAAGCTACTGAAACTGATATGTCTCAAAAGAAAGGAATTACTGTTATTGGAAAGGAATTGCAGTGCTTCAAAATCAGACATAGATTTACAAATGAAGTCATTCAAGGCAACTTTGGGTGGACAATTTTTGTCGTTGGAAGACCTCTTTGAGGCTGAAATAGCCATTGTTCGCTTCAGTCAGCAGCAAGAGTTTCGAGATGAGATTCAACAGCTGAAGCATGGTTCTTGTGGGCTCAAAAAGGAGAGCAGCATATACAGATTGGACCCTGTATTGGATGACGAACTCATCAGAGTAGGAGGAAGACTCAGAAAGGCAGCCATGCCTATCGAAGCCAAACATCCCATCATTTTGTCCAAAAATCACCATGTGTCAAATCTTCTACTTCGTCACATTCATGAACAATTGGGTCATTGTGGTAGGAATCATATGTTGTCCAAACTCAGACAAACATATTGGATTATAAACGCTAATGCTGCTGCAAGAAAAGTAATTTCCAAATGTATTGTCTGTAGACGTTACAGAGGAAAGACGGGCGAACAAAAGATGTCTGACCTACCTCTTGAACGAATTACACCTGATCTTCCACCTTTTACAAATACTGGTGTGGATTACTTCGGTCCTATCGAAGTTAGAAGAGGACGTAGTACAGTAAAACGATACGGAGTGATTTTTACTTGTATGGCAAGTAGAGCGGTGCACTTGGAAGTAGCCTATTCTTTGGACACAGATGGATGTATAAATGCTCTACGAAGATTTATTTCTCGTAGAGGTCAAGTAGTACACATCAGGTCAGATAATGGAACAAACTTCATTGGTGCCAACAGAGAGTTAAAAGAGGCCATTTCTGCATGGAACGACAAGCAAATTGAAAAGGAGTTACTTCAAGTAGGGGTTCAGTGGAGCTTCAATCCACCGGCTGGATCCCATTATGGAGGTGCATGGGAGCGCATTATTCGGATGGTGAGAAACATTCTTTGCTCTGTACTTCGCCAACAAACACTGGATGACGAATCCTTTCATACCATTCTGTGTGAAGTAGAAGCAATCCTAAATGATCGTCCCATTACCAAGGTATCCAGTGATCCCAATGACCTTGAAGCTCTTACTCCAAATCATCTGCTTCTCATGAAAGGCAAGCCTGCTTTACCACCAGGTCTTTTTGAAAGAACAGATCTCTATGTGAAAAGAAGATGGAAACAAGTGCAGTACCTAGCTGATCTTTTCTGGAAAAGATGGATACGGGAGTATCTTCCTCTACTCCAAAAACGTCAAAAATGGACAAAGGAACGTCGAAGTTTTAGTACAGGGGACATTGTACTTTTACTGGATCCTACTGCGCCTCGTGGCTCATGGCCACTTGGTCGAGTATTAGAAACCTTTTCAGATGATAAGGGCCTGGTACGAACTGTAAAGGTTAAAACCAAGAGTAGTATTTTAGAACGACCAGTAAGAAAGCTTTGTCTGTTGCTGGAGGTAAATGACTAATGTGGACTGTTACATTCTGTGTCATGTGGTGCTTCAATATTTGTTATGGCTCCTTTACGTAATATTTGTAATTGTTATGTTAATTACCATAATCAATTAAGGGGCCGGTGTGTAGGAGCCATTTTTTGTGTTGTAGTGATTTATGTTGTCCACTAGGTGTCACTAACTGAAAACTATAACTGAGGTGCCTGTGTAAGCGAGGAAGAGCGTCAGGTATGGGAAAGCACACGGTTTTTGACCGTGCCCCAGAGTAATTTGTTTGCTAGCCAGAAAACAGCAGTGTTTAGATATGTGCTGTGTATACATGGAGTGAATGTTATATTGACATGATAAAGAAGAAAGGAGAAGCAAAGATTGAGGCTTTGTTTAATTCACCTGCACAAATAAAGACATTCTTCTTAAAAACAACTTTAGCATGCATGGACTCTGATTGCACGCGTGAAATACGTGCTCACCCCCATTTCTGGCGATAACAGCAATGGAAGGCTGTTATAATGTTAATCTAGGAACATGTCCTACTTGGTGAAATCAGGTCAGGGTTCAAGCTGCCACTTTTTTTTGTTGTGACACTTGCTTATTTTTCCCCATCTATGCAACCAAATTATGACAACCAATTTGCCTGATGGAACTGGTATTTGCTTCAGCAATGATAAATATTCATTAATTAATTTTCCTTTGGCTTAGTCCCTTTATTCATTAGGGGTCGCCACAGTGGAACGAACCGCCAACTTATCCAGCATATGTTTTACAAAGCGGATACCCTTCCAGCAACCCAGTACTGAGAACATCCATACATACTCATTCACACGCATACACTACGGCTAATTTAGTTTATTAAATTCACATATTTCTCATGTTTCTGGACTGTGGGGGAAACCGGAGCAGCCGGAAACCTATGCGAACATGGGGAAAACATGCATACTCATGCATGCCAGCTGACCCAGCCAGGACTCGAACCAGTGACCTTCTTGCTGTGAGGCGACAGTGCTAACCACTGAGCCACCATGTTGCCCCAATGAGAAATATGAAACCCCAAAATCAGCACAAAATGGTGCTGCTTGTTTGAACTGCAAGATTTGCACGGACAATTTAGTTTGTCCTAAAAGAAAAGGCAGCTTAGATCATGTAAGTGCATTTACTGACAAGTCGCCATTACATGACCACCATTACAAGAAGCACTTTTTATTGCGACCACAATTACGATATAAACTAGTTTAAAGCCAAATAAATCAGAGCTGTCAACAAAGCTGATTCAGCAAGTAGCAAAAACACTTAGCAACAGTTAGTTAGAAAGCATTTCAGTCCACAAATCACAAACATTTGCCATAATTTCACCAATTACACTAACGGAATCATGCTATCATGGCATAAATGTAGTATTTTCATGTCAGATTAGTTATTAATAATGTATTTAATATAATAAAGGAGTTATAGGCCCACACAGAATCTGTACTAGAGAATTCCACAGATTTTTAGCCTATCGTTTAGTCTTTTTACTTGTGTAAATTTATATTTATTCAGTTTTTAAATTCATTTCACTAATATTATTGTGATATAATAATAATAATAATAATAATATTAAAATGTTTATTTGATTTATTTAGAATACAATTTGCAAAGTAATAGGTTTTGTCCTTTAGTAGAGATTTTATTTGATATTGCTTTGTTTTACAAATAAGTGATCTAATTGGATCTGCATTATAAACATTAAATAAAAGTTCAAAATGTATTATTTGTTGCTTTTACATATTAAGTTTTTAGATATGATACTCCTAAATCATTCCGCATAAATCCACAGATTTTTCTTTTTTTCAAATTATCTGCAGAAATAGCAAGAAATGTCTGCAGATTCGGTCTGGCCCTAGTTATATGATATAGGACAAGTTGTTGTGCATGTATTTATAATAAATGTCATTAGGTTACTGTTTTTATATACAGTAGCAGATATCATAGAAAGCATAGTTAGTCTAATTTTTACTAGTGTAATCATTATCTACTAATGTTTAAAGATGGCTGTTAAAATAATGTGCATTTAATTAACACAGCATTAAAAAGCAATAGAATTGAAATTGTGTTTCCGATTGTGTACTTATAAATTTACTGATTATTTTTCCAAAAATGTAAGGGGCCACTGTGCTTCTGGTGTAAAAAGTCAGTGTGGAGCCCTGTTATGTTTTCAAGCCCCTAAAGCACTGTTGTTGTGTAACTGAATGAACAAAACGGAGACAGTTTTCAATTCTGTCATTTTTTTTCCAATAGTATTGCTTGACATGTTGTCTTTAGTATCTGTGACAGATAGCAATACGCTTGTGTCATTTTAGTTGGATATCAAAAAGCTGAATGTTCATAAAACAGTGGATGGAAAAGAAGTTCCTGGCATTGGCTTAGAGATCATTTTATGCCTAGAAATAAATCTTGAAGAGGGGGTTTCTTATTAGGAGGAGTTCTGGCATCATATTTGGGCAAATGTCCGATAGATCTCAAACACTGGCAGATAATGGAGATACATAGATAGTTAGGCTATGAATGCAAAAAAAGAGAAATTTCATTACGACTCCAAAAGACAGTACATTTCCAAGTTTCCACTTTTGCTGAATCTCACTCAATTGGATGCCAGCAGATAATTCATGCCAGTTGTTACCCACAGAAAACAGGCAAACCATGAAAGATAATGTTCTAACAGCCAGCAAGAGCAGATCTGTACAGGGTTAGTAAAACCTATTGGTTTGTTTGGGTTTCTAATAGTCTACGCTGTATTTAACTACCCAGGAACGTATTAAAGGGAAAATAAATACTCATTGAATAATGCTTCACACTGAAGTGAACAGGCTTTTTAAAGCAGATTTCTCTCAGTAAGCTCAAAGCATCGGGCCTGACCTGAGCAGCGCTGGATGAAGTGGCTGTGGCCAAAGCATTTATTTTGATTTTAATTACTTAAGTGACTGCAAAGGCATATGCACACAAACCCAGCAGACACACTCTTACTGACCTCTGACTTTCACTAGAGATTCATTCTGTCTGTGACGCATAATAGAAAGAGGGAAGCAATAAACATTGGCAAACATGTCAGTTAACCTTTACAAAACCACCGTGAATGTACCTTAAAAATGGAGAAAAATGTGATTTAGAGGTAAATTAAACTATAAAAAGTTTAAGTAAAAAGATTATTTATGCCAGTGTGATTTTAGCATGTAACAAATTTTTTTTTAATATTGACTTTCATTTTAGCTGAAGATTTTGATATTTAGTTTTGATCAATAATTTTTTATATTAATCAACTATATTAATTATATGAAATGTGAAATTATATATATATATATATATATATATATATATATATATATATATATATATATATATATATATATATATATATATATGCATTAACAATTGTTTAACAATAATCATTATTTAAACTATTTCTGTTTCTTGTTATATATGCTATTATCTTGCGTTTGAAATTTACATTTTGTTTGTTAGGTTGATTTATTTTATTTTATTAAATATTAAATATAGCTACAGTTTGCGCAAAAATCAAAACAAATAAACAATAATAATGGACAAAAAACTAGGATGTTTATTATTTACTACATTACCACTTTTTAATTTAGCAAAGGAAAACGAACATATTTAAGGCGTCTCAATGCTTTAATGCTGAATTATTTTATTTTTTCTAGTATCGCAAGTACGCGCGTAACTAAGTAAAATTAGGCCGTGAATTATACGTTCTTCCTCGCTTTCATCTGCTTTACCTCTAATGCGCAGACAAAATTTCAACAAACCACACAGAATTTCTCACATTTTCCCCTCAGCGAGGGGTCCAAATAGAAGGTCATTTCAGAGCCTTATTAAGAAACTCCCCTGCTACTTTAGAGCACCCCTATTTATTTTCATTTTCCTCCGAGTGGCACCATCAACCCCCGCGCCAGAAAGTGACCCTTAGATATGGCTATCCTGGCAGGTGGTGAGGTCTGCTGGCAGGGAGAAGAGAGGGCTTCTCTATGTGGGATGTCCTGCACACACTTTGGAGTGAGGGTGGTATCGAATGACGCCCTTCCTGGACGTTCAGGTGGTCGCAAAATCATTTTGGAGCCGCGCTTTAGAATCTCATTGGTGATTCTGCTGCGAGTTTGCAAACTCGACGTTTTTGGCGTTATCGCTGTATTTTGGACGAAGCCAAGTCTGTCAAGTGAGCAATATAGCTGATAAAAGTAGCTGAATAAATTACTAAACTAATGAAAAGGGCCCGTTTTAATATTAAAAGTTTGCTGGAGCATGCTTTGTCTATTTTTCACAAAAAAATAATCACTGTATCCTACCCTGTTATATATTATACAGTGTTAAATGTTGATAATTATCTTAAACTTCCAGAGGGTTTAACTGTTCATAAGGGAAAAAGTTAAGAAAAGAAGTGTATACTATTTGTGTCACAGGTATCAGGACTTCGGCTGGATTTCTTTACCCATGAACGCGCTCTCTGTCCCGTCGTTATATTCATTTTTTTTTTTTTTTTTTTTTTTTTTGGCTGGAAGATTTTGTCGTTTCACAGTAATTTTAGGGCGCTATTTTGACGAAATATTTTATATCTTAAAAAAAAAAAATTACAGACAGGTCACAATCTATAATTGAACATTTTGACAAAAAGGTCAGTTAATCTTTATATCCCATTAAGATCATTCATGTCATTTAGATCAAAACGATCTTTAGATACCTCAATACAGAAATTATTAATAAATATGTAGGCTGGCAATGCCGTATAGGTCTATCAATTGATTCATATATTATTTAAGTTACATTTCATCTTAAAGAACAAATTATGTAAACTAAACCCATATAAACTCATAGAATAAATAAACCCACAAAATAAATAAATCTTCAAGAAAGTATTCCATAGGCCTACATCATTTTAAACCACTAAACATGTTTATTAAAAGTTACAAAATATGTTTATTAAAAGTCATGAAAGTTATCAGAGCGAAGACCAAGTTTCTGAAATGTAATTCTCAAACAGAAATACACTAAAAACACAATTAAGAGCTTTATTGGGGCAATACCAAGTAGTCAAACTGTGAATTAACAGACAGCGTATGACAAATAAGCTATATTTTTCAAGTTACTAAACAGGATTTAGTTTGATGTTAAATCCTAATTTAAAAAATAAATTAAAAGGCTCTAAAGTCGATTTATTTACAATGTTGTTTAAACATTCAGTGACTGTAATATGTTTACTGAAGTACCTAACATTGTTTAGATGTGGTTTAACACTTTAAATAGCGCGCTTGAGTGGGATTTATCAGTAAAATAATCATCAGGGGTATCCAAAAACACAGAAAGCGAAAGCAAGTGTAATTGTTTCATTTCGGGTCATCACAGACTTTCATAAATCTTATTTAGTGCTCGTGCGCGTGGGTGGAGTTTCGCCTTCTCCATATTCAGAAGTTGGGTGGCTGCTTCAATCTCCATCTCTTTCCCGTATAAAGAGAGGCCCTAGGTCTCTTTAAGACAAGACAAATTAACGACTTGTACAAATAATTGGCTGCATTGCTTCATTTTTGACATCACTAAAACATTTATGGTGTCCATTGACGCGCTTCATGCTTGAGACGAGGCCAGAGGACCATGATGGAGTATTTGAGCGACAAGTTCTCCTTGAAAAGTCCAGCGATTAAAGGCAGCGATTACTACATGGACCAAGTCATGGATACTTTAGATAATGTGCAGTACTACAACAAGGCATCGCCGAAATGCGTCCAAGCATTCCCGATGCAGAGCAATGACCAGCACTCCTCCATGGACAGATCGTCTCCGTGCGATAACCAAAGCAGTAAGTCAAACTTTGCAAAATGCAATCAAATGTTTTGTAAAATATTTAATAATTCTTGGTTTAGAAAAGAGTGTGTCGTGGTTTTCTACATCTTTTTAAAAGTTCTTAGAAGTTTCTATAAATTAGTGCACTGGCTAGATCATAAACACAAATTGTTGTTATTTTTTTTTATTGAAAAGTAGCAAGCATATTTCAGCAGAATCAATATATAAAATACAATTTTGGTTTATTTATATAGTAATATGGTTAAAATATTATTAAGCTAGGTTTAGAAATTAATGATCAGATTAACATTTTTATTTTTAACATAGCATTTTGATTGCGAAAAGTGTAGGCCTATTGTGCATATTTAACCTATACTTACATGTTGGATTTAAAAAGTTAAAAATTCCCTTCACACTTTGGTCTTTTTTGAGTCATTCTGTATTAACTTTTTAACTTTTTTTATTTATTTTAGTTTAAAAACTCAAAAAGAGGATGCATAGTTCAAACACTTTCTTTTTAAAATAGTTTTCATGAAAAAAATTTTTTTAAATACTGCTGCCCTTCAGAATAATTTAGTTTTCTCAGAATCAATAATATTTTACATTTTGTAAACCGTTTATCAATAATGATAATAATAATAATAATAATAATGATGATAATATTGTAATATATTATTATTATTATTAACACTTATGATTAAACATTAAATATAAAAAAAGTCAGTCGCAAACGTAGGCTAATTGCAGAGAAGTGATTATTTTTTATTATTATTATTTTTGTTGAGGATGAAACTAAAATAATCACGCGGTTTTCCCTAAATCCTACACGTTGACTAAATTGATAAATACAGGCTAAATCAATATCATATCGCTATAGTGACTGTTTGCATTTAATAAGATTTTTAAATTCTGTAAGCATTAACGTGAGTAGGCCTATTGAGGTTTTTTGCATCCCCTTTTGAAATCACTATTGAACTGCTTTGTAAAAACATTAACCGACAACAATTAGATCTACAGTTTTGAACATTTTAAAGCTTATATTTAGTTTTAAATTAAGCGCTGCTGAAACTGACTATTTTCTGTGACCTCCTCAGGCGTGACTTACTGCGCTCCTAAATCTGAGGAGAGCAGCCTGCACGCGATGGAAAACTGCTGCAGCCTCAGGGTCTCACCGGCCACAAGCGGACCCGACAAAACAGACCTCGACGAACTCGGAGAAAAATGCGACAGCAACGTGTCGAGCAGCAAGAAGAGACGCCACCGCACAACCTTCACGAGTGCTCAGCTGGAGGAGCTGGAGAAAGTCTTCCAGAAAACCCATTATCCAGATGTGTACGTGAGAGAGCAGCTGGCCATGCGGACAGAGCTCACGGAGGCCCGGGTTCAGGTAAAAAAAAAAAAAGAAATCTGTCAATACCATTATCAATACCAGTTAACCCACATACCTCGTTCGATAATAACGTAATTTTTGAGAAAACTTCAATAATGTACTTTTCAAACCTTTTGATTCCGCACCGCAAAAGCGAAAACCTTACATTTTTGCCTCAAATGTCGAAGTTAAAGGAAAGTTGTGCAATGTCTTTCAGTTGTACGTTCAGGGCGCTATCATCAATTTAATCACTTAACAACAAAACCTCACAAAAAATAAATCATAAAATGTAATTAGACTAAATGACAAACTATTACAAAATACAAATGTATGGGTCTCTCATGGCAAATTTGCCATTTAAATGATCAAAAATATCCTACAAACTCTAAGAGTATAAAAAAGACATTTTAATTAAATTAACACCACAAATTAATTAGCCTTTTATTAAAAAATAATAGGCTAATGTTGTTGTAATTTGACAATTATGGTTGTAGAATTTAAAGTATAAATGAATAAAAAGTTAATTCGCAGCATTACATTCATATGTTTTAGGCATTTTTGCATAATGCTGAGCAGCATTATAACCAACAACAAGTTTCTTAACAAAATGAATGCAGTGTTATCATTTTTTAATATAATATGCCCTAAAAGTACAATTTAACACATTTTTTTCAAAAATGCTTCTATTAGAGTTTAAAATAATCCAATCTATTAAATGATAGGTTGAAGTTAAACAGTAAACAATTGCAACTTCTAGGAAAAGTTAATCTCTGATCCTGAAATTCTGTAATAACAAAAAACTTTTTTTACAGTTCCTTAACAAGCTTCATGGCAAATTTTACCATCAATTATTATATTAAACTCCCAGTTATGGGTTGCGGCTGGAGGGGCATCTGCTGAGTAAAAGGAATAGTTGGTGGTTTATTCTGCTGTGTTGACCCCTGATAAATAAGGGACTAACCTGAAGGAAAATGAATGAGTTATATAAAATCATGAGTGAAGTGTTAAATTA
This sequence comes from Danio rerio, assembly GCF_052040795.2. Taxonomy (NCBI): domain Eukaryota; kingdom Metazoa; phylum Chordata; class Actinopteri; order Cypriniformes; family Danionidae; genus Danio; species Danio rerio. The sequence continues at coordinate 17,692,548 of NC_141038.1, forward strand.
CTATCACATGGCATTAAAATAATAATGAATTAATTACTACACAAAATGTTATTTAAATCTTGAATCATTTATTTTACATAATGGAATAAATACAGTCTCTCTATTTATTTTTTCCAAAGGTTTGGTTCCAAAACAGAAGAGCTAAGTGGAGGAAGAGAGAAAGATATGGACAAATACAGCAGGCCAAAAGTCATTTTGCAGCAACTTATGACATCTCAATGCTGCCACGGACAGACAGCTACTCACAGGTGATTCAATCGATTTGTTTGGCAAAAATAAACCAATTCATGCTATTCATATGAACCGGTCTCTAGCTAGAATGTAAACACTGTTTTTGCATAAGTATTCTGCTGTCTATGTTTTTATTTGTTATTTTGGCCTCTACATGTCCTACTGTAAGTAGGTTTTGGAATCTTTTGTATTAAGATTTTTGATAAAATTTATTATTTGTAACACTGGAGCACAACACAGAGTCAGTTTCTTTCTGAAAGTGAGATTTTTAGCTTTCCTTTTCATTTATGAATGGATGGTTAGGATATATGCTAGTAATTGGCAGAGATACAACTATTTGACAATCTGAAACAAGAGAGTTAAAAAAGATACATATAAATTAAAAGTTAAGTTCTTGTATATACAAAATATTTTCAAGAATTTAATTTAATATTCAAATTAGTTTTGAAATAAAAGTAAAACCAATAATTTGAACTAATACATTGTATTTTTGTCCATCATTGCCTAAATATACCCATACACCATTAAACATAAGGTTTTGTGGAGCACAGTCACATTTAAGTCTGTGTTGGTTAAGTCAGCAACCATTTGACTAACGGCATACTAGTTGAAACTGACAAACACAATGCATCAGTTGTGGACAACAGCCTAACTGGAGCAGTGATGTGTTTTGTCAGTAAATGTGGAATGACAAACGCTGATGGAGGATAGCAGATAAAGTTTGAGATGACACTCAATTTCCTTGATCCGAGAGGAGATTCCTCACTCATGTGTTTTCCATAGTCATATAAGAAGCCTGTGTCTTAATGGAGTGCCAATACAACAGGTCTTTATTATGTCGTGAGCAGAGTCAGGACAGTGTTAAGCCAGACTCCAGGGCTCATGTTTGTCTTGTGCACATGACATGCGTGCAGGCACATTTCTGTGGTCAACACAAATGCATTTTTGTGGCCTGCAGGGTTTGTTTTTAAAAGCCTGGTCTGGATTTATTTAAAGTCTCGGCCGTAATTGTCACTGCATTTTAATGTAGATTGAGGGTGTATCTGATATGATGTCATTGGTTTATCAGAAAACATTTTCCCAGGCAAAACTAAAATGCCTAGATTTACATTTTTTTAAATTTAATTAACTTTCCAGAGTGCATTTTCTGTTTATGAATTTCCAAACGTTTTTTTGATTATACTTTTTTTGCTTCATGGCCTCCTGCTCAAGCCTGTTGTTTTTTTTTTACATTCATTTCAACCACACAAACAATTTTTTCCCTCTCTAATTTGCAATTTTAATGATAATTTCAAGAAATAATTTCTCTAAACGTAGGGTCAACTTTTAGGTGGAAACCCTTTCCACAGTGAGCACAACACCAAGTCTAGCTGAGCAAAACTGTGGATCATTTATCATTGCTTAGGCACAAAATCCATTAAGTGAATCCTTATTACAAATTTACATTAGTATATTTCTCACCAAGACTGAACTCTATAACCCTGCTATAATGAAAATTGTATGTTAAAAAGCAATGTAAGTAACATATGGAACTAAAAGAAAAACAATTAGAAAGTATGTAATGTAAACAAAAACAAAAAATAGTGGCAAAATTTTGGAGCTGCAAATTTTGGAGACTTTACAAAACGATTGCACTAATTAATGTATTTAATAACACAAAGTAAAAATGCACAGTACTTTGAATATTGTTATTGTCAACATTGTGCTTATCAAGGACCGACATTCAACAACTTTATTTTCCTTAACTAACGTGAACATTGATACTGTAATAAATGTATTGTATATTGTTTGTTCATCTGTTACCAACTATAGTTACAGTGAATGACATTTCGTCACCTTAGATTTATAAGTCTCTATCTGACATTTTTGTCAAAAATTGAGTTATTGACATATTGTTATTAAATGACAACTTACATGATGTGATGTTTTTCTATCAGTTGTTTACATTTTAAGACTTTTTAATTAAAAAAATCAAAAAAGGTTTTATCTAAAATGTCGAACTTTAGCTTGGCTTTATAAGGTTCTTTCTGTGAGCCAATCTTCATTTAAAATGCACGCGCGAGGACCAATCAGGATCAGCTTTCTTTGTCATTTCACCGGACTGCTTCCGTGACAGCGGGAAAGACCAGAAAGAAACACAAAATCAGAAATTCGAGAAGAAACCTGAAACTGAAAATATATGTTGAAATGTGATTACTTAGAAGCATTTTTTTGACATTAAGATGAAAGAATACAAAAAAAATTAAATGTGAAATATTTTTATTTGTGTATAGTCTATGAAATATTTTTCAGTGTTAAACTCATTTGTTCATTGTCTGTTTTCTTTTTAAGTCTTTAAATTTGATATTAAGCCTTGGAGGGCAATTTTCAATCATAATGCATATAATTCAATAAATAAAATTCAACAATTCATATAAAGCATATCATTCAGTAAATATTACCATATTAATTAGGCATACAAATTAAGCTTAATCTGAACAAGAAAAAATATTTATCCTAAAACATTAAATAAATGTTATAGAAAGCAAAAAATGTATTTTTCTCAAGCATCAACATACTGTTAAAACACCAATTTATATTTTTAATTAAATTAATAAGCAGACTGATTGTATTTCTTGAAGTCGCTTCAATAATGATCTGCCAGATAGACCCTTAAAATTCCGAGTAGAAAATGACTTTTTTTATAATTAGAAAGCTCTATCTGCTTTTGGCCTGTATTTTTTAAACCCCAATTTGCAAATTTGAGAAAATGTACATTTAGAGCACATTTAGGGTCTTTGTCTTGTTGATGTATGCGAGAGAACTGTAACACACACTGATGTATGGAAGGCAAAACTTTGAAGCTCAATATCCCAAAATCATTTAGAACACAGATAGACCCTTATGATTCCAAGACGATGATTTCAGTAGCTGTCTTTTGTAAATCATGTGTGTAATCATTTTCTGTTTGCTCAGAAATTCAATTAAACAAGGTAAACTCAATTGAATATGGTAAAAAAAAATTGTAATGCTGTAGGGCGACACGGTGGCTCAGTGGTTAGCACTGTTGCCTCACAGCAAGAAGGTCACTGGTTAAAGCCCCGGCTGGGTCAGTTGGCATTTCTGTATAGAGTTTCTATGTTCTCCCCGTATTTGCATGGGTTTCCTCCGGGTGCTCCAGTTTCCCCAAGTATCATCATACTGTAATTCTTCTGTCAATATGTTTTAGAAAAAAACATGTACTGTATAATGGTACTAATAACATGTTTTATGATTGTGAGTGACAAAATGCATTTGTGGAATGAAAGCTTACTGTAGTGTTATGGCAGAAATAAGTTGTTTGGAAACATGTATGACATATTCTGTTAGTTTTAGTATATTTTGCATGTGAAATTTACTGTTATGCTAAGCTAAAGTTGGAAAGACGAGTTTTGAAAAAGAGAAAAATTAAGAAATGGGTTTTAGTAAGTGTTTTTAGGTCACAGTTTTATAAGACAAAATGTGAATGTTGAATGAAGACTTGGTGTTATGAAAGAAATAGCTGATTTGAAATATGGACAGTATGACATATTTTATGGCATTTTTAATGTGAAGTTTACAATTATGCCAAGCTGAAATTTAGAAATAGTTTTCAAAAATGGCCTGAAAAACTCAACTTTTAAAAGTTATTTTATAAGTGACAAAATATGTTTGTTGGGTGAAACGTCATGTTTAAACACTGACATTTTCTGTATATTTTTAGATGAAACCTCAGTGATATTTTTTTAATGCATTTTTGGATGGGAAATGTACAACTATGCCACGCTGACAGCTGGAAAGAAAAGCCACATGGAGAGTTTTTGAAAGTTAAATACTAAGAAATGGGTTCTAGAAACAATTTTTTAGGGCACTGTTTTAAGTGTAATGGAAAAATGAGTAGATTTGAGTCATTTATGAAGTATTATAGGCCATCCGAATATGAAATGATCTGATACGCCAAGCTGAAATTTGAAAAGAAAAATTATGTGAAGAGCTTCTTTAGTCAAATATTGACTAACGTGTTCTAGCAACTAAAACATGTGTTTAGGGTAACTGTTTTATGCGACAAAATGTTGAGAAAACCCTCTAACTTTTGGAGAATTAAATTGAGAAAATAAGTTGATTTGAGACACATAAGACATATTTTAGGCCATTTCAATTGTGCAGTTAACTGTTTTGCAAAACTTAAAGGGACAGTTCATACAAAAATCAAAATTCTGTCATCATTTACTCACCTTTGACTTGTTCCAAACCAGTTTGTGTTTTTGTTGTTACAAACTAATACTATGGAAATCAATGGTTACATGTTTTCAACATATTTCAAAATATCTTCTTTTGTGTTCAATAGAACAAAAACTCAAACAGCTTTTTAACCAGTCATTAGTAAGTAAATGATGACAGATTTATTGGATGAACTATACATTTTAGTTTATAATAAGAAAAAGAAGTTTAACCTCCTAATGGTCGCCATGCTGTAGACATTTTAAGCTTGTTTAAACAAACTTATCTTGACAAACTATATATAATATGTACACTCAAATTATTTTTTACTGCCTTTTCAAATTACTTTAATAAAACGAGCTGAATCAACCCAGTTCTTGAGTTTTTTGGGGGTGGACAACTTTATTGTTTAATGTTTAATCTACTTAAATTTAAATTGGGTGAACTTCATTTGTGTGGACAACATGAATGAATTGTGTGCAAATCTCATGTATAAACTCAAAAGTAGGGTTAACAAGGGTTAAAAAGCTGACCTCGTGCCCTAGTGATTATAAAAGATGCTGATTGAAGTGTTTTCTCTGTCACACAGATCTCCAATAACCTATGGACAGGGCCGAGCGCGGGCAGCTCAGTGGTGTCGTCCTGCATGATCCCCCGAGGGTCCCCACCCTGCGTCACATCCCCGTACCCACATTCACCCAGAGCCGCGGAGCATGGCTATGTGGGATTCCCAAACCACCAGCAAAATCAGTTCGGAGTCAATCATGTTTCCCTCAACAACTTCTTTGCTGATTCTCTTCTGGCTTCGTCAGCGAACAGTCACGCCGCGTTTGAGACCAAACCGGAGTTCGAGCGCCGCTCCTCCAGCATTGCTGTACTGCGAATGAAGGCCAAAGAACACACAGCCAACATCTCCTGGGCTATGTGAACTTGTAATTATTCACAGAGCCAGGACTTCAACCGTTGTAGACTAATAATTATAATATTAATACAGCCAGTTATGCTCATAACTAAGTGGCTGTGCAAAATTTTATTTGAACTTTTTGGTCCTTTCAAAATAGGCAAGACGCTACAGGTGAACATGGTTAAACAAATAGTTACTGTATCACAATTTTTCATCAGTCTATTGATTATATTAAAAGCTACTTTTTTTTTTTTTACTTTTTTTGTTCTGCATTTTCTATTTTATTTAAATTCAAAGCAAATGATATGTGATTTAATGCAAATAAGGCATTATTTCGATTCAAGTTTGCAATCACTTGCAAATACTTACAGAGCATAAATCTGAACACTGGTGTAAGTCAGGTTCAAAGTTTCTGTGTGTGTGTTTTTTTTTTTTTGGACATATTAATGTGGGAAATCATACAGAAGAAATAATACTTCACTATTCAGAAAATACAGCGATCAGCCAGAAAAAAAAAAAAATTCACAATTTTAGTAGAATAAAATTGTGTATTTATAAGGCTGATTATGTTTGAACATATACTTTGGTAAAACATTCAGAATACAGATAAAAATTTGACTAAAGTTTAATCTAAAAGTCCAGTTTTGTCTTTAAAAGTATGTGTTTGAATTTGTTCCAAGCAAAAGTTTACACTTGAATCTAAAACAAATTAGATGAAAATGGAATTTTTTTTTTGATGAATTAGAAGTGTATTTTGGACCTTTTCTTTACATTAGTTTGAAAAAGTGGTTCCACTTATAATTAGGTGGCTATAACTACTATGTAATTGCATCAAAAAATGTACATACTGTGCTCATAATGTACTACTGGTGCTCTTGGGGTGGGATACAGGTAGGGTTAGGGATGGGTTAGGTGGTATGGGTAGGTTTAAGGGTTGGTTAAGGTGTGGGATAGTCAACGGTGTAATTAAATATGTGATTACAGAAATTAGTTACATGCAGGTATTCAATCGATCATAAGTACAATTTAAAAACGTGTATTTACACAATAAGTACACTGTAACAAATGATTAAATGCAGTGTAAGTACATATTAGTTAAGGCCATCTAATATCAAGTGGGCTTTTAAAAAAATAAACAGTGCTCAGCATATATAAGTACACCCCTCAGAAATCTATCTTTTAAATTCATATTATTAATCGGACACTATACATGATTTTATTTGTGCATATACATTAGATTACTCCGTACTGAAGCGTAATCTGGAGCTTATCTAACAAAATAAGTTATGAAAACAGTTCAAAAACGAGTACACCCACATTTATGTTATAGAAAAACATTAAATACAAATAAAATCAAAAAAGGAAAAAACAAGAGAAGCAAAAAATTCAGTTGACATTTTGTAGGTTGTATTTTTATTTTTAAATTTTTTGTGCAATATTTTGCTTGAGTGTTATTGTATTATCTTTAAATTTATAAATATGTTTGATGATTAAAATATTATTATGATAAATATTTGTTTAGTAAATCTGTTTTGTTTAAATGCACCAAAATTGCCTATGTTCACTGAGAAATGGATACAAATATTCACTTTCAAAATGGGGTGTGCTCAATTATGCTGAGCCAAAAGAGCCAAAAAAAAAAAAAAAAAAAAAACAGAATCTCAAAACAGAGAGATACAACAAGGAAAAACAACACCTTAATGTCTGGCCTTATTGAAGCCATGTGTTTACTTATTTTGTCTTGGGATCTGTTATTGTGAACCTGAAGGACAGAACTGTACAGTATTATCCTCTTATGACTGTAACAGAGATGTTACGGCCGACATACTAACACTATGTCTGTGTGCTTTGCAGCAAAGCTGTTTAACGCTCTCTAGCTGTGGCCAGTCTGCAGTGCCACATACAGAGGAGCCTGTTTTTTATTTTATGGTAATAAAAGTTCATTCAAATGAGAGTTGTGTTTATGTTTTGCACACTCTTAGCTCCTGCCATCTGTAGAACACATTGGTTTAATATCTGATCAATTTAGTAAATTAAAAACATATTAGAGGACTTAAATGCAGTCTTTTGTTGATTTATGAATATGGTACAATAATGTTTTAAAAAATGTGGGAGCAGTAGTGTTTTTTATACATTATTAAAATATTTTATCTATTAAATCTCTAATCTCTGTTCATCAAGGCTATTTAAACATAAAATAAATAAATAAACTTGCAAACAACAATGTTAAATCAATATTTTAAAAAATCACAGCAATTTTTTTATAATAATAATAATTCCTCACATTTAAATAGCGCTTTTTCTGGACACAAAGCATTTCACACGATTGTAGGAATCTCTTTATCCACTACTAGTGTGCAGCATCCACCTGATGAAGTGACGGTAGCCATATTGCACCATACCACACACCAGCTGATTGGTGGAGAGAAGATGAAGCCAATTATAATATGGGGATGGTTAGGAGGCCAGGATGCCAGTCTTTTTAGAGGAACATCCTGGGATTTTAACAGCAATTATAGAGTCCCCATCAATTTTTTGGGGCATTAGTACCCACACAGACCTAAGGTTGTTTAATATATACTTTCTAATAAAGCGTCTACAAGAACAACACTTGTTTGAATTATAATTGGGAATAGCCATGTCAACAAAGGCTTTTTAATTATTTTCTATATTTGTTCAAGTGCCGTTTAACCCTAATATACATTTTCTAATAAAGCAAAGTCAAGAAGAACGACACCAATGGTGTAGTGGTTAGTGCATCAACATATAGCACACCGGTGCTCACGGTGATTTAAGTTCAATTCCCAGCATGAGCTCTTATACCGATCCTTCTTTTCTCTCTGCTCCCCACTATATCCTGTCAAATTCTCTGAACTGTCCTTAAAGATGAAAACCACAAAAAAAAAAAAAAAAATTTAAATAAATAAGAACAGCTTATTTGAATTTGAAATATGGAATTAATCCATGCTGAATTTGTTTTAAAAATACAAACAAACAAATAAATAACAAACATTCATACAGACATACTGTACACAATATGACAAATATTTATACTAATATTAACTTAAACCAAACTTTTGAATGTTAAAAACTCTGTAAGTGCTGTAGATATTTTAGCATTTACAAAAGACATATGATAATGCCTAGTACTATTCATTCAATTATTTTCTTTTCGGTTTAGTCCCTTTATTAATCTGGGGTCGCCACATCGGAATGAACCACCAACTTATCCAGCATATGTTTCACGCAGCGGAAACCTTCCAGCTGCAACCCATCTCTGGGAAACATGCATACACACTCATACACACACATACACTATGGCCAACTTAGCTTACAATTCACCTGTATCACTTCTATGGACTGTGGGGGAAACCGGAGCACCCGGAGGAAACCCACGCGAACGCGGAGAGAGCATGCAAACTTCACACAGAAACAACAACAGATCCAGCCGAGGCTCGAACCAACGAGCTTCTTGCTGTGAGGTGACAGCATTACCTACTGCGCCACCGCATCACCCATAATTCTATTGTAACAGTGTTTTGTTATATTTCCATGAAAATCAAAATCAGTAAAAAGCCCCTGCTCTAATAATTTAAAGACAAACATGTATTATTTTGTGAGCATTTTTGTTAAACTTAGAAACAAAACGTTCAACTGATGCATTAAAAACATGAGTAAACTGTTTCTGAAAGAGAATAGAAATAAAATAAAAATGAATTGGGCAGCAACTTTATGAAATGACAAATCATAATGTGTAAACCCAGAAAATGGGATACAACAGCGAGGAAGCTGTGATTGTTAGCTGTTACGTCATAATAGCAAGCTGAGGAAGTAATGGTGTGTTTTTATACCTATTTTGAGAAACATCTGCTGAATAAGGTACGTTTCTGAAAATAAGTTTTTTTAAATCGAGTAGAAGAATGTAAAGGAGAATACTTTTAAAAACATGTAAACAAGTTCCAAATCCAAAACTTGCGACAACCTCATGTTACAGATAAAAAAACAAATCCGTTTAAATGACTTAACGGTGCTCTCAGAATCAGTTTTAAATATTTCTCTATTTTTCAATCAATTAAAATGTTCATAATGCACTTCTCATACCTTTCTGGTGACTTTAACAGATGGCGTGAGTTTCTGTGCATGCTTTGAAGTGTTGCTAATCTCTCTCTCTCTCTCTCTCTCCTCGTGGTCACTGCTCCATCATTTCTTCAGCGTAAGACTGATGGTGCAGCACACATGAGGCAGGAGATCCAGCACACTCTCCTCCAGATGAGATCCATCAGCAGGCCAATGGGTTTGACCCTGTGGGGTGAGAAACGTTCATTAATAAAGAGCCTCACACTCAACTCAGGGGAGTAAAAGACGACAGAGAGACGGATCTCCTTCTACTCTGCACAACACACCAGACCTGCAGCTCAGAACACATTTGAAAAATACTGTCAACAGAGACAAACCGCTGCAAAATTCAGCTTCTTAGTCAGTTAGTATCATATTTGCATAATCTAATTTATAACACTTTTATTTTTATTATATTTTTTTAACATTTTAAACAAGTTTTATTATTAAAGCTTTGTTGTTTTATGAATTAGGTGCATTATTAGTTTTCATAAAAATCTCTTAAAACTCACCAATGCAGTTCATAAATGATAAACAAATACATTTATAACATATAAACAATGATACTGCTGTAAAGAATAATTAAAAATAGAATCAATTATATGTGTTTAATTTAATAAAAAAAAAAACACAAGAAGGGGGTGTACATGAAAACTTTATCTTGGCATGACCTTTTATGAATATGAATGAGATTTTATATATGCTTATGACAATAAATGCCATTCAGTTCAATCCGCTTATTTCATTTTAAATGCAAAGATGACATGGTTTGAGATGTCTTTGAAACAAAATAACTTGTCATAAATCCGTCATAAACATGATTGTCATGAGGCCATCATAACGATATTAATTTTATAACAGCATCATTCATATTGTTATTGACCTTAACTACAATGGTGTAGATTAAATTTGTCATTAAAAGTCATTATTAAATAGCAATGACGCTTACTGCATCCCTGTTTGCATACTTATACTATGTCCTAAAAATACATATGCATGAATGTATTTTTGAATTTGTTTATGTCAAGTTGTCATAAAGTCATCTTGAACAATGTCAAATATTTGCATGTAAAATGACTTAATAAGCAAATTAATAATTACTTCCTCATTAACGGATTATGTTTCTTAGTTACATCCCCTGTCAATCATCTCGACACATCATCCACATTTCCGTTATATTTAATTACCTACTTCATTGGAAAAGCAGCGGCAGGTCTTTGAATAATTCTCTATTCACATCTTTATTTAAGTCCACATTGTTGTTGCAGATGAAATACAACATGGAAAATCTCTTTTAAATGTTTTATAGTTTGCTAGATAGATATAACTTCACTAAGCCTCTCTACTTGACAGTTGGTCTCAAGCGTCTACCATGTTTGTAGTTTGTTTACACGTTTTATCCGAGTTTGTAGTTCTAATCAAATTCCAACTCAGGCTTATTATGAAAATGTACCTCTATATATATTTCTGTAGAGTGCCAAATACGTCCCAGGAGCTACGTTTTTTGCAGCGTTTGTTTTCATGAATCCACCAGAGGCCATGGTGTATGCTTTTTCACATCTTAAATTTCTCAGGCCGCTGTTGAATCACTCGCTTACTTACTGAATGACAGAAGGATCGATTGAACCCCCCTCCTTCCCTAAGGCCCAACCGACAAAAAAAAAAAAAAAAATCCAGAAAAAGAAAGCCCTTGCCTGATTTTTACCACATTTTCAATTTTACCACATTCTCATCCTGTTATTTACTTGTTTATTTATTTTTTTAGCTTCTGTTTTTACCTGCTTTCTGTTCTCACCTGCTTTCTGGAACCGTTCTTTGCCAGACTCAAACCCTGTCATGTGGTCAACTCCTCTCTGCATCTGAAGTCTGCTGACGTACATGGTGAGCTAACCGGACAAAATGGTAACAACAGGAAAGCCATCCATATGGAGGTAAGGGGTCAGCTGGTAAGCGCGAATAGGAATGGCATCATATCGCCCTATACTTAATTTTAAAAACGAAATGCAGCCATACGTACTTCTGGCTACATAATTTATGATCACCAGAAAAGTATATAAAGCTACATTTTTAGAATGCGCCTGTGTAACCAAATTCATTAATAGTTAGTCCAGACGCTTCTACACTTTGAATTTCCACCAGAAATTGTACATCATTCAGGAACCTTTGGCATACTCTTCAAAATACTATGGTTTGGGACACACTAATTCGTTTTCGATTAGTATTCGGATAGTATGTGTATTGGAACGCAGCCGCTGTTACAAAATTCTTTGACAGAGTATTGACTCTTAAAGAGAAATTGTAATGACAAATTCAGTTTGTTCCACTTAAAAACATCATCAGAAATTATAATTATCATAATAATTATACTGACCTCATTACAATCATGTTTATGACATATTTATGACAAAGTTATGTTGTCTTGTTTATGTCAAGTTGTCATAAAGTCATCTTTAACCATGTCAAATATTTGCATTTAAAATGACATGATTAGCCATTTAATAAATATATTGACTGTTGCAAATGGTGGTTACTAGAGGTATTGCATATTAATAGATGTGTTGAGATGAGGTATCCATAGTATTATAAAAAATGGTATTATAGCCATTATAAAAAAATAAAACTACTAGTAAGCAATCAGCATCAAGCACTGGAACTTTCATTTAATTACTGTACATTTGCACTCATACTCACTAAAATGACTCACTAAAAAGACACACACAACTGGGATGTGTTGCCCAACAACTTGTGCCTTTAAATGGCTCTCCTCCAGACTGCTCATAGATTTGCTGTTTTCTGTTTCCAAGATAGACATTTTTGCCCCACGCTGCAATCAAGCACAATATGGTCTTTATAATATCGACATGCCAGTAAACATTTAAAATTAATATTTTCGTGGACAGCTTATTCATTCACCTCTACATACAGCTGGTGCTGAACCAAAGAAAGCAGCACATGTCAGACATGTCACGTCACTGTCTGATAAAATCTCCAACCAGATTTATTTTATTTGTATATTTGATTTAAAGTTATCAGGGACAATTACATTCCCAAGTTAGTTTTATGCCATAAACTAGCAATCAATCACTTAAATTTCACTAAAGGGATATTTCTAGCTAAAATGAAATTTACTCTGTCATTTACTCACCCTCAGGTCATCCATGATGTACTGTTAGTGACTATTTATTAGCTGATTTTTTCTTTGCTGAAATTATATTAAATAATTCGTGACTCCTAAATGAACTTTAAAGTGAAAAAAAAAAACACTACAAGCGAAATAAAATTAATACATGTGGTTACTGACGATACGCCGAGGTCTTATGAAGCAGATCTCTGCATGTGCTAGAAACTGAGAATTAGTTTGCAATATTACTTTTAAACCACATACTCGACAAATGGTCTTGAGTGCATTCATGACAGATTGAAGCAAAAAATTGTTGCAGCAGACATGGGAACAAACTTACATGTGAGCTGAAGCTGTTTTTGATGATCTTTTTAGTTTGGTTGCAGCACACACATCCTCTTTCACCATAGTAAATGAAAAATATACAACTATATAAACAAAATAAATAAAATCATAAAGTAACAGATTTAATGCACTGGATAAAATGATGGAGTAAAAATTAATTGATGTTGACATATTGATATTTTACATTGACAGTAAAATGAAGTTATAAAATGCACAATATATGAAAAATACTATAAAAGGCATTGGACAAAAATGTCAACCCTTTATTCTAAGAATCCTAATTAGTGAACTATAATTTATTTTTGAAAACATAAGTAAAATTTTGTTTAAAATTAGTTTTCATTATGTAGCTCCATTTTGTCCGGAATGTAGATCGTTTAAAACAAAAAAAAAATAAAACCACAGATGCATTAAATAAGTGACAGTAAAGACATTTATAATGTAAGATTGTTTCAATAAATCTTCTTCAAATATTTGTAAGAAAATGCTGCAATGCATAACAATTTCCACAGAAATATTCAGCAGTTTCAGAACAAAAACTATTTTCATTTTTTTATTAAAATAAATCACAACATATTAGAATGATTTAGGAAGGATCCTGTTAATCTCGATGCTGAAAATTCAGCTCTGAATCACAATATAATATATATATATATATATATATATATATATATATATATATATATATATATATATATATATATATATATATATATATATATATATATATATATATATATATACACACACACATATACATATACAGGTATATATAAATTCACATATACTCACCTGACACTTTATTAGGTACATCTTACTTGTACTAGAGTGATTGGACCCTCTTTTGCCTTCAGAACTGCCATAATTCTCAGGCAACTGGAAAATTCCTCTGAGATATTGGTCCATATTGACATGAAAGCATCATACAGTTGCTGCATATTTTAACAGCTGCACATCCATGTTGCAATCTCCTGTTCCACCATATCCCAAAGGTACTCTATTGGTTTTTAGATGTGGAGGCCATTTGAGTAAAGTGAACTCATCATCATGTTCAAGAGACCAGTCTGATGATTCGCGCTTTACAACATGGCACGTTCTCCGGCTGTAAGTAGCCATCAGAAGATGGGCACAATGTGGTCATAAAGCCAACAACCATGCCACATTCAAAATCACTTAAATCACCTTTCTTCCCCACTCTGATGCTCGGTTTTAACTGTTGGAGATCGTCTTGAACATGTCTACATGACTAAATGCATTGAGTTCCTGCCATGTGATTGGCTGATTAGAAATTTGCGTTAAAAATCAGATGGACAGGTGTACCTAATAAAGTGGACATATGCAATATTCACAATTTTTAATGCAAACCTGCATAGGGAGCTTTTAAACTGTAGTGTAATTAAGAATTCCAGAGCACTGGAATACAAAATAGTGTCTGTATAGAGTAGGAGAATGTCTACAATTTGTCTTTTATATTCTTAGATGATGTTGATGAATGCATGTTATCATTTTCACTGCTTATCTGGAATATTATAGCATCTGACATTATAATATTGTCTTACACATATTCCCATTATAGACCTGTCTCAACAATTGGCTGAAACAATATACAAACAAACTCTGCAAAACTATTTCTCCTCTCTCCTCTGCATGTTCTTGGACTCATTATAAATCTTCAAAGGTCACAAAAAAACATGTTGTTGTGAAATATTGGATAATGCAACTTAAAGGACCTCTGGGTCACTTCTGGCCTGCCTGCTACGAGTTGAAGAGCGGCAAGACAAGAAAACTCAGCTCTTTGCTTAAGTATGTCACACTTTTTGTTTTCTTTGCCACATTCACTTTCTGATGGACATTTCAGCTGGGTCCCATCATTCACAAAAACTCCCAGCATGCAGCGGGTGGTGATTTTTTTAGCCCAGTGCCGAGCGAGGGGCCGGCGATTGCTCTTCCTGCCAGGACAGTAATGTATGTTCAGTAGGAGCCGCGCTGCTCGAGTCGGTACTGGCCTTCGTGATTAATGAAAGCATTCCCCGAACCGAGTCTCCTGCGCAAAAGAAGCCCGTGTGAGTTATTGTGTGTGAAGTGATTTTTTTATTACCTTTTCACACAGAGCTGGGCTGTTTCAGAGAGCAACATAAAGTCATGGAGATCAGGAGGAGAAGCCGTCTGTGATTGATGTAAATGCTAACAAATAGTGGTGTTAGTACCTAGAAACAAAGAGCACAGACAGACTGATCAGGTCAGATACATGGAAAACAAATATCAGCTGGAGCTGGAGATTCGAGAGCTCAAATATGTCCAGTTGGAATTCTCCAATTAATGCAATTTACAGTAACTGTAAATGAAAAAGCCACAGTTTTGACGTGGGTGATGGGTGTAAATGTTAACAAATAGACCCTTTTCACTTTTACAGATTTGTCAGCACCAGAAATCATCATGGTTGGGTAAACAGAGAGCAGCAGTGTTGGGTAAGTTACTTTAAAAATTACTTATTACTACCTGAAAGTTGTAATCTGATTACATTGCTAATTACTTAATGTAAAAAGTAATCAGATTACTAATTATTTTATTTTGAAGTTATTTTTAAATCATGAAATATACAGTTGAAGTCAGAATTATTATAATTATAATTGTAATAAAAATTAACAACTGTTTTATTCTAGCCGAAATAAAACATATAAGACTTTCTCCTGAAGAAAAAATATTATCAGACATACTGTGAAAATTTCCTTGCTCTGTTAAACATCATTTGGGAAAATATAAAAAATAAAATTATTCTTACTGCAACTATTGTAATACAAAATAAACTGCAGCTCATTCAGTAATTTAATATTCACTGAAAAACATAACAATGGGTTGATCACAGCAGCTTGACACATTCAAAAGACTAAAATAGTTCGCCATAACTTAAAATACTCTCATCATTCATTTGTTCCAAACCTGTTTGTCTTCTTTTTTAAATATAAAAAAAACTGGATACCTGTAACCACTGACATCCATAGTATCAAAATGCACCGTTTGGGTGTTCTGTACTTGTCTGAGGTAATTTGTCTACCTAACTGTACATATTCCAAAGTATGAAGCTGATCGGTCAGTTCTTGTCACGTGACTCACGGTTTTTAACTGAGTGCGCCTGGGAAATGCGAACAAGCGCAAAATGTGTGATATGTGAACAGACCCATAAGCAGCTATGCTTCTCTTCACATTAGGAAAATACCTTTACTCATGATCATGCACAACTTTTTTTTTACTTTAGCCTGTTCAGGCTGCTGTAATTTTGGGTGCATTTTGGTCCTTCTTGGTGACAAATACTGTCATGGAATGCTTTCTGTTCATATTCAGCATTTCAGCAATATTTTTGTTTTTACACTTTGTGTAAAAAATTTTGTGAAATCAGAGTATTGTTTGTATTTCCAGTATTTCCCGTAAGATGAATACTTATATCGATATCCTTAACCATGCCCTCTTAACGTTAGTTTGTTTTCAGAGAACGATGTGCAAAAAGAAAGTCCCGCCCCCTACTCAATATTCCATTTCAGTTGGAAGTACATCAACATACTGAAATAGAAGGCTCAACAACTTCTGGTTCACACATGCTTTAAGAAGCTGACGACTGTTGAAACACATCATCACCGTCTTGTTAAAAAAGAAACTATTTTAGTACCTGACAGAAAGACTAATTAGGTAAGAAAGGTGGAAGTAAAAATATCAACAGGAACTGGAGTTTTTTTGAATCTATCATCAGATTAAGCAATTGCACATGAACAGCAATGGAGTATTTTGTTTTTTTATGAAGCAAAAAAAAAAGGTTCATTCGGTGTGTGAGCTTTCAGTTGTTGTGTTGGTGAGTCACTATGAGTGTCAGGCTTGATGCGTAACATCCTCATGAATAGTCAGATCTGGCAGCAACCCGCTGAGATAACAATGTTGGCTAATGCCAAGACAAACAGAGCCAATAAACTGGCCAATTAACCAGCAGAGACAAACAAACACAATACATCACCAAAATTACCTTTTACATCTACAAGTCTAACCTAATGTCTACTATGTATAACCCTAGTATGTGTATATATTTTTAAGTTAACACATTGCTCACTGAGTCAATTTTAAAACTATCAAATCTGAATATTTTTGAGCTTTCACTTACACAGATAATTAAGGATATAATCTATTTTAATTACAGGTTGTTTATATAACGCCACTGTTGTATACAACCAAGGCTTATTCTAAAATCGTACCTCTATATACATTTCTGGGGACCACCAATTACGTCCCAGGAGCTATGTTTTTTTGCCGTTTTTGTTTTTGCAAATCCACCAGAGACTGCTGTGTACGCTTTTTTAAGATCTCAAATTTCTCTCACGAGTGTCATTCGTGCAAATTCATCAGAGGCCGCTTTTGACTAACTGAATGACTGAACCATCAACTGACCCACCCTCCTCCCTACCTAAACCCAACCAATAGTATTTTAAAAAGCACAGATTGACCACCCACCCACTTCCCTAAACCCAACCGACAAATTTTAAAAAGCAAAAGAAAAGCCCTCACCTGATTTTTACCACATTCTCACCATTATTTACTGTTTTATTTTATTTTTTTGGATTCTGTTTTGGTCTTACCTGCTTTAAGGAACTGTTCTTCACTGGACTCGAACCCCATCATCATGGTCAGCTTGCTTCTCTCTGCGTCTCAAGTCCACCAACATACATGGTGAGCTAACTGGACAAACTGGTAACAGCAGGAAAGCTGTCCATACGGAGGTACAGCTGGTAAGAGCGAAAAGGAACGGTGTCAAATAAATTTCTATCTCCACAAACTACGAGCTACCTTTTCAGAATGAGCCTGTGTTGGTTGTATATATGACCATGGACTATAAAAATCATGCTGTATAAACAAACTTTGCATTGATGTGTTGTTTGTTAGGATAGGACAATATATGGACTTTTGTTTTGGAATTTTAAAATCTGAAATCTGACTGTTTAAAAAAATATAAAAGCTGAGAGAATCACCTTTAAATTTGCCTAAATAAAGCACTTAGCACTTTATTTACATTTACTCATCTAGCAGAAGCTTTTGTCCAAAGTAACATATAATTGAGGAGGCATTTAGCGATTCAACAAGAAAAGGCATTACACACAAGAAGTTATACAGTTATACAAATGAAGTAAGAACTGAAGTAAGAGCTAGCACTTGAAGTAAAAAGTGCTAGTTATACTAAGGAATTGGTAGTGCTCAGAGAGAGCTAGTAGGAGGGAGTGTTTTTTTTTTTTTATAGAGCAAGGAGTGTTTCTACAGCTGGTTTGTCAAGTCCAATCACCTGTGTTTAGCACCTTTTATGAATGCACAATGTATTTTTAAAAGATATAAAGTGATTGTCAAGAAAAAGTCTAGTGCAAATGTGCAAAACTGGTCAGTGTCGGACAAAGTGTCAGCGAGATGAGTGTGTTTTCTACAGGTGGTTTGTCAAGCCCATTCAAAATTGCATGTTTTGAGGTTGTCGAATGGTGTCCTAGTTTTTTTTTCGTGGCTCCAAGCGATCGAATACATTAGCATTGAATGAATACATTTTGGAAAGTGACTTATTTAAGTTAGAGACCCTGGTTACATTCATATACCATAAAATACTCCAGACACATGATCTTAAAATTCTCTCAAAACCAAAATCACACTATCAAATGACAAACAAGAGGCCTCTTCTCCAGTGACCAGACTCTTAGTGAGTTCACAGCAGGAGCAGAGAACCATCTAAAACCCTCAATCCCCATCATCTGCACTGGCTCATCTCTATGCTTAAAAATTCACAGAGGAAACACTATTCAGCTTCACTTAAAGCCTGTGTCTCTCTATCAAGAGAAATTAAAGAATACTCTATATGACCATCCTGATTTATTTCGCTAGTCACTATAATTGAGTTTGACTGACATTTACTTTGGAGATCCAACATTAGAGAACAATTTATAAACAACTGATTTGTTTCCTCTCTGTTCAAAATTTGAAGAAAAACCTGATGATGTTTTCTCCGTTTGTTTATATGTTTTTCTATTTAAATGTGTTTTCGTAACTTACAGGGGATCTGAGCTCCCTCGGCCACTGTATTTCAGTCACTTAGAAAGGCTCACTATGTTGCAGAGTCCGTAGAAACTGGAAGGTGTGGCTGCCAGATAACTATTATTATTAAATGATTATTAATAAATCTAACAGGCGCCATATTAAACCAATAATTAAAAGAATCTCAAAGTGTTCTCTGATATTGATCAACGCTCTTTTTCAAACATCTAATTTAGGTTTTTTCATACTAAGGTGAAAGGCTGGGTAATTAATCGAAAAGTAATCGAAATCAACATTCAGAACATATAATTGATCACATTTTTCCATGTCAATTTTCTTCAATTACTTTCCCTACCATGTGTAGAATCACGTGGCCCTGCTCTGTTAAGGCTGATTTACACTTCTGCGTCAAACACACGTGTACGGTCTGGCACAGCCTTCGTGCGGTCACATACCCGCAAACCTCTTGAAAAATGTAACTACAGGTCGCATGTTTGCACTACATTGACGATGATTGAAAGCTGTGCCAGAGATGCCTTGATTTCTATTACAATAAAATTATTATTTACATTAAAATACTTCTGGACAGAAGATTCAAGAAATTACAGTTTAAAATGTTATTTACAGGATATACAAGAATTATTTTATTTAATAGATACTGCTTATATTCTACTTTTAAAAACATTAAAAATAATTAATTTTGTTTCCAAAAGTGTGAGTTATTTGTTTTCACTTTTTTATAAGAAAAAAAAAAGACTGCTGGTTTTAGACAATGTGTGTTTTAATTTCAGTTGTTCAACGTTGATATTCAATAAATATTCATAGATAGTAGATAGTGTGCGTTTACATCAATTATTTTAAAATCAAGCAATGCACCCTTCATTCAAAAATCTCTTACTTATAATATGTGAGCATATTTACTGTACAAAACTTGTCAGTGAACTGTGAGGGCAAAAAAACTAAAGAAACAAATAAAATAAATCGCTCATTAAGCGTAATCGAGTTAAAATTTTTTATTAAATTAAATTTTGATTTTAGGCCAAATCGTCCAGCCCTACTAGGGTGGTATACTAGGGCTAAAGGGTTGTACGAGATTTTTATGGATTTTACATGTGAGTGGTCACAGCATTTAAAAAAAAAATTTTCCAATAAACAAAAAAATATCTACTCCTCAACCCCCCAGCCCACACAGAAATAAGCATCGACTGCAGCATCTTACCAGAGAAGCGTGAAGTGTGACATATTATACCTCTATAAATAACTGCAATATAAATAAACATATCACACATTAAAATGTCATTTGAATGAAACATTTATCTTCCCTTCAAACTGAAATCATGGAGGAACATCATGTGGAGTCCACTTTGCAGGGCACTTGTTGTCGAATTAGAGCAAACGTCTGAAGTAGAAAGTGAAACATAAGAAAGGTGCAGCTGCTGTTGTGTGTGAATGGGACAGACTGTGGGAACATATGCCAGAGTAATTGGTGGTTCATTCCACTGTGGTGACCCCTGAAAAGCAGTGAATAAGCCGAAGGAAAGTGAGCAAGTTATTTTTGTAACTATGCTTCAGAATATATACTCGTGAAAACCCTTTCATTTAAATTACAAAACTTGCGACCTTGCGCCTCCGAGTATAGATCTCTGGTATTTTCAGACCCAAAAGGGATTAATCCATAAATCTTGATGCGAGATTCCTCTCTTCATTAATAGTAACTCATGTCGATGTCTTCACACAGACACAGTGCCTGTCAAAGACGCTTTCTTGACGTAGATGAATTGAGGGAAGACGGTGCCACTGACACAGTAAATAATTATTTTTAGTGATCAGTGCAATCCGGTCTCTTCGTGCACCACCTCTGCCTTTATCTCCAGCTGCCTCTGAATTAATCTCTCAGCCACCCACAGCTTTAAAATGAAACTCAGAAAGATCTGAATATTACATAAAGACAATTAAGGAATGCCTGATTGCTGTGATGAACGATGACCTAAAAGACAATTGGTCTTTTTGGTTAGGATATACAGTTAAAGTCAGAATTATTAGCCCGCCTGAATTATTCCGGCGGGATACTCAGACTGTGTACATTGGTTAAGATTATATGTGACTGTCAGTGTAACGTGAACGAACCACAGACATTTGAAGACATGAAGAGGTGGGCTGAGCAAAGAGACAACAATACCTTCATAGACAAAAGAGCAGGTAAACATTGAGTTATTATTTTCTCCTTCTTATAGTATTCTATTCATGACTTATTTGTCGTGTGATCGACCTTTTGGGCTAGTTGTAGATGTGTTTGGAAGCAATTTATAACATTTTAATAATATTCTGGCAAATTGAACCAAATGAATGAAATGACTCGAAAAAAGATTCGTTCATCTTGATGAACGAGACTCAAAGATCCGAGTCAATAAATGATCCAAACTTCCCATCACTACTGTTTATCAGAAAGACGATTTGTTCAACACATTTCTAAATGTAATAGCTTTAATAACTCATTTCTAATAACTGATTTATTTTATCTTTGCCATGATGACAGTAAATAATATTTGACTAGATATTTTTCAAAACACTTCTATGCAGCTTAAAGTGACATTTATAGGCTTAACTAGGTTAATTAGGTTAACTAGGCAGGTTAGGGTTATTAGGCAAGTTATTGTATAATGCTGGCTTGTTCTGTAGACTTTCAAAAAAAATGTGCCTAAAGGGACTAATAATTTTGACCTTAAAATGGTTCATAAAAAAATTAAAAACTGCTTTTATTATTGCCGAAATAAAACAAATAAGACTTTCTCAAGAAGAAAAAATATTATCAAACATACTGTGAACATTTCCTTGCTCTGGTAAACATAATTTGGGAAATATTTAGAAAAGAAAAAAAATCTAAGGAGGGCTAATAAATCTGACTTCAACTGCATATTTCCATTTAGTGCATTGTTCCTCTACATGAAATGTCTGTGCACATGCGGGTCTATCATATCTGGCCGTACAGTATGTGTGTGTGACACATTTCTATTTGTGGGACTGTGGCTGTGTCACATTTATGCGTGTAAGAATGTGTTGTGTGTGTGTCTTCAGGGTCCCTTCTTTCTCATGTTATGGCTTTAAATGAGCAGGCCTTTCCCCTGCACTCTGTGCTAACATTTGTGCAACTGATCTTTTACTCCTGTTAGGATAGCTTCAAATAGGACCAAGCAGTGACCTCGAAATTGTAGGTTGTTCTGTAATTTTGACTGTACATTCAATCGCAGTCACTCGAAGCAATGGCAGCAGTAGAATATCAAAGCTTTTATTCTTGAAGTTGGACTTTAGTTTAAAGATAAACGTGGTGTCTTAAAAGAGAAAGTAAGTCATCCTTTGATGATAAAACACATGGATTTCAAACCCCTCCAGAGGTAATCTCTGGACGGTGGACAGTGACGCATCACCTTGTCACAATCTCATGAACTAATGGTAGAAATGTAAGTTTCTTATCATGTGTATTGATGTGATCGGCTGACCCTATGGGCATTTGAAGCCACATCTCCAACGTCAAGTCAAGTCCTCCCACACTCCACTCCTCTTCCCCTGCCGGCTTTGAAGTTCACTCTCCTCAGGCTGAAAAATCTCACGGATAAGTGACCTTAACGATTCATTCTGAAACATTAAAGACAGAATCTCGAATACGTTGCCCTCCATGCAAAATTATTCTTCGACTTGTCCTCAACCAATTAAGACTTTGTGAAGTAACTATTTTCCTGTAACCGTTTGCTCCTTAACAGATCTGTACTATCAATAATACAATAAATTCTACTCGCATCCCTTCATATCTGAATTATTTATTACTTTAGATTTTTATTAAGTCTAGACTTTTATACATTTTTATTCATTCATTTTCTTTTCGGCTTAGTCCCTTTATTAATATGGGTTTTCCACAGAGGAATGAACCGCCAACTTATCCAGCATATGTTTTATGCAGCGGATGCCTTTCCAGCCTCAACCCATCAATGGGAAACTTCCATACACACTCATTCACACACACTCATACAACACGGACAATTTTAGCATATACCTGTACCACATTCCTTTAGACTGTGGGGGAAACCAGAGCACCTGGAGGAAACCCACGCGTCGCGATCACATGGAAACTTCACACAGAAATGCCAACTGACCCGGCCGAGGCTCGAACCAGCGGCCTTCTTGCTGTGGGTTGATCATGTTAATTATTTATTAGCTTAAATAAATTAGCATTAAAAAAATAAAATAAAAATAATAAATGTGCTTTCTGTGAATGCTTAATTTTTTTGTTTACTCCAGTCAACTTTCCAGTCATTTCAACATACAATCACCGGCCACTTTATTAAGTACATGGCAGCAACTCAATGCATTTAGCCATGTAGACATTTGGAATTTGGCATCAACAACATAAAAGCATGAATCCATCCTGCCTTGTATCAACGGTTCAGGCTGGTGGTGGTGGTGTAATGGTGTGGGAAATATTTTCTTGACACACTTTGGGCACATTAGTACCAATTGAGCATCGTCACAGCCTACATGAGAATTGCTGCTGGCCATGTCTGTCCCTTGTGTACCAATTTTCTGATGGCTACTTCCAGCAGGATAACGCGTCCTATCATAAAGCACGAATCATCTCAGATTGGTCTCTTAAACATGACAATGAGTTCACTGTACTCAAATGTACTCCACAGTCACCAGATCTCAAACAAATAGAGCACCTTTGGAATGTGGTGGAACAGGAGATTCGCATCCGCATCATGGATGTGCAGCCGACAAATCTGCAGCAACTGCGTGATGCTTTCATGTCAATATGGACCAAAATCTCTAAAGAATATGTTCAGTACCTTGTTGAATCTATGCCATGAAGGATTAAGGCAGTTCTGAGAGCAAAAAGGGGTCCAACCTGGTACTAGTAAGGTGTACCTAATAAAGCGCTAACTAAAACAGAAATGCTTAATTTCTTTTAATATTTTAAAGAAAAACGATCATGACTTATTGATCATGTTTTAGTACAGTATATGTATTTTTAAAGCTTTAGCTTTAGTGACCTGTATAAACCAAGATGCAGCAAAATTAGTGCACATAGCCGAAATGTAAATTAAAAGTATTAAAATGTAAATGTAAAGCAAATGCATGACATAACAGTACAGCAAACTACTTACAAAATGCATACAATTATTACCTGTCAGTCTTCAAATATTGTCTGAGACATCTAATTTCTTAGATTATATCTTTAATTTGAGTTAATTTTATTTTATTATGTCAGTATACATTTTTATATTCTATTTTATAACAATTTTATATTTCCACCTCATTTTTTGAATAGGCATCCAAGCAGTTGAGTATATTAGTTGAATACACTATACCTAAACATCTAAAGGGATTTAAACAGCAGTGTGATGACAAAATTACAATTATACTGTAGTTATTTTTTGTAGTCATCAGCACTGTGGACTGCGTGAAAGCCTTCTAGACATATTGTAAATGATGGCGTTGTTTATTTGTTTATTGCAGTGGCAGGTGATAAGAATCCCCTACTGTCCTTGTTCCCTAATGAGGAACATAATCACCTGTTGACTGACAGTGGGCTCTTGCGTCTCAGATGACACTGCTGATCTGACACATTCTCTCTCAAGGGGGTTTGTAACGGAGCCCTGGCAGAGCGATGGACTGTAAACACAGCTCTGCCTCTTTTGATAACCGGTGACTTCTTTTAATCAGGTCTAGGGGAAAGAGCTTTAACACCCCCCTGTGGCTCTCATTATTGGGCCAGGGTGAAGGGCTAAGCTGCTAAAGTCCAATCCCACCGAAGGCCCCTTGGTGATTCCGCTGCATGGGGTGCACTGATGGACTTAGTGCTGTTTTTATTCTGATTATTCTGTGGGAAACTGATGGTCACGTTGCACTTTATCTAAAAGCTTCATGTGATACTTTTAAGAAAATATAGAGCAGTAGCTGACTGATCTGCGAAAGGGACAGCACTGTACTGAATGGGTAAAGATGTTTAGGAAATAAGTGTTGAATCCTGCCACCTGCTGTTGAAGACTTGCAAAGGATTTTGTGCGTAATTGCTTTCACATTTTCCATCAAGGGCAACAAAGACTTTTATCTAATTAAAGAATACAATCTAATGATTGCATTAATTAAAGAGGCAAAAATCAGTTGCTGTCACTGCAGCTGTCTGTAGAAGTTCTGAAACTGCAAAAAAAAAAAAAAAAAAAAAAAAAAAAAAAAATATATATATATATATATATATATATATATATATATATATATATATATATATATATATATATATATATATATATAATAAAAAACCTATTACTTAACACAGGCTTCATATTTTACATAAATACATGCTTCAGCCTACACGTTTATGAAAATGCAAAAATGCACTTTAAAGTTTATCTGCAGATTCTACACATTATGAAGGCTAAGGAGCAATAATACCAACAACTTTTGTTCCTTTTACACTAATATTTACAGGGACATAGATTAGGGTCAGGGGCAAACAACATATTATTTCTGGGCAGTTATTTGCACAATACCAAATAAATACCATAAAACAACTTAATGTGTAACATTAAGCAACATATTTTACGTTTTGCAAAAATGTAGGCTTTCGCCATTTCATTCTCACCATTTCACTTGAACATAAAAATCTACATTTATGGGTTAAATATTGTTGGTGATTTAGAATTCAGAATTCTTCATTCACTTAGTGAGGAATTGGTCTCAGTTTAATCCTATATGAGCTATTTCTGAAAGGGACTTTAACCCACACGCACTGTTCAAATGTACTACTCTTTTGTGATGTTAGGGATGAAAACATGCACTGACTTAAACTGCTGTAAAATGCATCAGATATATATATATATATATATATATATATATATATATATATATATATATATATATATATATATATATATATATATATAAAATGGGTTAATCAAACAGTCCTTATCAGAACTACTAAATGTTAACAAATAATGACAGGATATTAACCCTTTAATTGACAAATTCAAAAATGATAGCACTGATTTGATAAAAAACACACTCAAAATGACGTATTTTCAATATAAAATATTGTGTTTTACCTTTTATTACAGTCTTGAAAATGTAAGCGATTAGTAACAACATTGGCTTTAATGTATAGTTCGATTTTAATTTTTTCAATTTTGAATTGTTTATGTTTACTCCATGCAGTTCTGAGAGATGAGATGCATATCTTGATTTTCACAGACACATCAAGGTAAGTGTGCAAAGGTAACTCTCACACAGATACACATACACACTTTAATTTGCTATTATACTTGCTTTTTTGGACAGGCCTACTTAAAGGGTTAATGGTGCCAACTGATGATCAACAGTAAAAATGACAAAATTGACCTCTTCCCACAGGGAAAACCACCAACAATCGAAATGAATGATAAAATAGTGTCATGGCGTTGCAATTGACAAAAATGTGGTTATAATGGAGGTCAATGTGGCAAAACCGGCTACCAACAGTAAATTAAAGAGAAAAAATAAAAATCAATCAAAAACAATGCATCAAAGTCAACGTTGTTTCACATGTTCAAGACTTTGATAAAAGGTTTCACAATAATTAAAGTGTAGAGAGAAAGTTCTTTACTTTTGAGAGGGTTTAATGCTGGCAAAGCTTGCCATAAGG
This sequence comes from Danio rerio, assembly GCF_052040795.2. Classification (NCBI taxonomy): domain Eukaryota; kingdom Metazoa; phylum Chordata; class Actinopteri; order Cypriniformes; family Danionidae; genus Danio; species Danio rerio. Next base: position 17,719,200 of record NC_141038.1, read on the forward strand.
CCCAGTGAGAGGATTTATAAAGTGTTGCAGCAGGTTAAGGTAACATGATAATGGCAACAGGGCATACAGTATGTAGTATACAGATTCATTTACGTTCATACTAAATGAACATACTTTTTATGCGTAATTACTTATAATAAATAAGAGAATCTGCAACGTCTTACGTGGCAAACTGCTAGCAATGCTTTTCCAAAAATCTCTAGTCTCTAGTTAGAAATAACCAATAAAATTCAACAGAATTCAGTCTTTGACATCTCAGGAATATTGTTAAAAATGTCATTTATCAGTGTAAATGTACATTTTATTGAAATAGATTGAAAGAGAAAAGTGAATATTCCCTTTAAAAGACGTCAGCGTATCAGAAGCTTAATATATGCTTTTTCTTTTACTCTCAAAGTGCTGGTAGCCACTGACATATTTTATCAATCACCAAGTACCACAGTTTTAGCTAAATATCTTCATGCAATACAGAAGAAAAAGTTATCAACATTATCTATTCCTCATCTAACTCAAAGAATGCTCAAGGGAAATTTACATTCGAGAACTGAAGGAGACATTTACTGAACTGCTGAAGACTCCAAATATATTTATGTTTTCAAAAAATTCTGTAACACTACATATGAGTAGAAGAATAAATAACACTGAAATTGCCATATAAACACAATATTCAAAAATACAAAACAAAAAATAAAATAAAAACAGCAAATAACCCTGATGAATATAGGCCAAAAATGCAGTTGTACAAGAAGCCAAAAAATACATTTTCCACTCACTTGTCATGACTTTCCTGAGCAAAAAAATATCTTCTGACATATTTAATAAAGCCTTTGAGTTTGAGGGTAAGACGCAGCCCTTATAGCCTAGAGAACTGAGCAGGTAAATGAAAAACTATTTCATCTTTGAAGGGAGAGTGAAATTAAATTAGAAAAGCTACCTGAAAATCTTTGAAATAACACCCACTTGTATGGTAACCAGGTTCGAGGAACTTTTACCATTTCCCCTGTCATGATGCAGTGACAGTGCAGCTGAGACTGAATCAAAAGCAACACTCCTCTTCAAATAAGTGGCTATAATAGAGAAAGACTCATTCACTGAGCAGAACAGTCAGAGAATTGAATCTCTAGTGGGATATTAAAAAACCCACATGATTGCTTTTATGTGTGGCTTTACCCTGCAGAAAAAAGAAATATAATACAAACAAACAACCACCATGCTGTTTATGTACATATTATTGTCTTGGTATGATAGATGTTTTTTTTACATATTTTTTTGCATATAAGACCTACTGTAGAACGAGTTCAAGACACAATTATTATATATTTAAAGTATATAAGTTATGTTTTACAGAGAAAGGAAAGGTTTCACAGTATTTCCCAATATATTTTTGTTCTGGAGAAAGTCTTATTTCTTTTAGTTTGGTAAATTGTTATATTCCAGTATATTTGGTATTATATTTTACTCTAATATATCATTAGCACCAATTAGAAATGTTTTTTTTTTTTTTATTGGCTACAGAACAAATCAGTGTTGCCGGATGACTTGCTTAAACTAATAGACCTAGTTAAGCCTTCAAATTGCACTTTTTTTTATTAATTAACTAAATAGTAAAATAGTATGCACTTTCATTTTAGCAAAACAAAAAGAAGTTATTTATTTGAAGTTAGTTATTAAAAATGTGTTGAAAAACAAAGAATTGAAATATCAAAGGAGGGCTAATAATTTGGTCTTTATCTCTCTGTTGCATGCTGGGATTTCTCCTTCAAATAGCTAACCAAGTAAAGACATCTTTGTGGAAAAAAGACGAATGCTATCTTTGGATCTCTGAAAGTCAATGGACTGAAATATTATCCATTCTGCCATAATGAACAGTTTTTGTCTTCAGCATCACTGTAATAACCACATTCTCTGTCATTCGTCTTTTTTAACGCCTGGATAAAACTAATTGAAATTGGATGGCTGTGAAAATGCTCACATTCTGAGAACATATTTTGTCAGTGTGTGCGTGTAATTTCATATATATACACTGTACATTCAAGCCTCATGTGGTGATTCATCATTTGGGTTTATTCTCAGTCAATGAGCAATATATATATTTAATAGCAAAAATTAAACTTAACTTAAAACTTCCTTTTTAACCCTGTAAAACCTGTCCTAAATATATTTAACTTCTAAACAATCGATTCAACCTATATTTTTCTATTTACATATAAATTATTAAAATGTAATGTTTTTGTTATCGTATTTCATCCATGAAGATTTTTGTGTTTAATATCATTTTGTAAGAATATAGATTTTATAATAATAAAACACAAACTTTATTCAGTGGCCAAAACCTGAGCAAAAAGCGTCTAATTTACACTCAGTGGCCACTTTATTAGGTCCAACTGCATGTAAACCAAGTTTCAAATCAGCCAATCACATGGCAGCAATTCAATGCAAATATTGGACCTGGTCAAGATGATCTGCAGCAGTTCAAACCGAGCATCAGAATGGGGAATAAAGGTTTTTTTTTTTTTAAGTGACTTTGCATGGTTGTTGGTGCCAGACGGCTGGTATTTTGAAAACAGATCTACTGGGATTTACTGGCATAACCATCTTTAGGGCTTACAGAAAATGGTCAGAAAAAGAGAAAATACCCAGTGAGCGGCAGTTCTGTGAATGCAAATGCCTTGTTGATGCCAGAGGTCAGAGGAAAATGGCCAAACTGGTTCGAGCACTGTGTGCCACTCCTGTCAGCTAAGAACAGGAAACTGAGGCTACAATTTGCACATACTCACCAAAATTGGAAAACAGAATATTGTAAAAGAATCCTGGTCTGATGAGTCTCGATTTCTGCTGCGACATTCGGATGGCAGGGTGAGATTTGGCGTCAACAACATGAAAGCATGGATCCATTCTGCCTTGTATCGACGGGTCAGGCTGGTGGGGAGGTGTAATGGTGTGGGGGATATTTTCTTGGCACACTTTGGGCCCATTAGTACCAATACCAGTGTCAATGCTACAGCCTTCCTGATTATTGTTACTGACCATGTCCATCCCACATGATCACAGTGTACCCATGTTCTAATGGCTACTTCAAGCAGAACAACACACCATGTCAAAGCGCAAATCATCTCAGACTGGTTTCACTGTACTCAAAAGGCCTCCACAGTCACCAAAGTCTCCACCTTTGGGATGTGGTATAACAGGAGATTTGCATCATGGATGTGCAGCTGACAAATCTGCAGCTACTGTGTGATGCTATCATGTCAATATGGATCAAAATCTCTGAGGAATATTTCCAGTACCTTGTTAAATCTATGCCATGAAGAACTAAGTTCTGAAGTTTTCTAATTGTTATTCATTTAAATTCTTTATTTTTAGGTAATCTAAATATAAATGAGAAATCTTGACTTGTCAACCAGAAAGAATATAATAAAAGTATTAGTATATATTATTTTATATTTCATTTCATTTATTATATATTTTTTAGATTTACTTCAAGTTCAAAAGCAAGATATTATTATTTTTTTTATTAAGCCAGATTCATTGTTTGAATGGCATAATCAAGCAAGCCTATAAGCAGTAAGTTAAAACACTAACATACAAGGTTTTCTTGTTAACTTCCAAATTTTAGAAATAATTTCACAGCAAAGTGACTTATGATGACCTAATCAGGTACCTAAATGCTTTAGTTGTACTACAGCTGATTTTATAGTGTTGATATATTTAGAGATATTAGATTAATAATAATCACCAATAAAAAATGATCACCTATAAAATTCACTAAATAAATAGACACACTAAACAGCTGAAGTGTTCTTTTTGACTTATACCGACTTCATACAAATCAGCCCAATAGTCTTATTAAACACAAACCAGCAGATGGCAGTCTAACCCATATTTACCCTGAAGACATTCAGAGCCCTAACATGTCCAGTTTGAAGAAATATTGTAGACCCTAAAACTAAACCTTAACTGAAACTCTTCCATTCAGCACAGGAGGGGGACGCAGAAAATCAGCCCTGACATTCAGCACACTCAGCACCTGCTATTCTGATCACGCAGCATGAATTTATCCCTCATGGTCCTGAGGGAGAGACGGCTGTTTGTCTCTCATTAAAGCCAGTGCAGTGATTGGCAATGAGAGGCCACACTCTCTGCTCTCTGCCAACCTCTTCTGCTTTGCGTGGAGAAGGGGCGTCCCAGGGGCCACTGTGTTTTTCGGATATCAGTTTATCAGTATTCAGGTGCCAATCCGCCATACTGGTCAATCAGCTCAGAGGATTCACTAACAACCTTAATCTGACCAGGCAAAGTCTATACCTTTGGTTTTCAGACTATACTGTAAGTGAATAGTAATTTCATTCATTAGTTTTGAATATGTTAACCCTTGCAATGCGTCACCAACATCATTTTTTTTTTGTAATGTAAAAATGATAAATGCATGTATTAATAGTTATAAAAAAAAAAAAAAAAAAAAAAATATATATATATATATATATATATATATATATATATATATATATATATATAAATATATATATATATATATATATATATATATATATATATATATATATATATATATATATATATATATATATATATATATATATATATATATATATATACACAGTTTAAAAGTTTGGGGTCCGCTCAATTTTTTTGAATGTATTATATAGTCAAATATGGTTCCAATAACAATTTGGCAGAGTAATAAAAGTAATACAGCTAAATAATATTAGATTTCATCATGGTTTTCTATTTAAATATGAAATTTATTCTTAAAAATGCATCTTAAGGACCTGAACGCAATGACCATCCAGAAAATAGATGATTTTATGGGATAATATGCTTATTTATTTCATGTCTTATCATCCTCTTTACAATTCAACACAGTTGAGCTTTCTATAAAGTAGTTACAGATGTCTTCGTCCAAATAGATTTTCTTCAGGATTTTATAATGAACAGATTGTATGTATACTTTATTAAAATATATTTTCAGTGGTTTGTGTTTCCACCTTATATTTTAAAACAAATCACAAAACAGTTAGACCTTATAGTCCTCATTCATTGAATGTGTACAGAAATTTGGCAACACTTTAAAATAATGGTCCATTAGTTAATGTACTTACTTACATTCACTAGGTATGAATAATCTAGTGAAGCATGTATTATATTTCAACATTTACTAATGCATTATTAATGCCCAACGTTGTGCTTCACTCAAAAAAATATATATTTGCTGCTTGTTATAACTGCTTATTTACAATGAGCTGAATCAACATAATTCTGCTTTTTTGGGGACAACTTACATGTTTTATGTTCAATCTACTTAATTTTGCAAAAACAATTAAACTAATTAAATCAATTTGGGTTGGGACAACAGGAAGGAATTGTGTGCAGCCCAGCATTTTTTACAGTGTTGTTAACATTAGTTAATGCACAGTGAGTTAACATGAATGAACATAAATTTTTGTTATTTATCTCAAATTAACTAACATTAACAAAGATGAATATACACCTTAATAAATGTATAACTAATTCTTTGTTCATGTAGGTAATACCCTAATAAATTAGTATTTACTAAAGGACCATTATTTTAAAATGTTACCAGAAATGTTAAGTTTTCATCAGTAATTTAGTAAAATCATCTGCTTTATTAAATTAATGCACTTGAGCTGAACCACTCTTACTGGCAGAGCTGTGATTAAAACAAAACGCTATTGGCTACTTTTTAAAAAGGGGAGGAGCTACTCTAAGTCCCACCTTCTTCCTTTTTCATTTGAGATTGCCAAACACTGAATAAAAGAGCACATTTCAAAGCACTTCATGGGACCTTTAATGAATTAGTTGTTGAGAGAATCGGTTAAATGGTTCACTTAGCTAATTCATATATATTTTAAAAGATCTACCAAGTTTATACAATGTTTACTAAGTTTTTTTGAATGCAAGTTTTGTACAGCGCTCAGCATAGAGTACACCCCATTTTGAAAATGACTATTTTTATCTACTTCTCAGTGAATATAGGCAATGTATTTTGATGTATTTACACAAAACAGATTTATTAAACAGATATGTTTATTAAAATGATATTTTATTCACCAAACATATTTAGAAATGAAAAGATAATACACTTAAATTCAAGCAAAATATTTTTTTGCTTCTCTTGATTTTTCCTATTTTTCCATAACATAAATTTGAGTGGGCGAGGCAGTGGCGCAGTAGGTAGTGCGGTCGCCTCACAGCAAGAAGGTCGCTGGTTCGAACCTCGGCTCAGTTGGCATTTCTGTGTGGAGTTTACATGTTCTCCCTGCCTTCGTGTGGGTTTCCTCTGGGCGCTCTGGTTTCCCCCACAGTCCACAGACATGTGGTACAGGTGAATTGGGTAGGCTAAATTGTCCGTTGTGAATGTGTGTGTAAATGTTTCCCAGAGATGGGTTGCAGCTCGAAGGGCATCCGCTGCGTAAAAACTTGCTGGATAAGTTGCCGGTTTATTCTGCTTGTGGCGACCCCGGATTAATAAAGGGACTAAGCTGACAAGAAAATGAATGAATAAATTTGATTGTTCTAGTTTTTGGATGGCTAACAATATCGTAAGTTATTTTGTTAGATAAGCTCCAGATTTGGCTTCAGTACTGACTAATCTAATGTATATGCACAAATAAAATAATAATGTATAGCTTCCTATTAAAAATATGAATTTAAAATACAGATTTTTGAGGGATGTACTTATATATGCAGAGCACTGTAGCTGTAACTGCTGAATTTTGGTAATGCCTCCTATTAGGGTGATATGCAATATCTTCCAATCTGCTATTCTATGATTTCAGCTATTCAGATATTTAATTGTGAAATAATAAGAGAATAGTAAAAACTTTACAGCATGTCTGTCCTTCTTGTTTTTCTTTAAAAAATGTAAAGAGATTAAGAATATCAAATAGCCAAGAAAATGGTTGCTGTATGAATATTGCCTATATAGTAAAATCACTGAAATAAAAATATAAAATACTCAAATTGGCAGCCCTGTTGTGGACTGGAGGGTAAATTTCCCTCTGCACTTTCTTTGAAGCGATGTATTGATGTTATGTCCTACACAATTTGCAGCGGCCTTTCAACCAAACATGTTCACTTCCTTCGGATCTACATCCCATGTACTTAAGATAGAGGAACTCTCTGTGAAGTCCACTTCAAAGTCACTTACAGCTGAATAAAATGCACTTATTCAGCCACTGAAAATCTGAAAGAACAGACACAATACAGTAAAATAAGAAGTCCCAGTGATGCAGAAAATCAACACTTTTCAGACAACACCTCGACCACTTGTTTTCGAGACTCGGAACTGACATTCGTATAATGCTATACTTCAATACAATAAAATCCAGAGGCTGTAATTCCAGCTGGCTCACACTTTAATTCTTTGTGTACAGGAACTTGATCATTCCTCACATTCCAGGAAGCCTTTCAAGCATATAGTATTTACTCAACTTCTAAATGAGAGGTCTTTTTTTGCTAACGATTAACCATTTAATGGTGCTTGCTGTTACACTTTAAAGGGAAATGGAGCATGCATCATTTTGGAATACAGAGAGGTGAGTCTTGCCTCATAGTTGTTTATGTTTAATCCACAAAAACTGACTTATCTGAAATGACCAATAGCTCTGGAATTCACCTGTGGATGACTCAGCATCCCTCAAAAAAAGAATAATATGATTACCCACAGCCTATTAACATGGGTCGATCCACGAGTGACTAAACACTCAACAAGCCGCTTCCTCTAGACGTTTACGTGGGATCCATAATGAAGCAAATCAATTTAAGAACAGTGAGACAGGGAAGTCAGAGTGCATGCTATTCACATAATTGCTCCTGCTTGAAATAGCTTATGAATCTCCCCGCCGAGATATATACGTTGAGCTTGGTTGATTTAATGGATATTGCACACTGAGTCATTGAGTTGTCTGCCGTCTGTATTTCAAAAGCTTTGTCTTCCTGATTCCTTGGATTGGGCTTAGCAGCTTTGGCTCTTCTAGTCTTCTAAAATAAGTTAAAAGATTTACTAAGTGACCACTCAGCCATCAAACAGCGAGCAATATAAATAAAATATGAAAAGCCATGCTGAATGTGATTGACCTTTTGAGGAGATTCATGGCTCTATTTTGTCCCTATCCACTGTCACGGCGTTAACCTTATCTGTGATGCTGGTTATGGACTCCTGACTACTGGCATCAGTCACTCCTGCATGCTTTTCTGTCGTTCCGTTGAATACTGCATTCTAACAATGTCATTTTTTTTCGTTGACTGCCTAATGGAAGGTGCCAAAAAGATTGCCATATTCATACTTGATTACATTTTCAACAATTACATTACACTATTCTATGCCTTTATTATTGCAACTTTTGCTTCTTTTCAAACTACTTATTTGAAAGGAGTTAAAACAACACAATTCTTAAGTTTTAATGGGACAACGTCATTGTTTTCTGTTCACTTAAATTTATAAAAATGATTAAAAGGCACCTACTGTATGATGAAAATCATCTTTTAGAAACTGGACAGAACTGTGTGTAGGTGTAATGTGTCCAGTCATATTGGAGTGATATAAAGACAATAAGCCTCTTTCTTGAAATTTCCTGACATTAAAATAGGATCCAAATCCCTACCACTTTGAGGCCCACTGCACTGTTATTTAGGAGTGCAACTTCCCCACCCACCGAATTGATTAACAGTCTCATATTAACATGTCTCAGTAGTAACGCATATAATATCAACAAGATAGGATGTGCACAAAGCAACTGGGATTAATAAATTTGTTGAGCTCTCTGATCATCAATCATCATCAAATGTGATCACGAATGAGTTTTACAAGTTTAAAACGTTTTTAAAAAAACGTGCATGTTTGTAATTAAAACAGTAAAATTGCTTCGTAATTCTTCACCACAGCCACATGTCGGTACAATTATAAAAGAGGATGCTTCAATGCGGGTTTGTGGATGTTAAATCAGGTTTATTTTGTACATAAACTTAACGAATATCCATACAGACGTGTATATGAACGCATATCCTGTCATATTTGCACTGCACTGCACAAATTTAGCAAAGTTAAATGCAAGCGCTGTGTGTGACTGAACTTTGTAACGTCATTGTGTGTGATTCATCATTGCAGAAAGGCTTGAATTGACTCCACAACAAATACATGAAATAATCATTGGGAAAATTCTTACTATAGTATTTCTCACAAACGTTGCGTGAGATCTGCTTCCTTCATTCCTGTCACTGTGCTCGTTATATGATACAGCAGAAGATGGAGAGACACAAACACATGAGAATGGTGGGCGGGGAGAACTAGCTCATCTGCAATAAAGGCACAGGCAACAAAAACAGCTACAATGTGTTCAGAGCAGAAATTTCCAATTATCTGAAAGGTATAATAAATTATCTGATAGGTGTTTTGAGCTGAATCTTTACAGACACATTCTGGGGAATCAATAGACTTGGGGTAAAATGGGGTAAAATAGGTGCCCTATACAGTAAGTTAACTTATAATCAATTTGTGTTGTGACAACATGAAGGAATTGTGTGAAACTCAACCAGCCTACACTGTAAAAAATGCTTGGTTCCACACGATCCATTTGTGATAGAGCAACACAAAAGAATTAAGTTCTGTAAACTTAAGTGGTAAATATAAAAACATTAAGTTGCCCACAAAAAAAAAAAAAAAAAAATCAAGAATTGTGTTGTTTCAACTCATTTAAATAAGTAATTTAAACAAACAGCAAACCTTTTTTGAGTGTAACAAATGTTGGGGAAAAACAACTAAAAATAATGTTCTTAAAATGTTAGGAATTGATTCCTAAAAAGCATCAAATTGTTATATGGTTGATATTCAGCTTTCTGTCATTTTAGCATGCGCTTTCCAATGCTGGAGATAAGTGTTTCCCATGGGCATGAATGAGTTGATCATCCCATTGTCGCCCAGGGCACACCCTGCCTCGTATAGCAATAAGAGTGCCTATGTAATTATTGCTACCAATTACTGAAAGCTAAATTAGAAGAAGACAAGGTTATAAAAGCCACTTGAACTTATGGTGTGAGGCGAGGGATAGCAGAATCAAGGTCGGTGAAGAGAGTTGCTGGCTGGCACTGGTGCAATGTACTGCTCTTTTCCCAGAGTTATATTTAATCTTTCTTTCTGTCTACTTTCTTTGCAAAGCTCTGCAATTTGTGATGTGTTTGTTTTAAATGGATAGTTAAACCAAATATATTAAACAGTAAATAATATTTTACTAGATTTTTTCAAGCTTAAAGCTTTCTATTCAGCTTAAAGTGACTTTTAAACGCTTAACTGGGTTAATTAGGTTAACTAGGCAGGTTAGGGTAATTAGGCAGGTTATTGTACAATGATGGTTTGTTTTGTAGACAGTTAAAAAAAATAATTTTACGAGTCGAAAATTTTAATTTTACTAATAATTTTAACCTTAAAATAGTTAATAAAAAATTAAAAACTGCTTTTATTCTAGCTAAAATAAAACAAATAAGACTTTTTCCAGAAGAAAAAATATTATCAGACATGAGAAAAAAATTCCTTGCTCTGTTAAAAATCATTTTGGAAATATATATAAAAAAAATAAAAAAAATCTAAGGGGGGCTAATAATTCTGACTTCAACTCCATCTACTGCATGTATCCATGAGAACCAAAAACGACACTTCCACTATAACTCTGTGATGATGTCACATGGAACCTATGGACATACTCTGAGTCTCTAATACAATTTTTTTATTTTCATACAAATTAAATTGTATGAACTTTTACATATTAGCCATTTTTCTGACAATGCATCAAATAATTTTCGCATTTTCTTGTGATATCAGGCTGTGATAACACATTTACAGTATGGCCCAATGCCAGTTCTACCCCTTAGCCCTTCCCCTTACTTCTACTCCTCATTTTGCGCGTTCCCGTGATGGGGTAGTGGTGTCCCAATTCTCTTTAGCTTGAAGGCATAGGGCTAAGGGCAAGGGGTATACAACCCTTCAAATGAAGATTTGGACCACACTCAAAACCAAGGGGTAAGAAAATTTCCCAGAATACACCCACAACAGCTGCAACCGGAAGGAGATCTACAAATTAGTATTTTTTGTCATTATTATGAATTTTTACAACAAACAAAAACATTTTAACACATTCATAACCATGCTCGTGTTTTACCGTCATGCTTTAAAAAAAAAATCTAAAATAAAAAAAAAACGCTAAATTTCGAAGAAAAAAAAAATTTGAATTGGGATTGGACCTACATTGAGACATTTTAACGACCTCTATCCAAACCCCTACCTCCTTCACCCTACAGAACGTATCTGCCTGTGACAGATTTAATGGTAAGCAATAAACAGAAGCCAAAGCAAGTGATCTGAATTGGCGCATCAAAGAAAAACACATTGCTTATGTCTTCTCTGGAATGGCAGAGGCAAACGGCTGAAGGTAAAGTTGGACAGATTTATAGAGTGTTTTTATTGGCCTGTTAGAAATCACTCAGGTCTTATTGAGGCTGATAATGGAGGGAAATATAAAACAGGCCGACTCTTTCTGTTGGCACCATTCCTGGCCTTCCTCATTATTACTGACGCATTGTGATGGCATGTTGAAATCTCACAAACACACGCTTCCAAATGTGTTCCAAAACCTGCAGAAATAAAGGCACCAGGATGAAAAAACTAGAAGAAACGCATGTAAACCTACTGCCCAAACAAAACAAACAGTCCATAATTATATATGTTTACATGCCGAACAATGGTTGGGAGTATACCAACAGTACCGTACACAATTCCCCATTGCAGATTTACACAATTTTCCCTAATTCTACTGTAAAGGAAACTCAATAGAGGCCAATAATAAGCAGTCACATTCTTTAGTTAGCAAAAGCAATAATAAGACTCCTTCGTGCATTTGCAGAATTGCCATTCAAAACCATTTTCTTCTTCACTATACCAGAAAATTACAATGAACTTGCTGTATGCCTCACTCCACACGCATTTGTATGCTGACAATATTAGCATTAGTTAGTTAAAATGTCCCTCGTAGCGCACAGCTGTGCTGTTTAATTAACATAATTTCCTCAGCCGCACACTCACTAATTGCTATTAAAATCCTAACACCGCTCTCTGCTTAAAATGGACAATGTCTTGCAAGTAAACGTTTTTATTGCCAGATTTCAGGCTTGAAATACTTCTAGGAGGATCTGAAGGAAGAAAGAAACAGGTGTTGAAATCACTTCAGCTTTGGTGTATATGCCAGAACTTCATCTAGTCTCAATACTTGTCCAGAGTTGTCCACAATTTAATACTGGGCAATGTTTATTTACTTGTTGGTTAGGAAACTGAGGAGGAAAAAAAGTCCTTTGTTTTTTTTGCTACGGAGAGGTTTACGTAAACACTTGTCTGAATGCTTATTGTCCTTTAGGTTTTATATTTTTATATTATGTTTGGCAGATTGCTAATAAGAAATGCTTCTGAACTGTCTGTGCCCTTTAAAGTATCTACAACACACTCGGCTGTTATGTTATAATAAAGAAAAAGTACATTGGTTCAGCTCATCAGCCTCTGTAAATAACAGAGCTACATTACAATAATGAATGTAAATATTCTCTAATGTCGCATCATCTTGTCTGGTCCATTAGTATGTCTGGAGTAAGAAACTCAGGTCTGTCTTTATACGACAGGTCAGTGTTTTCATTTAGCTCATGTTGATGCTGAAATTTCCCATCTGTGAATTAATATAACGTATGCAATGACCAGATTTGATTTGCCTCAGATCTTAACAAAATGTTGAGGGCTAATGTATGATTTCATTCTCATGTTTTTGTATCATTCGAGTTAGACTTTTATGTGTGCTTTATTTGAAACAATTTTGCATGAGATTGGGTTTTTGTAAAAGCAATTAGACAAAAAGCATAAACTCTCTAATCACTATTGATGTGAAAATAAATCTTGAGTTGCCTCTGTGCTTTTAAATGCATTTTCTTACTGTGCTTTCCTGAAGTCTGCATGACTTTCAGACTTTAAGTGGATGTAATAGCATTCACACTTGCAGTGAATGAACATCTTTGTTGCTTGGCTAAGCAATCTCATTAAAGCACAATTTCATTTATGGAGATTTTTTTTAGTGTTCATACTCCCAAAACAAAGATGAAGGACAAATATTTATAGACAAATAATTTAACGGCTGACCAGCACTTTTCTCATTAATGGATGACTACATTGAGTGGCCTGTTGGTTTGATTAAAGTTTAATTAAATTATTATACAAATAACTCTTAAAAAGTTTAAGAATAATTAGAAAAAGTTCATAATTATCATAATTAAATGGGGTCAAACACATTTTTTTGGGCAATCTTTGAGGTAAATTTAAACATTTTACTCCACAACAATCACAATATATCAATATTATAATAATAATGATATAGTATCTCATTATAGTAATTATTATAGTATTTATGCTATTTAGAAGTAAATTACAACAAACTAAAGGCAAAATATTTTTATAATACTAGTATATTTTTTTCCAAAAATTGCCCTAATAATAAAAAAAGATGCCAGTGTGTTGACAATGTAGAGTGAGTGTGAGTGTTTTAAATTCATTAATTAATTTTCCTTCAGCTTAGTCCCTTATTTATCAGGGGTCACCACAGCGGAATGAACCGCCAACTATTCCGACATATGTTTTATGCTGCAAATGCCCTTCCAGCCACAACCAAGTACTGGCAAACACCCATACACACTCATTCACACACACTCATACACTACGGCCAATTTAATTCATCCAATTCACCTGTACTTGACAAATGTCTTGTCGTCGATCCCAGTTGTAAGAGCAACAAATAATAACTTGACTTTTAATTTGGCATAAAGTAGATTTTTCAGATGAATCAATTGTTGAACTGCATCTCAATCATCACAAATACTGCAGAATACCTATTGGAACCCGCAGTGACCTAAGATTCCCACAGAAATCAGTCAAGTTTAGTGAAAGAAAAATCATGGTTTGGGCTTACAGTCAGTTTGGGGGCATGCAAGAAATCTGCAGAGTGGATTGCAACATCAACAGTCTGAGGTATCAAGACATTTGTGCTGCCCATTACATTACAAACCACAGGAGAGGGCAAATTCTTTGGCAGGATAGCGCTCCTTTTCAGTATCAGCCTTCACATTAAAGTCCCTGAAAGCAAAGAAGGTCAAGGTGCTCCAGGATTGACCAGCCCAGTAACCAGACATGAACATTAATGAGCATGTCTGGGATAAGATGGAGAAGGCACTGAAGATGAATCCAAACAATCTTGATAAACGCTGGAAGTCCTCCATGCACACTTTCTTTGCCATTCCAGTTGACTTTATTAATCAGTTATTGGAGTCATTGAAGAGATGTATGGATGCAGTGCTTCAAGCTTATGGGAGTCATACACAATATTAATTCTTTTTCCATTGCAGCATGACTTTATATTCTATACTGTACATTATTTCTGTTAAGTGACAAGACTTTTGTCTAAGGAAAGTCAGACCTAACTGTCATAATGAAATAATTAAAAATCAAGGCATGATCATTTTTTTAATTTTGGTAAAATACGTGTAATCTAGAGGTCTTTGCTTTTCATATAAGCCACTTTTGATATCAAGTGATCAACTGGAAGTCAAGTCATCATTTATTGTTCCTAAAACAGGTGACAATACTTTTGTCAGGTAGTGTATACCGCATGTCTTTTGACTGTGGGGGAAACCGGAGCACACTGAAGAAACCCACGCTAACACTGGGAGAACATGCAAACTCCACACAGAAATGCCAACTGACACAACAGGGACTCGAACCAGTGGCCTTCTTGCTGTGAGGTGAAAGTGCTAACCACTGAGCCACCGTACCACCCCATGTTTTAAATTACGCTTTTTAAATTGTTAAAAAAAGACATTGTGTTTAATTAATATTAAATACAAAATAATATTCAAAAAAGAAAAAAATGTAATGGAGAAGGAAATAAGCCCAGGGTGAGTAAGCGAGTGAATTGGTGACAAAAATACATTTATAATACACACTAACAAATTAAAGGATTTTTACTTTTGGCTAAAAGTATACATATTTTTCTCTCAGTGTGCATTTTCTGCAGAAAATTAATAAACAAAGATTATACAAATGACTATTGAAAAGATTGTAATTCAAGATTGAACAATCGGCCACAGTCATCCTCCAGTATGATTCATCACAGAAAATTTTTCTCATAAACTTTTAGTATAATATAATCCATCAAAGATCCTTCTAATCTCTTTAGGGTGGATGAAATCTGCAGCTCTTAAGCACACTTGTAAGAAAGATTTAGAAAGACAGAGAAAACATTTTGTTGGCTGCTTGTAATGCAGGCAGCTTGATCTTTCCGCTCAAGATCACTTTACCCATTGAAAACGTCCTAATAAGGTGTAAGTAATAAGCCCATGGAAGCATTTCAGTGCTCCAGTCATGCATTTAAACACAATTTCGTGTCAGGTTTGTGCACTTTACAGTCGAACATGTTATAGTTGTTAACAAACGATCTTGGCTTAAAGTAAAAGTAATTGGGGAAATGCATTAGGAAGGTCGTGGCCCACCTTCCTGTTTAATGTTAACAGACATCGGTGAACATTAGAGAATTTTCAGGAAAAATGTGATTGGGTGATACTGAAAATATTTAAGTGAAAGCTTGTGGGTGTGCCGTTTATGTTCATAGGGAATGGGTGGAGAGGAAAAATGTATTAGGGTTGTTCATTTATGCACCAAATTCATGACGTTTGCATAACTCATTGACCTGTAATGAACATCAGTGGCAGTTTTAACCTCTTTGTGAGTTTCTACTGGCCTCTTTATCCTTCCTTCGTGTTTCACAGAAATCTGATAGGATTAGTTGAAAACCGGTCTGGGTTACTTGTCACAATGCTCCTAATGGAGTCATTTCTCCCCTGTTATGACTTATGTTTTGCCTTAGGACAAAGCATATATGTGTCTATCTATGCTAGTGAAATTTTAGTATCACAAAGACACAGGGTTTGTTTCAAGGCAATTTTGGGTCAAATATGGAAATATGGAAATTCAATAAATTCAGTAATTTAAAACAAAATAATAGTGTCATATCAAACACTATCTAACTTGCACATAGACAAAAGCCAGACGGTATTTTGCAAAAGCCTCCATTGCTACAAGTCTTCACTGGAGATGAAGAGATGAGGAGATGTGCGCGATACAACCACATGAAAGATTCACTTCTGAGTGCAGGTCTGAGAGAGAGACAGACAGAGAAAGAGCAGCACAACCCCCAGGAATAAGATAAGTAAGAACAAAGCTTGCTTTCCCACAGTGTCAAAACACAGAGTTCCCTCTTCACCCTCAGGCTCGGTCGCCTTGAACGCCACACGTGAGACTATACAGTCTGAAGAGTAGGAGGAATTAGACACAACTACTTGCTCAAAGGCTTTGTTTTGCACTGGGGTGTTGTGGATTATTTATTTTTTGTGTGTGTGAGTGTGTGCACCAAACACATTTTGTATCAATTTGAGGTGATGAAGACTGTAGAGAACTAGTACTTTTTAGGTTAGAAATTATCTCGCAAAAACACGCTAATTAATAATAATATGTTTTTGTCATCAAAATTAACATGGAGTGCAATTTGTCTCTGAAAATGATCAATAAATAAATACATTGATAAATAAAATAAATAAAATGTGCATGTAAAATATGTGTTTTTTTTAAAACAATAAATATAATTAATATAATAATACATGTAATAATAAAATAATGAACTTCAAAAAAGCAGTCTATAAACACTAGTCTAATAGTTTTTAAATAAAAAGGTGTGTCACACTTTTTAATAAGGTTTTATTAGTTCATGTATTTACAAACATCAACTAATAATGAACAATACTTGAAGCATTTATTAATCATAGTTTAACATTTACTAATGCATTATTAACATCCAAATTCATGCTTGTTAGAAGTAGTTAATGCACCATGAGTTAACATGAACTAGCAATGAACAACCATATTTTCATGAACTAATGTTAACTAACATCAACAAATACTGTAGTAAATGCATTGTTCATGGTCTGTTCATGTTAGTAAATGCATTAACTATTCATTCATTTTCCTACGGCTTATTCATCAGGGGTAACCACAGTGGAATGAACCACCAACTTATCCAGCATGTGTTTTAAACACTGGATGGCCTTCCAGCTGCAACCCAGTACTGGGAGACACCTATACACTCTGACAGGCACACTCATACGCTACGGCCAGTTTAGTTTATTCAGTTCACCTATACCACATGTCTTTGGACTGTGGAAAAAACCAGAGCACCCGGAGGAAACCCACACCAACACGGGGAGAACATGCAAACTCCACACAGAAGTGACAACTGACCCAGCCAGAACTCGAACCAGCGACCTTCTTGCGGTAAGGCAACATTGCTAACCACTTAGCCATCGTGTCGCCGTGCATTAACTAATACTACCTTATAGTAATGTGTTATTGTACTGTTATAAGTTTTGAATTGATGAATAGTCTAACCACTTTTTAAATATCTTGGTTCCATCAAAGCTGTTGAATCACCAAACAGCACTATACTGTAAGTTTTATAAAAGTAAAAGTAGGTTATTAAAATCCAGTTCAAACGTTCCTTTCCATATGTTAAGAGTGAATGTAGATTCATTCTGCTTAACTCCAAATGAATGAAAACTCTTACAAATTATTTGTCAGTTGAAATTTATTGATAAATAAAGCTTTCAAGTCCCGCATTCAAACCTATTCTTTGACTTTAGAAAAGAAGAAATAAAAAAAGAAATTGAATCATTACTCTTTGATTCTTGTTATGGTGTTTTTGTTGTGATGGAGCTCTACAACCCATTTACTTTCATTAGAAAAGAGTAGTCAGAACATTTATCAGCACCTACCCTTTTGTGTTTCAAGAAAGAAAGTCAAACAGGAACAGCATTATCATTTTTGGCTGAACTATTTCTTTTAATTCAAAGACTGATCTCCATGCGTGGGTATTTGGATTAATAAAGATGCCAAGCCATAAAGGGCACAACAGAGGCTATTGTGTTCATAGAATTAAAGCACTAAGAACCGTTTTCTGAGGCTTTGGATTAAAGCTAATAACGTAATAAATAATGTTTTTTACACAAACAAAAGAAAAACGTGGATATAATTTTTGGCAGGCTAGTAGCTGTTGACTTACATTACATGAATTACCAAGGATCACAGTTACAGCTAAAAAGCTTTCTAAAAATGTTCTACTAAAGAAGACGAATATATCACCTACACCTTAGATTCCCTGGGGAAGAGTAAATCAGCTACTTTTAAATTTTTCGGCTGAACTATGCCTAAAGTAATGGAAGAAGGATTTGGGAAAGTGGAGGAAGCTCTGCCTGTTTTACAATAAGCCGAATGCCGAATGTCTGTTTCCAGGTTTGCACACGTGCTTACATGAACACACACAATGGCACTGGATGCACTCACAGAAGACACAGGTCTCAACCTTTTTCCCCTCTTGTGGCAGCATTGTGCGTAATTCAGCAGGTGTTCCCAATAACCCAGCTGACATCATCCTCCAACACAAAGGCACATCAAACCACTGTCCTGCCAAAGAAAGCAGAAGCAGAGGCAGCAGAGAAGGAAAGGTCAGAATACAAAAATACTTGCTTTACAGGACATACTTCAGCTACCACAATCCAACACGGGCAAGCTGTTTTGCTGAACATATAATGTCTTCCTGCAAATGTTTTATTATTAATATTATTATTATTGTCAATTAATTCATTTTCTTTATGGCTCATTCCCTTTATCAATCAGGGGTCGCCACAGCGGATTGAACTGCCAACTTATCCAGCATATGTTTTATGCAGCGGATGCCCTTACAGCTGAAACCCATCACTGGGAAACACTCATTCACATACATCCACTACAGACAATTAAGCTCACCCAATTTAACCATAATGCATGTCTTTGGACTTGTAGGGGAAACCGGGAGGAAACCCACAGCAACACGAGAGAACATGCAAACTCCACACAGAAATGCCAACTAACCACACCGAGGCTCGAACTAGTGACCTTCTTGCTGTGAGGCAAGCATCGTGCCACCCACTGCGCCATTAAGATGCACTATTATTATTATTATGTTTATTATTTAACAAAATTAGGGAATATTATGAAAATGTTTCAAGAACATTATATATATATATATATATATATATATATATAGTAGGGATGTAACAGTGTCAGAATTTCACGGTACGGTAATACCTCGGTATGAATGTCACGGTACGGTATTTATTGAATCATTTACAGGAAAAAACAAAACTTATGAAATTCTCCAAAAAAGTGCCAAAAGTGTCAATGACATACAAATAAGTCATCTATCTGTAAGCTTTGAAACAGGAACTTCAATTTTAATAACAAAAAAATATTAAACCATGTAAAAAAAATTAAGTTTCAATTTAGTAGTGTTGAAAACTCATCACATTCAACATTTAATCACTCACTCACTTAGATAGAGATGGCTTTAAAGGAAAATTATCATATAAATATAGTCTGGTAAAAGCTGGTATCTCTGGGTATTTACAATGTCCCCTGCAACAGAAAAAAACCTTCTCATTTGGGACTGAGGTTTCAGGGACAACAGAGATATGACTTGGCCCAGGTTGACAGCAGTGGGTATAGTGCATTGTCTTTCCCCCACTTGAGAGGACAAACCATGAGTGAGATAGAGATCTCATGTCTGCATCAATCTGAACAGTGTGCTGTGTTTCTGCAGTCCCCATGACTGATTATTAGTCGTATTCCCCAACTTGCAGGCACGTGCACACACAGTGCTCAACCTGTGCAGTGCACATGCCCTTTTTAGTCTTGGATAGAAAGTTCCCTTCCAAAATGATCAAAAGTGCCCCCGCGACGCGACATACCCTCCGTCCCCGCTTTACAGTACGCGCACGACAACACAGCTGATAAGAACTCACGCGACAACACCGCTATTCAGTACGCGCGCGACAACACAGCTGGAAAGAACTCGCACGACAACACCACTATTCAGTACGCGCGCGGCGACAACACCCGCTTTAGGGTTTTCCAGCTCTTTTTGATCCCCGCTTCTAGCAGCACACTTCATTTCCGCATTACTGGATCTGTAGCGACAACAGACCGCAAGGGATTATGGCCAAGCCTGGGCTGATGGGAATTGTAGTTTCCGGTACCTCCCGTTCGCTTCACGCGCCTGAGCAAATTTTCTCAAAAGAACTATAGTTTTACCGAGTCATGCGACCACGGTAATATCGAAAAAAATTAATATTGCGGTATGACGGTATTTACAATACCGTTACATCCCTAATATATAGTATATATATTTTACAATTTTCCCCATGTGTTTTGGCTCAATTCTTGATTTTTTTTATTTACTTTTCATAACAAGTGTAAATCTTTGAACAGTTAGCTTATTGTTTACATCAGAGTGGCATTTCCTATTGATTTAAGCAAATTGCAAATGCTTGGCACATGTATGCGAACAGCAAGTACAACTGTCAGCAGTTTGGAAAAAAACTAATTGCATACGGCTTGGTGATCAAAAATGATGAGTCAGTTCTTATTTAAACTGTCAAACTCTTGACAACTTCAATCATTTTTCATCATGTAAGCCATCAAACTCAAAACACTTGTATACGCACATATTTGCCCAATATATAAATATCTGATATTGACATTGCTTGTATTGTCTGCTAAACTGGTAAAAGAACTCTAATTGAATTCAGATTAGCATAATCTTTATTTGTGGTAACATAAGAAATATGAAATATACAATACAGTGATTGGACAACAAACAAGATTGCACTTTACATGTGATACATCAGAATAGATGTAATGTAAATACAAATGTTTATATATATTTTTTATGTATTTTTTTCAATTAAATTAAATTAATCTTTATTTCTATAGCACTTTTACAATATAGATTGTGTCAGCAGCTTTACAACTTTTCTCAACAAATATCAGATTTGTTTAACCCTAATTTCCAAGGTTGACTGTCAACAATCAACAAATCAATTTGAGCACGATACAAAAATACACTTCATGTTTTGGTGGCCTTGGCCAAATTACTGACACCATAACTAGGTTTTGAAGCATGAATTAAATGTTTTGGGTGAGTAACTACATTTTACAAACATGCAATAAAATTCAGAAGTTCCAGCAAACAGTTTTTACATTAACAGTTTAGAGAATGTTAAGACTAATTATGGAGAAATGTGCCAAAGCAATTGAGAAAAACTGAAAAAAAAAATAAAAAAATAAAATTATATATATATATATATATATATATATATATATATATATGTTTGTTTGTACAATATTATTAAACTTAAGGAAAAAATAGCCTTTAAATATCACTTTACGCTGTGTAGAAGTTTCATGAAACAAATCTAGTTAAATATTATTTACTGTCATCATGGCGGCAAAGATAAAATAAATCAGTTATTAGAAATAAGTTACTAAAACTATTATTTTTAGAAATATGTTGAATAATTCTTCTTTCCGTTAAACAGAAATTGGGGGGAAAAAATCAAACAGTGAGGCTAATAATTCTGACCTCAACTGTACCTATAATTAAATGGATTTAGGCTACATTTTAGATTATTATAAATCTACTTATATTTAATTTAATTAGTTTTGTTATTTATAGTTCACAGTTAACACAACAACATAACATAATATAAATTTCATATGAATAATCATGTAAATATAATTTTAGAGCAAAACTGAGTAGAGATCATTGGAAAGGATTTTTTGCTTTATTTTACAATATAATTTGCACTAAAGCATTTCAATACAGTTAAACTCACGTTTGCATTTCAATGTTTCTAGGTCTAAGTGTTTATGTTACACTTCTACAACTGCTTACAATACATGTTCCATTCGATATCTAATTTTTACAGTCCCCCAGGTTCTCATCCATTCACTTTCTACATGGGGATTCCGTTTCCTCTGGAGACTCTCTATCTCCCTTGACCTGCTCACAGTAACCCAGGAAACATGACCATTAGCTTTGGTTTCATTTCCTTGATTGTTCCAATTGTTTAAAGGAAATGATGGGTCTTGTTCAGTACATGATCTCCAGGAACCAGTTATAAGGGTGGGTAAGTATTAAATCAAAAATTGAATGAGAAATTAGATAACATTTTTAACTGAATTTATTCAAGACCATTTCAATTTATCTGAAATTATGTGTTGTCAAAATGTGAAAATGACTGTAACAGAAGAAAACAAAATCATAGAGACAAATGATGTGATTATTTTTCTGCCAAGTTTTCTACCCTCTGACATACTGAGCACTATCAAGTTACATACTGAACAATATATTTTTACAGTGACTCTCTCCATAGGTTACACAATTCTACCTGGTGTTGACAAGTTACTGTCATTTTGACCGAATTACTAAATGACTCAAAAACGTTTTTGTTTCTATGCATTAACCCAGTTAATATATGAATTGAGTGTTTTGCATAGATTATTTTGCAAAGATATTTAAATTTACAAAAAAAAAAAAAAAAAGGCATCCCTTTATTTTCATGGTCAGTTTAACACATTTTGTTGAATTTAAGTTACATTGCATCAACATGCCAATTCTCATTATATTATAAGTAGATTGTTAGGTTGGGGTCAGGGTTAGTGTAAGTTGACATGTACTTGTAAAGTTTCTTATAGTCAGTTAAATGTGTTGAAGGATCACTATCAGCAGATATTGTGGTATTAGTGGTAATACAACTTTTAGTCAACAAAATGTGCAATAGGGACCATCAAAATAAAGTTTTACCAATTTTTTGTATGATGGACTTACAGTTGGTGCCAAAACCCAATATTGCATTTCTTCTCACAGACATTATTTCAACACTTTGAAGTTTGAAGAGGATGCAGGGTTAACTAATACCTAATTAGTCCAGTTGCCTCCTGCTCACTCGTAAAAGAGTAGTTAATTTAGTAATTACCATACAACTTGCTAATATCAGTGATTAAAAGATTAAAAGGTTTCCATGCTGCCATGCCACACTACTCCGTACAGTCAAATGAGCCTTAGAAATCAATAAAATCATGTCACAACATAATGGTAGCACAGACTCCACTTAATCTACTGGATATAAAAGATTTCAGGAGAATTAAAAAGGAATCAAAACTTTACACTTTATTTTACAGATAAAAGTGTATGCCAATTACAGAATCAAATAATAAAAAGCCATTCCAGAACATCAGTTATTCATATATAAATCCAAGAGCTAGAAACGGGTCAAGTACATTGCAGCAAATAAATCTCTGATGCAAAAGCTCAGAGACTCACACACTGCAATGTTGTATCCTGCTCTCTAAGAAACAAAGGTACAAGAGCTGTTCACTGGATTGGAACCTTTTCAAAAGGGACACATGTACTTAAAGGGTCCATATAAGTAAAAATTTAAAAAGATAAACATTTGTACTTTTTCGGTACTAATATGTACCCTTGAGGTATTAATATGAACCCCTTAGGTACAAATGTGTAACTTTAAAAAAGGTACCACCCCCAGGACAGCTCTTTTACCTTTATTTCTGAGAGCGTGGCTACAAAATCTGAATGCCATTTTTGCACCTTCCCCGTAATTGAAAACGGGATTTATCTACACATATATATTTTATATCCCAAATATTTGCATGCATGTGTGTATTTATATATAAACATAATAAATATACACAGTACACACACATACATTATGTCCAAACAAACGTTTATTTTGGATGCGATTAATCTAGATTAATCTTTACCAGGCACTGCCTATTTTTTTTATTAAATAGACTGAACATAAAACAAACAAAACCCACCCAAACATTAAAGAATTACAATATTACAGCTCATTTTAAACAAGTAGCTTAAACAAGCAGTGAAAAATAAATTGAGTGTACATGATTAATTCTTTGTGAGCACATCTGATGAAATACAGGGATTTGTATACTGCAAATTAAATGAAGAACTGAATTACTCTCAAGTTTTTAAGAACACATGTTTTTTATTTGACCTGCAGCACTCTATATATATATTTTTTGTTTTTTACTCTATTTTCTTTCTTGTTGATTTGTTGAAGCATTTTAAATCATTTTATTTCCACAGCAAAATATTTTACATAAAAATTTTTAATCCAACTGTTTGAGTGTATGCTCATGGTCAGGCTGGTTGAATTGTTTCTCTACGCTCTCATTCTGGACTTCAACAGGAAATGTTGACCATTGAGGAAACCACTCCCATTCAGCATACAAAAGCAAGAGGAAAGAGACCCACAAACGTCAGTATATTATCAGTATATCTTACGAGATATAAAAGACTTTGCAGTTCTAGTGGACACTAATTTATTGGCCACCACCAAATCCAGTGCAAAACTTAATTATTTTTCTTAATTTCATAAACTTGCAGCATTATTTCTATCAGCATATTAAAGCATTACTAAAGGATCTTGCATGTGGCACTATACTATTTGAAAATTTTAGATCATTTTGCGGAAAACATGGAATATTTTTTATATTAAAAATCAGGGTTATACCATCAAATGTTGATTTCAACTGTTCAGAAATTAAAACATTGGTATTTTATTATTAAACCTGCCAGAAAACAACTCTAAAAAAAATGTATCAATGGTTTAAAAAGAAAACTACATTTTACTCAAACTCTATAGACCATTTTGAGAGATGTAAACAGTAACAATTGTCTCAACACATTTCCTGTTTTACATTTTAAATTTTTATAGCCACATATTGATAAATAATGTTATAATAGCCATTTTAACATTAAGTTATGATTGAATTGCCTCTTGTTACAGTTATGAAATACTTTGATAACAAGCAGGAAATGTTTAAGGGCTAATGACATTACCACATTGAAATGGTCTATATCACTTTTTACTCAAAACTATAAATCAGAAAATTGGCAAGTATACTCTTATTTTTTTTCATAGCTGTATTTAGCAATTAGCTCACAAATTCAGGACTAAAAAATGCATTATGCAGAATAAAAACAGATGTATGGAATTATAGATGAGGTCAAAGGTCGTCACCTAAGACAGTTTTGGCACAGCTCACCACTTGTTCAATGTAGAGGACACCATTCATCAGAGGGTTAAAGTTAGTAAAAGGTTTGAGTTTTAGTATTCCTCTCATGGCACCACCAAGCAAGCAGTGTGCATTTGCATTACATACCGTAGTATTAAGACGAAGCACTTAGTTGCCATAGTGATTTATAAAGTGTGGCTTTTGCTTGGTAGGATGAGAGCTACAGAAATACTCTCAGGAAATGAACGTCAGCTTGTCTAAACCTTGTAAACAAACCCGGGACGAGAGAACAGAGTTCATCAAGATTAGTGTTGTGCCCAGCACATTCTGGAAGATGCCGCGCAGAAAGAGCGAGACGGGGCATCCATGTGATCAAAGGCCTGCCGTATGAGATCTCAACCAGCCAAGGATGGGTTCTCCGTAATTGGTACTTCAAACCGTACAAGAAGGCCTCAGTTCAAAGCCTTCATCACAGACACTTCTGAATGTACCTGGTGTCACAAAAGAAGCGCCATAGCATCTGCGTTTGGATGACGTTCCGTCTCATGTTTTGATCTCTAAAGATTAAAAACCAATGAAGAAGCGCTCATCTTCAAGATGCATTCATCAATGTGGATAATGGGAATTTGCTATCGGGCTGATTAAATTGGCTTGATGAGATTTAGAGACTTTTATAACCATTGGGATTTAAAAACAAGTGAATTTAGTGCCGAATTCAACTGGAATCTGCCAGTTAATATATTCACTCTCGCAAATAATATTCATGAGCAGAGCTGATTTTATTTAATTTTTTTTTTCCATTTTCAATTGTGGATGAGCACCTCCAATGTCTCCTCTGCCCAATACGAATCAGCAGAAACAAGATGGGGTCATGGCTTTAAGCTGATTAGCTGTAATAGATAAACTCTCTGTGCTGTAGGCAATCAGAGTGTATACACGCACAGAGAGGGCCCCAGAGGAAGAGATTGGTAGACGAGGACCGGGCTTCGAGGAGGATTCAAGCACACAGGGTGAGGTGGCAAAAGCAATGTTTATATAAGCAGCTAATCAGCGAGACACACCAGGGTTATGAGGGAATGTGGAGAGGAGGAAGAGGAGGAACAGGAAAACGACTAGCCTTCATCAAAAAACGATATAAAAACATCTCCTCCTTTAGACTAGATGACTGGATAAATTGAGAATTTTTTTAGGTGATCAGCATTTTTAAGGTGATTTTTGCACATCTTTCAAAAGGACAAGATATATTTACTACAGGTTTTGACAAAAATGTTGACAAAAATTGCTGCAGGTAGTTAAAAGCCAGCATGGCTTGGGCTAAAGCAAATTGATTGTGTTTTGTCAGATGGTTTGTTACAGAGAAATTGAATACAAACCACATATTTTGCAAAATTTTAGTTGAAAGCCAAAAGAAACATTGTTTTCCAAAAATGAAAAACAGCAGAAACATTGAGCAACAAAGACCAGGTTACAAAAAATTTTGTTCCACAAAACAGCAACAAAATTATATAATGAAAAATTAATGACAACATACATTTTAATTAGGGATGCCCAGACTGATTGGAGGAAAAAAAACAAAAAAAAACGGTCGATAATCACATTTGATGACTCGATTGGTACTTGCCAATCTTGCTGATCTCATGAACCTATCACATGTGTTTGTTTATGAGTTTACAAGCAGAGGAAGACGTACGCTATTATGCATAGCCTACAGCAGCCACACAGGTCGCCACACAGGAGACCTGTTTATACAGTCTATCGGCACGGCTCGCATGAATGATGCTTTATTTGTAGCAAGTGCAGCTATTATATATCCGGTGTTTTGAGCTGCTGTGATTCAGAGCTATCGCCCAAATCTAGTGTCTCATTCAACCTTATGACCTCCCCGGGAAACTCCGCAAGTCTTCCGCAAATTCATACAGGTGTGGTGAGAAATCGAGTCCCCCCTGCAATCGAATCCACTTAGGACCCCAATGGATTGTCTGCATTGAATGCCTGATCAAAAGCTATTATTACAATATTTTGTTAATCCTCTTTACAAAATAAAAGCGCACATTAAATATAAAGTACTAAGCAAAACGCTAAATATATCTCATCAAATTGCTGAATGTTAGACTAAATTGGATAGATGGATTTAAATGAAGATTTCTATATTTGGAAGAATTTTATTGACAAAAGTGTCTGTATATGTACATTATGTCACTCTTATGTCTGTGTTATGTGTATTATACTATTATCAGCATTGATTCAGCCTACTCATACAAGTGCATCACTTCACACATATGTATAGTTTGCCAGTATTGTTTGTTAAAGGTTATTTTTCAATTAATAACATAAGTAGCAGGATTTAAAATTGTTTGGATGGCAAACCACAGAAAAACAATTAGATATGTGAAGTAGGTGCTTTAATCAGACGCTACAAACTATACCTATTACAACTCCAGTGAATCAAAAGTATTAGCCAGGGTCCTAGGCGGACCCAATTGTCAGGGAGGACTCGATTTCTCATTACACCGGCTCTGTAATCCCCAAAAAGAAGTAAAAATACCCAGAAATCATGGCGACGAGAGTGAATGAGCAAGAGAACAGATAGCGAGAGGCACAGTGATGGTCTAAGCGTTGCATTTCTTAGGTTAAATGAATAGAGCAGTAAAGATATTGTGAATGCAAATCTCCTTTTCTCTCATTGAGTGATCTGCTGTTAATAGTTGGTGATCACTGGGATTATTAGATAAATCTAACTTCTTTAATACACCCATTGCTATAAACAGTAGTTTATAGGCCTACAGTATTTCCTTTAGTAAAGAAGTATTAGATGTATAGGTGTGCATTTTAATTTCTTTCGCATCAAATATATGCTTCAAACTTTTTCTTGATTGAGGCATGTTGAAATCTTCTGTTGTAATTTGCAGATTTTCCAAGTTGCATTGTGTGTCATTTTTCTTACCCATTTTTATATCTGTGTTGCATTATTTTCTGTGGCAGTTCGTTCCGCTGTGGCAACCCCTGATAAATAAGGGACTAAGTTGAAGTAAAATAAATGGATGAATTCTTTTCTGTAAAGCTGCTTCTGGATATGACATCTTCACATCTAAATGGTTATAAGAGACATGCTTAAGGGATTATATGCAGCATCTTTCATTTGTTCCCTTAGGTAAGGTGAGATCTTCTCTTAAGGTTTATACTTAAAGGGAAAATGTGCTTAATGCATTATAAAGCTTGAAACATTAAAATCGTTACTCTGTATTAGTCGATCACCATGACAAGGTATCGGTACCCTGCATCGGCTTCAAAAATTCTGATCGGAGCATCCCTAGTTTTAATGTTGCTGTAACTTAATTTCTTTCTTAAGTCAATCAGGTTCCAACTTGCCTGTTTAAGTTATGCAAATTTTAATGAAGATAATTTGATTCAACTTATATTTACAATTTAAAGTAAAAAAATCTTTACAATGTATCATTTGTGAATTTTTGATAAGTAAATATATTATATATGATTTACATTTTTTTGTAAGTCTAAAATAGTGTAAAAAGGTCTGCGTTTTTAACATTTAGGAAGAACATTGCATAGGTGCTTGAAATTATTAATCTTTGATCTGTAAACTAGAGTGGAAAGAGTTATTTTGCAATCAGATTGGCATAAAAAATGGATGGCAATAATCCAAAAACTGTATTAATCCTTTTGGTTAAGCAGCATATTTGAACAATGATGTCAAAACGCTTGTTCCACCAAGTGAGAAGTTGCCTGTCAGGATAAGTTCTTTCAGAGGCACTTGTTTCCATCTATTCAATATCCTAATCTGTTTCCTTCCTCTTTTGCATCTCATCGTGCTTCTCTTTTGCAGTGGTGCTATAATAAGAGGTTTGCTGATGAGTCTTCGTGAACACCTGTGGCAGAGCAAATGCTCTGAGAAACAAGAGCCATAATAAGACTATATTAATGTTTGAGCTCGGCAAGACAGAGAAAAATATAGACATAAAGGTGTTTCAGACCCACCATCATTTTCTGGGAAAGATCTCTAGAGACAACAGACCACCCCAGAGACACTTTGCATGTGTGTATTCACATACTGTCTCAAACCCAAAGCTTTTGCAAACACTTTCAGAGCCTTACAAATTCATTCACAGAACTGCAATAAAGATACTGCTGTGCCTCTATGTCTGAGGGAGCAAGATTGATTGCCAATGTATGACAAGCCCGAAGGCTTGGCTGTGTGATCAAGTAAAATCACAGCACTCTATACATTCATCTTCTCACCTTTCAACAGCTTGAATTGAGGTTTTGTGGCTTTCAGTCCATGTCTATTTGGTCCAAAGCCATCATTGTGTGTCTGAAAGTCAACAAAATTAACATTTGTCAACTATATGCAATACAATTTACAAGTTACCCTTGCATGAAAATGGACATACTAAGGCTGTATCTGAAATCATCCCATTTATTCTCATTCCCCATCCCTTAACGTTACATTAAACGTTCCACTAATACTGTATAGTCCACTGACTTAAAGGTGTGACTGAAAACGAGTGAATTCGCACTGCCTGCCAATTTGTTTATTTGCTGGTTGTCAAAAATAAAATAAACTCCTTGTCAGATTCTGTGATAGTTATTTAACACAAATTAAGCTGTCTAATGAAACAAAGCATGTTGCTATCTGTCATGTATACAAACGTTACTGTAACAGTTTAATAATAGTTTGTTTAGAAACTTACCACGATATGATTCCTCTGTGGATGCCATGTGGTCAGACGCGAAAATTTTCGGCACGAACTCTCACGGTGCATTATGTATTCTAGAGTCATTTGCTCCGTCCCAATTCGCATACTTGTTCTATGCCCTGAAAGTGCCTTTTTAAAGGAAAAATGTACACTTTTGAGTGTGTAACAAAAGAGTATGCACGTTTTGGGACATACTACTTCATCGTTAACAGATGTTATGTTGTTTATGAGCCCTATACAATCATCCACACATCCTCCACATTTCACTCATTAATCTCCTATCTTATTGGAGCAACAGAGGCAGGTCAATCTCCCATTCACAAGTCTTTCATGCAGAGAAATCTCCTTGGATGCATTCAGACGTTAATATCCAAGCGTCTTTATATAAGTTCAGTATTGCTGATGAAATATACAGATTTAAATATTTTCCAGTTGGCTAGATATTAATTAACAGTCATACAAACATCCTTACCGAAGCCTACTTGACGGTTGTTCTCGTGTGTCCATCATGTTTGTAGTATATTTTCACCCGCGCTTGTAGTTCAAATCGAATTCACGTCCAACGTGCAATACTGTGGGCAACATCAGCGTTTAGAGCAGGAGTTCTACTCTTACATTTTCTTACATTTTTTTTTCAGAAATAGTACACCAACCGGCAACCTTTGGCATACTGCTTTCAACATACTGCGTTTTCAAATAGGACACATAGTATGCAAATTGGGACACAGCAGTTAAGTACACGAACATCTGAAAATATAAAAGATGGCTCAAATACTCTACATAGTTTAAGAATATAGGGGCGATTTCAGCCTAACTGTCCAGAATGAAGGCTGTTTACAACTTAAATATAGCCTACTACTGTTATGAATATAATTTTAAATTTAGAAGAGTACATCACCACATTCATGGTGACTATTTACAACTGATAAATGACAAAAAAACATTCACAAAGTCCATTCTGTTTTAAAGACCTTGTATATTTAAAGCAACATAAATACAACAACAGACATGTAGGCCTGAGACATGTAGGTAAAATTGTTTGATTTTATACATTAATTGAATAAATTTTTAATTGCCCGACAGTCTTCTATAATATAATCATCATTCAAGGTGTGACTGTGAACTGGCTTTATATAAATCGCCCCTTACTATCACTTGTAACAGTAATTAGACATTAAAACTGAAATAGGAATTCATGATGTCCATTGAGGATAGACAACTGTAGCCTAATTAACTAAAACATTACTGTTAACGGACCCTTAAATTTAAGCTGGTGTTCATTCATTCATTTTCTTTTTGGCTTACTCCCTTGATTAATCAGGGGTCGCCACAGCGGAATAAACTGCCAATTTATCCAGCATATGTTACACAGCGGATACCCTTCCTGCGGCAACCCATCACTGGTAAACACCAATACACTCTCAATCACACACATACACCCATGCAAACACAGGGAGAACATGCAAACTCCACACAGAAATGCCATCTGACCCAGTCGAGACTCGAACCAGCGACCTTCTTGCTGTGAGGTGACAGTGCTACCCACTGCATTGCCCAAGCTGATGTTTGTATACTTAAATTTATCAGATGATGAATGAATCAAATTATGCAACAAGACTGAAGCTGAAGCCAGAGAAACTAAATCATTGCTTCCAGTGATTCTTTAACTAATTTTATTTTAATTAAAAGAGACTGGTCAAATGGCCTCACACCTTTTGAACTGCTTTTTATCAAGGCAATTACCTTCGACTTGGGGAGAGGTTTAGACATGCTGCTCATGTGTGAGGTAGACACGACGAGCTCTTTGCAGATGCAGTTATTTTTATGAGATTTAGAAAAAAGATGAACCCGTTCTCTGACACGATTCTGCAAGTGCACACAGTTTTTCCTGAAAGCTTTGAACATTTAAGACCATAGAGTGCCTGCCAAGGCTGAAAAACTCTATAAAACATGTTTGCATTATGTTACAACTGAGAAGTTAACTTGAATATGCCAAGTAAACATACCACTGCTTGTTTCTATTTGACATTTAAAGCTTTTCAGTTCTGTTTTAACTGAGAAAACAACTTCAATTAGCTAGTCATTCACATAAGGATGGGTTTGGGTACAACATGATCTTATGCACTGAAAACGCTACCCTTTAATAAAAGATATTATAGCTTTCAGCATGTAATTACAAGATTAAAACAAAAGAACTGCGAGTTGCTGTCAAGTAAGCAATTGTGCGGTTTGTGTAGTCCTGTTAACACCTCACCCACACAGTTTCTTACAAACAATGGAATAAAAGAAAAAAAATTAAAACGAAAGAAAATAATACAGTGAGTCAGTTTAAAAGATGACCTAAAATTAGTTTATTTGTTTTTTGGTACAAGTTCAAAACTCATTGGTGCGTACGAGAGAAACATTAACATACAAATCACTGACTGAAGAGGAAAAACACCCCTAACCACTCAGGAAATGTCAAGGCAAACTGACAAGATAATGGGACTACTGTTTTTGAAGACTGCTGGATGCAGGCCGCAGGAATATTTTGTCTTAGGATGATCCAATCACTTGGATAAAAAAAAAAAAAAAAAACATTTTTTGTGAACTTGTGTTGGGTACTTTGATCTAGTGAAATAAAATGCAAGTGTCTTGTTACATGATGGCCTTGAGTGTAAAATTTCATACACATGACAAACCATTTTAAAATGTATTAAATATAAATCTATCTAATAATATTATCTATACTGTCATGATTGAGATAGTAGGGCTTAATAACACTTATTCCCAAATAAACACTACTTTGTCATTAGTAAATAATTTATGTACTAACATAGAACTGCTACAAGCGTTTTTACACAAGCATCTCCTGTAAAGAAAATTGGCAACGTCTTATAAAAAGTTTGATTAAAAAAAAAAATTTCAAGTAAAAAAGGTTTCTACTTCTAACATTGAGTAACTACCCTGCTGAAAAAACAGCTTAAACCAGCCTACACTGAAAAAAATGTACAAAATTAAGATATGGTTAAAAAAAAAATAATAATAAAAAATGATTTAAAGATAATTCCTTGGATTTACAATTATTTCCTCGGATTTACAATTTTAAGGTAATTTTTTTTTTATTTTGGATGAATTTAATCAATCAAATTAAATTAAACATTACTAAATGTAATTTATTTGTTTAAAATCAATCCGTATATATCGTTCACAACAATTTTGCAGAAATATTTTTTTGTGTGTGTAAGCTGGCTGGCTGGTTTTAGCTGGTGGACCAGCCTGGTTTTAGAGGGATTTGGGCCATTTCCATGACCGCCTGGTTTAAGCTGGACATAGCTGGTTTTGGCTGGGGTCCCAGCTTGGCTAGGCTGGTCAAGCTGGTTTTAGCTGGTCATCTCCCAGCCTGACCAGACCAGGCTGAAAATGGCTGAAACTAGCCTGGAAATGGCCAAAATCCATCTAAAACCAGGCTGTTCGACCAGCTAAAACTAGCCAACCAGCTTAGGGTGTTTTTTCCAGCAGGGTAATGCAAACCTACATAATAATGTGGTATTGTGTAGTAGTATGTAATTTGTAGCACGTACTACTAGTAACAAATAAATTATACCAGTACTAGCTAATGAAAAATGTGATTAAAAACAGTAATATTTTTAAAAAAGTTATAAATAAGCACTAAAGGGTAATGGATAAGTATTACTCAATGGAAAAATATTTAACTAGTAACTAAAATTAAGTGCTAGCATGAAAGTACGAATACATTTTAGTTATTTTTTTATGTTAAAATGGCTTGCCATGTGCAATGGAAAAGTTCAACCCTCTTCCCTTTTGTTATATGCCACTTTAGTTATCGTTAGCATTTTTGGCCAAACAGCCTGTAAGGATGCCATGGTTTTCATAATTGAAAGCTCAATATTGGAGAGCTGCCTTAACACAATCTAAAAAGGACTGTTTACATGAACCGGCCGGTGTAATTGTTAGTGCTGGAAACACTACCACAGCACTAGCGAGAGATAAAAGTCAGTAATTGCCGTTTTCACGCAAGGAAATTACGGTGGCGACAGAGACCTGGCAGGCCTCTGGTTCCTCCTGAACTGACAGTGGAGGTAAACAAGTCACGACGCTGACAGTCAAGACATTAAAGAGCCCTTGGACTCTGTGTTGCCAACACCCTGCAGGGGGTGCTGTGTGGGATCAGAGCCAATGAGGGGGAATTTGGTTATTATCTCAGTGCGAGCCGGCACTCAGAAGGAGCCAATGAAGCAAGCCTTCATTAACACCCTCTGAACACCAAGGCCTGCTGCATAATGCAACTTTTTAAAACCCATTTG
Organism: Danio rerio; assembly: GCF_052040795.2. Classification (NCBI taxonomy): domain Eukaryota; kingdom Metazoa; phylum Chordata; class Actinopteri; order Cypriniformes; family Danionidae; genus Danio; species Danio rerio. The sequence continues at coordinate 17,753,312 of NC_141038.1, forward strand.
TTTTGCATTACAAAACGGAGCCTTCTTTAAAATCCCATTTGTTATGAGTCACGCTGAATGACAACAGCGCAACAAGTTGTTACCCTTCAGGAACTTGGCATTAAAGACCCTGCATTAATTCAATGAAGCAATGAGACTGCACTCTAATAGAACTCCGCTGTTCTCAGGTTTTAAAGAAAGGATGAGGCAATTACTTTAAAAAAAGATGTCCTCAAATGTCTCTTTGACTGACGAAAAAGATAAAAGTTTCCCTGTTAGAATTAAAATATTCTCGTGTTTGTATTGATGTCAGAATGGACTTTTTTACAGAGCCTTTGTCTGTGAAAGAAACATTTGTACTGTGGCTGTTGTTGACAACACTAAAAGAGAACTGCTGTCCTAAAAAGCCAAGTTGCAAACATCTAAAAAAATACTTTAAAAAAAGTCCTAATTTTGCATAGGTGGTCGTTTTAATTTTTAACAGAATGTGCATTTAAAATAAACAAGTTGAAAAGTAAAGCCTATATACTGTACAAAGGCTATGGTTTGTTTTAATATAAAACAACTGCATGTTCTTTCAGAGTTCTTTTTTCATATACTATATTTTTTGTAATGCTATTAATATTTACACAGATTACACTCTTTAAAATAAAGGTTATTGTCTTTAAAGGTTCCTTGAACATCCATAAAATATTTCCATTGAACGAAATTGATTGCAGAGAAAAAAAATTGTTATTTTCAAAAATCTTACCCTGAATGGTTCTTTGGGCAACCAAAAATCTGCATTCTATGGCAACATTTTGAATTTCAGAATCTTTATTTTTAAGAGTGTTCAAATTTTCTTTTGAGATATAATCTTACATTATAAATATTTATTGTATATATGTTACTATAGGGTTTGATGAAAACCAAATATTTGTCAAATCACAAAATTATTGAATTAATAAATATCAGCAGGATTGAAAAATTACACAGAATCAGAGGGTTACTTTTAAACTATTAAAACCCTAAAAAATATTTAAAATCAGCTTATTAAGAATATATATATATATATATATATATATATATATATATATATATATATATATATATATATATATATATATATATATATATTTTAAATTATTTACAAATTTAATTTAGGCTTTAAGTGCATATGAATTCTTAATATAGAGGGAGAAACAAAAACATTAAATGACTAAATGTGAATTCATAGTTCATGTCATTTAAGCATTTAAACATATCTACAGTTTAACAGCATAAAAGAAAAGTATGGTTCACCCAGAAAAAGCTATAGGAATTTTGTCAGCAGTTACGCAGATTTTCAATCATTCTTTTTTTACATGTTCCACTTTTTCACATAATCTTCATCGAGTTGTTTTTCGGTCTTATAAATATTCTGAGAATTGTCCAGCACCATGTCTAAATACAATCCACCTGTCCTCCAACCTAATTATACAGTTAAGATAATAGCACAACAATAATGGGATTGATTCTATGGAACTCTAAATCTTCCAAAGACTCAACTAAATGCATAAATAAATGTTGTGAACTGTAAAAAGAAAGAATATTGGCTGAGGAACCATTTCCCAATTCCACACATTGCATTTCAACGATTCTGCTAACACAGTTATCCGTGTAATTTAGTGATGACACATGCAACATGACACTATCATTATTTTTACACCAGCTAGAGGGCATTTTACTTTAAAACGGTTGTAATAAGATGCTTGCACAAAAGACTTATTTGGTTGTTTTGTAGTGCACTGGTTCTCAATTCTGGCCCTTGCGGCCCCCCACACAGCTTAATTTCTGTGTCTTGTGTTTAACACACCTAATTTAGATAACAAGCTCCAAGACTGTGTTGAGATCGACATGTTCCCTAAATTCATTGCTCTCCAAATCAACTTATCTTTAAGTTAGTTCATTAAAAATGTGAAAATATTTGAGCTACAACACTTTTTGCAGCAATTTCAATCATTACAGAAATGTGAATCGTATTGAACTGTAATCATGTGATTAGCATAGAAGTCACGTCCTTGAATTCAACATGCACGGCAGAATACCCTGTGATGTCCACTTTGCAGGGCACTTATCAGCAAATGGAACAAACCTCTGAAGTGGTAAGAGAAACATACTAAATATACATTGCAGGAGGTGTTAAAGGAACAGGATTGAGAACTGCTGTTGAAGAGTATATAAGCAGTGCGACATGGCTAAAAGCAACAGAATCCACTATAATTAGTGATTCTTCTACATTGGATTCTGCACGACACAGACTCACTCTATTTCCATTCAAGTGCCATTGACATTCATTTTGAAACTTTAAAACAGTGTTGCTCAAAACTGTTGCTTAAGGCACACCAGCACTTCACATTTAACTCTTCCTAATCAAAAACACCTGAACTGACTCATCAGAACATTAGAAAAAACTCCAAAACCTGAAATGAACGGGTCAAACAAGGAAGACATTTCCAAAATATGAACTGTTAGTGTGCCCCCAGGAACAGGGTTGGGAAACACTGCTTTAAACTGTGTGTTTCTTGGTTGGAGCTTCAAACATCGGTGTCCAGAGGAGGTGATCTGTCCACACAAGGCGACAAAGAGTCCTGACTGTGAGTTGAGCTTATTCCAGTGTCTGAGTCTGTATCCGTCACATCTGCAGGTGAACAAGTCTGTCTGACCTTGCCTGTTGCCTGCTCAGAGACAGTGGCCCTGATCTGGGTCTTCAGAGATGCAGGGTTTGGCTGGTCTGGACAGGCCCCCACCTCAAGTGCACCAAGTTCTGCAACAAGATGCTGGTATTCTTGGTTCTGGGACTGCAAGAATGTTTTGTTCCGCTGCAGTTCCTTCTCAATATCCTGCATTTGGGAATGAAGGGAAAGTCCAGCTCTCATGCTTGTCTCAAGTTCTTTGCGTAAGTTTTCCAGCTCAAAGAGATCTGTTGAGGACAACGAGAGGTTTGGTTCTCCATCTAGTTCTGGACAAGCAGCAGCTGCACCTTTAAAATCTTCCAAATCAGAAGTCCAGCTCCTCAGCTCCACGTCTATATCTTGAGAGAGCTGGTCAATGAGTTCTTGGTGTATGCGAACATGTAGATCCAGTTGCTCGATTCCATCGCTGGTGTACAAATACTCCTGAAAATGGTTGTCAAAATGAGACGGTCCGTCATCACTTTCTGTGATGCTTGAGCGAGGTGTTGGGCTGCTCATTTGTTCCTCTGCATGTTCAATCTCCAAATCTAGCTCACGCATTTGGTGGATCTGCTGCCGGATAGTCTGATCCTGAGAGATGATCATCTGCACCAGCTTGTTAATCTCCTCAGAGCCTTCTGAAGTATCTCCTTTCTGGATCTTCTCCAACTTGCGAAAGGCTTTCTTTACCATTCGTTTTTGCTTCTCTGCTGATACTGTCTTGGCGTACTGTGCAGGTCCTTGGTCCCATCTTTTAGACCTCGCTCCTCGAGACTTTGATGCCCTTTTGGCTCCCTTGGATGATGGCACAAAATCACTGATCTTCATAAGGACGAACTTTATGAAAGGTTTCTCATCGCCCCATGCATTCCACAGCCGAAGGATTCGCGTGAGAGGCGGCAGTGCTCTCTCAAAACCCTTCCACCTCTCCAGGATACAAAAGTCTTTAGGTTCCCCATGTAAAAGCCTTTTACTTTCTGGTATGGTCTTGTGATCCTCCAGTAAAGCCTTGACTATGTCTGCACAGGTTGTGTGCTTGGTCACACCACAGACTACTTTTTCTTCTTGACACACAAGCACCTGGATTTCCTTCCCTGGTGTCTCCTCTACCACTTTAGACCTGGTAAAGAAATATACCAAATGTTTATTATTTTTATAATGATTATTTTCATTATTTACTGCCACACCAGAAATGTATGGCTATTTCATTGCAACATTAAATATATATAAATTGTTTGTACATAATAACATTAAATTAATAGTTCATTAAGTGATGATGCAAATAGTACATTAATAAATATAAACTTTTTATAATAAAACACTATATATATAATTTTTAAGTCAAGTATTTTCAAATGCGGTGAAATACAATTTTTTATGCTTCAACAGTTTTAAGCTTCATTGGTAGTGCTTACTTCTGATGACAGATTTATGTTTATAGCTCAGATTAACTGACACAATAAATGGCTGACATTATTCAGATGAGAAGACGTCTGCATGACAAATGTTTCATCGCTTCAATTATCTGTGGTGATTATAAGTTGCGGTTTCACAATTTTCTACTCCACTCAGGGCATAACATTACATATGACTAATAACCTTCCCTGTTTAAAATAATCAGAAGACAAATTACAAACTATTAAAAGCTTAAATTAATTTGAAAAACAGGTAGTGTTAATCAGGAATAAATCTAAAACCCCGTTTATAACTCTTTTTTTAATTAAAAGATAAAGCTAAATTAATTTACTTGGTTATTAATTTAAAAACTATATATGTGAACTAGTACTAAAACCACAAAAACTAAAAAAAAAATAATTATAATCTTTAAAAAACCAAATGCAAACATGCACTAAAATAATAAATGTAAAATATGAAATAAATAAAAATAGCAAACTAATAATAAAAGTTAAATCAGGACAGACAGACAGACAGACAGACAGACAGAACAAGAAAATGATGGATGGATGAAACAATAAAATGATGGATGGATGAATGGCCAAAATGATGGATTGCTGGAACAATAAAATGAGGGCTGGATGGAACAATAAAATTATAGATGGATGGATAGATTGAATAAAATGATCGATGGATGGATGGAACAATAAAATGATGGATTCAGAAATGGATGGAACAAAATGATGGATGGAACAATAAAATGATGGATAGAACAATATAATGATGAATAGATGGATGGAACAATAAAATGATGGATGGATGGATGGGTGGATGGATAGAACAATAAAATGATGGATGATGGATGGAACAATAAAATAAAGGCTGAATGGATGGAACAATAAAATGATGAATGGATGAATGGAACAAAATGATGGATGGATGGATGGATAGATAGAACAATAAAATGATAGATGGATGGATGGAACAATAAAATGATGAATGGAACAAAGTGATGGATGTATGGATGGATGAAAGGATGGAACAATAAAATGATAGATGGATGGACGGAAAAATAAAATGATGGCTGGCTTGATGGATAGAAAATAAAATGATGGATAGATGGAACAATAAAATGATGGGTGGATAGATGCATGTATGGATAGATGGAAAATAAAATGATGGATGGATGAAACAATAAAATGATGGCTGGATGGAAAGATTGATAAATGGAACAATAAAATGATAGATGGATTGCTGGATGGATGGAACAATAAAATGCTGGATGGGTAGATGGATGGAACAATTAAATTATGTATGGATGGATGGATGGAACAATAAAATGATGGATAGATGGATGGATGTAACAAAATGATGCATGGAACAATAAAATGATGGATTGAATGATGGAACAATAAAATGAATGATGGCTGGAACAATAAAATGAAGGATAGATGGATGATGGATGGATGGATAGAACAAAATGATTGATGGATGGATGGATGGATGGATGAAACAATACAATTATGGATGGATGGAATAATATGATGGAGGGATGTGTGGATAGATGATGGATAGAACAATAAAATGATGGATGGATGGAACAATAAAATGATTAATGTATGAATAGAACAAAATGATGGATGAATGGATGGGTGGATGGATGGAAGGAAGGAAGGAAGGAAGGAAGGAAGGAAGGAAGGATGGAACAATAAAATGATAGATGGATGAATGGAAAAATACAATTTTGGCGGGCTGGCTTGATGGATAGAAAATAAAAAATGGATAGATGGAACAATAAAATGATGGATGGATGGAAAATAAAATGATGGATGGATGGATGGATGGATGGATGGATGGAAATAATATGATGGATGGATGTGTATGTGGGTAAATAGATGGAAAGGTAGATGGATAGTCACATTAGAAAGGTAGATAAATGAATAGACAGACAGACAGACAGACAGACACACAGACAGACAGACAGACAGACAGACAGACAGACAGACAGACAGACAGACAGACAGATAGATAGATAGATAGATAGATAGATAGATAGATAGATAGATGGATAGATATGTAAAGGGTGACGACCACCATTTTAATGAATGACCTCGTAGGAATGCAATATACATGCAAGAATGCAGTTGGTTGGTTAATATTTAAAAAAAGCACCTACTTATACTCTACACGAAAGTAAATAGTTCAGCTATTTGCATAGCAGACCACTCGATACAGTGTTAGTAGTATATAAATTACAAAAGCAATGCGATTTTGTAGCCCTAGTCAATTGTAATAGCCTGACAAAGTTAAAAACTCACTGCAAGATTGTATGACATCTAACATTTACTGTATAGAAGGTTATTTTTAACAGCTAATCCCACCTGTGCCATGACATCACTGGCATGACATCATAATGGAAGTGTGCAACCCTGGCATTTACATAATAAGCAAGTAAAAGTATACAGTAGCTTGTCCACACATGTCAGACGCATTGAAACAGACAATATGCTACTTTACAGCACAATACAAGCATTCACGCAGACTTAACAATGCATTTCTTGGCTTGTTATACAATTTTGATCCATTTAAAGAGTCTGAATAGTGTGCAGTGGGAAATCGATATTGTTTTCATGTAGTGGTCTGTTCTATTTAGTCTTTTCCAAAATTGTCATGAGTACAGGAAACAAATGAAGGGGGGATGGAAGCACCTGTGTTTGTCTTTTGGGAAAATCAATGGTGACCAGCAACATCCTGTTACATACATCCTGCCAACAAGTTCATGTACTGTGAGGCAATGGAACATAATGAATTCCATTTTATAGATGCAGCCTACTCCAAACTAATGGAGAAAAGCAAACGGTCTGGAGTTTGTGGATTAAAGGTTAAAAGGGTGATAATGGTAACCAAATATTTTGTCTGACACTACTGGTCAAAAAGTTTGGGGTCAGTAATATATTTAAATGTTTTAAAATTAGCTTATCCTGCTCATCAAGACTGCATTATTTAATCAAAAATACAGTACAAATTGTAAAATTCTGAAACGTTATTGCACTATAAAATAACTAGTCAAAAGTAATTTATAATCTAATAATTTATTGCAGTGATTTTAAAGATGAATTTTCAGCTTCATTACTCCAGTCTTTAGTTACATGATTCTTAAGAAATCATTTATTATTGTTTTAATTATTATTAATAATAATATTATTATTGTTAATGGTAATAGTATTAAAAGCAATGAATAATAATGGAGAAATAATTTCATTTGAAACCACATAAAATAAGTAATGAATATATATTTAATAAATAAATATTTAACAATTGTTTTTACATTTAATAAATGCCGTCTTGAACAGAATGGCTGTCTGAAATCGCATACTTTCATACTATAGTATGCTAAAATCAGCAAGCGAGCCAAGTAGTATGTCTGAATTCAATTCGAAAATCAGTATGCAAGAAAAACCTACTACTTCCGGTGGGATTCTGAAGTGCGCATTATATGTACGGTGGGCTATCCCATGATGCCCCGCGAGAGAATTCATGAGCGAAGCGACGCTACTCACACGGGTAGGTTACGTGATCATGACAAAATGGTGGATGTAGTACATCCGAGTTCCATTTATTCTGCTCACATTTATACTGTATAACATACTGCTCTAATGGCCGAGTAGTATGTTTAAATTCAACTGCAGTACCTACTGAGTAGTAGGCGGTTTCGGACGCAGCCTATGTTTTTTTTCATTGACTTGCTCATACATTTTATCAATGTTTAAGGATTACCAGTTAAGCCAACAGGTTTGCTTAACCCTTTGGGCCTGTTTCATGTTTTGAAATTGTAAATGCTTCATTGGAATAGGATGACATAGGAGTTTTTTGTCACATCAGACATGATCATGCTCCACTATCATCCTTTAAAAATTCAATCCAGTTATTAGTACAAAATCACTGTTCTTGTTTTTAGTTCCCTGGTTTTATATATGATTATATGCATTTTTAAAAAAGGTATTGTATTTTGTCTCTGCTGCTTTATGCTGTATCTGCTTTTTATGTTTCCTTTTGGCCAAGTCGTCATTGTAAATGAGAACTGGGTCTTAATTGACTTTCCTGGTAAAATAAAGGTTATTATTATTTACATGTTTAAAAGCATTATAAAGGGTAAAAAAAAGTCACACTTGCTACTTCATAGTTAAAAGTGACTGTTTACATGGACACCAGTAATCATTATTTTCCTTAATCTGAATAAGACGATATATGATTAAGTAATAATGATTAATATGATTAAGGTGTTGCATAAGTTGCTTTTTGAATGTTCCCTTCATGATCCCGTTTTACATGTTATAGCACATATTTCGATTATTGTCATTATGTGTATTCACCTTTCCTCCAGAGTTTTTAATTTGTCGACTTTAGCTGCAGTTTGGCATTTTCATTTAGGAACATTTCATGCACACCACCTGTGACAAACGAGATATTGGATGCAAGTATGAACAGCTGGAAGTGTGAAGTTTTAATGGAATTTGGTACTACCGCACAACATATGGGAAAAAATACTGCACAATTCAAGATGCAGGTGTCTGTGGTCCTTCACTGACTTGGTAGGTGCAGAGAATAGTGTCAGACGGCCGTGTGTATTTAGACTATCTTGTCACAAAATGCGGCATAAATCCTACATGACGGTAATGGTTTGATTTCGGTGTTTACATGTATTTACCACACTTTAATAATGCAACTAAAATAGGCATACTCCACATGTCTTTATCCGAATTCATTTTAGTTTGATTATGACTTTAGTCAGATTAATGTGTTTAAAAATCTGTTTACATCGTACACTCTTAAGTATTGTTTTAATTGTATTAAAATCGAATTATTGGTGTCCATGTAAACATACTCAATGACTGACATAGCTAAAGAGAACATGTTAAGTAATCTGGATCTTAAGAACCTTCAAATAAAATAAAAAACAAAGGGAATCCAAAACCTTACCTCTCCTACCTACAAAACCTACTTTATTAATTTATTTATGGATCAGGCGGTTACATGACTTTACAAGCTTTTATTTTTAAACACCTCCAGAAGCCACTTTTAGATTATGAAATAATAATAATAATAATAATAATATTGATAATAATAACAATATAGCAATTATTGATAATTAATAAATAATACAAATAAATAATTAGTATATTAAATATAATGGGAAAACTGTATAAATACTGCATAGTATTTTAAATATTATATCTAAAAAAAATTAATAATAATCCAAAATTGTTATTGATCATATTATTTATTAGTGATTTCCCTGAAAAAGACAAAGGTTACATGTCTAGTCTTCAATCACTTTTGACTGTAAAGAAGCCAAGGGTGACCCTTAAACAAAAAAGGTCAGAAGGTTAATGTCACCTAAATGTTACATGTCCTGAGGGTAAGTAATGACTCATTTAAATCTTAGGGTGAACAAGTTAGTCCACTGCATAAAACACTTATTTTTAAATCTAGATTAGATGTATCTTTCATACCCTAATAATCACAAGGGCAGAAACATTGTCAGAGAAGCAATGAATGTGAAAGGAACAGAACACTCTGCTTCTCAACTCACAGAGCAAAGACAAACACATGTGTTGCCACTGAGAACACGCTGTGTCCTACAAACAGACTCAACACAGTGTCTGGACCAGGAACATAATCTCCCTGAGAGTCAGTCTATCAAGGTTTATTAGGCTGTATAAAATTATGCCTGGGAAATTAAACATCAGTTTGTGGGCCATTCGTGTGATATATTTCCTTTCTCAAATTCATGATCCTTATATCAGTACATTAAGATGTAGGTATTGATACAGTATAATACTAAACCTCATGCAGCAGTTGTAAAACTCGTCAGTCAGAGCAGATGTGTGATCATGGGTACTGCCTGTCAAATGATTCCTTAATGGAAATATAAAGTTTAGAGTGCAAAGTGAAAAAAATAATTAGTAAACTAGAAAAAACTAATCAGTAACGAGTTCCACAGATTTATTTTGAATAAATTTCTTTCTTCAAAATATTAATTTGTTTTTAATTGGTTCAAACTGGACTCCTGCTTTCAAAAGCTTATAAAATAAGCTGGATTTGTGTTTAATCCACACTCAACATTAGCCATTCTGAATGATGGACTTGCAACATCATTTCACGTCTCTGAAGGACATTTTTGCTGATTTAATATAAAAGGGTGTGTCATGATGGTGCAGTGGATGGAAGGTTGCTGGTTCGAGCCTCAGCTGGATCAGTTGGCATGTCTGTGTGGAGTTTGCATATTCTCCTTATGTACGTGTGGGTTTCTCAGGGTGCTCGGTTTTCCCCACAAGTCCTAAGATATGCGCTTTAGCTGAATTGGGTAAGAAAAATTGTCCGAAATGTATGTGTGTGTGAATGAGTGTGTATGGATGTTTCCCATTGATGGGTTGCAGCTGGGAGGGCATCCACTGCATAAAACATATGATTGATAAGTTGGTGCTTCATTTTGCTGTGGCAACCCCAGATTAATAAAGGGACTAAGCTAAAAAGAAAATGAATGAATAAATGAATAATATAAAATGTCTTCATAATTATACGTATACAAGTTAATTTTATTAATTTTCTTTTACCTCTGATTAGCTATATTTTAGTTTTCCAACTTTTGGTTAATTAGCTTTTTTTCAGTGACATTTTCATGCTATAGTGTAGGTAAACATACCATTTACCCAATCATGAGCAAAAGTAACTTATTTTCAGAAAAGTCGTTTGTTCAACACAAGCGGCAATTCGGCAACTCGTAACTTTTTGGTTTGGTATCTAATTTGTATGAATCCATCTCATTTGTACAATTTAGTACGATTTACTTATCCCCTAATGCCGGCTGAGTTTAGGGGTGGGGTTGGGTGCCATGCCACCTTTTTAAAATTGTAAATTTTTGTATGACTGAACTTGAACAAATTCGTTGGAATGTTTGTCAACTCGACTGACAAACTGTAAAATAGTTACATTTCCACATGGAATCATGCTGCTTTATTTGTGCAAATTCAATTTCATTAGTACAAAAAAAAAGTAAGATTTATAAAAAAGTGTTGTGTACCTAACCCCCTCTTAAACTCATCCGTCATTGGTGAAGGAACAAACCATACAAACATTTTTTAGAATTAGCCACAAAATCAAATTAGCCACAAAATCAAATTGCTGTGAGATTGTGTAGCATTATGCTACCTGAGTCCTATCTAAAGCCAAGCTCACACTCTGCGAGTTTTATTAATCCTTTATGAATATATCTCGGCAGACTGTACAAACATGATTCACATGTCAGATTGTAAAATCTCAGTTGTTAATGTCAGACTGAACAAAAATAAAGACATGCAAGAAGAAAACTAATCTAGAATTTGCCATCATCCAATCTGTGACATGTTCAGTAAATCTTTCTGAAATTATATGTACTTTCTCAAAGCGAATATGATATGTAGCGTTAATTTGGCTCACCACATATAATTTTTTGGGTTTGACGTTGTGCTGATTGCAATATCAGATTCCTATTGGTTCTTGAATTGACAATGGTCGTAGCTGAAGTCACTCTGCTGTAAAGTGTCTGAAATCTTCTGAAACTGACAGAATTTCATCAATTGGACTAATTGATTGCAACGACCGTTAAGCCACTGTCAATAAACACGTCAAACCAATAATCAAAGACCACAGATGGCAGCCCAGGATAACAGGAATCTTTACGGCTTTTTCCAATTTATTCCTTAGATGGCCAGCGTGAGCAGGGCTTACAATGTAAATTTTGTGAGGAAAATGGTTTATTATTTTTATTTATTTTATTTTTGGGGGGAAAAAGGTCCTTGATTAGCAAAATTGAGAATGTAAAACATCTTCATTGTATTTTAGGCTCTATTTACACCCAGCATTAAGATGCATTTTAGTCGACACAATCACAAGGATGACTCTAAATACAGGCGTAAAAAGAATCTGAAACATTTGGAAGTGTGCACTTTTTACCACTTTCAGAGATCGTTGAAGGTGCATTTAACTGACTTGCAAACGCTAGTTGTCAAATGCATTCAGACAGCCACAAAAACAAAACACATACTCTCCATCGACTGATCAGATTACTTGACATGTTTGAGAAGCATGCATGCTAGTCAGACAGGTTTTAAACTTTGCGATCTGAAATAAAAACTGAAGTTTGATTTGAAAGTGTAAAATCATGTTAAAAGGCCAATGTTTTCTTGCATGTTCTGATTGTTACTCAAACCCAATTTCAGCATATATGTCTTGTAGCAGAAACAAGAGCTGCTACTCTCTTTCTCTTGTCTTCTTTATTTTTTAAATATTTGATTGACAGATCAGAAAAAAAGATGTATATGTGCAATAGGTCAAAGAAAAACTAAAGCGTACAAACAAAATGAAAGATGAAAATACCAGGTGTAGATGGGAATGGGATCCCCTTTGTCTACTTGTGACCTGATCAAAATTCATCTTAGTCGCAGGTGTGAACAGAGCCTTAGGTGGAGCAGTGTGTTTATAGCAAAGCAAAATATGAGTTAAAAATCATAATGCTGCTCCAGAAGGTTATTATTTAGGTCTTAAAAGATTGACACTACGTTTGGTGTGCTAAAGAAATACATATACAATTTTGGCAGCTCAGTTAAGTGTAATAACCACCTCCAGTTTTAAAAGAAGCGTACGTTCACAAAAAAATGGAACCATGTTTAAATTAGGTTTTAGATCGACATCGTGTGGACCACATTAAATAAAGCAAAGACAAAGTTAGATTGCCTTTGATTAGACTTTTCTTTATATAATTATAGCTGGCTTTTGCTTTAAAGGTGATTTTACAGCATCATAAAAATATAATGTCCAATTAGAGAATCTCTAGCTTAAACTATAATGACAGGTGAAGAGTAATAAAATGTTTCGAAATGCAAATAAATGTCCAGCCTTAAACATTGATATAGATGGAGACAAAAATTGGCAAAACATAACAGAAACTGTGATGCAAAAAAATGTGGGATAGCTATCTGAGAGAGAATCCTCTTTAATCAACGCCACAACAAACACTATTAAATAATTAACAGGTAGACGAGACTACAGTACATGGAAACACTGAGACATCAAAAGTAAACCAGGACACTTAAAATAAATGGGAAAGTCAATTATGGTGTCGATGAGAAAAACCTCAGAGAAAACCCCTAAAAAATCTTTCTGTCAGTAATTTATGAGCACATATTAGGTTCATCTTATATAACCCAAAATATTTTTGGCGCCAAATTATTGAAGCTACCTTTCATGAAGATCTTTTGAACAACATAAAAAGCAATAAGACCAATTATAATAATAATAATTTATAGATCATAAATAATATTTGGTGTCATGTTGTCCCAATTAATGCAATGAATAAGGTTTCATTTCTTGCATCATAGACCAATTGTTTTACTTTATAACACCTAAATATCGTCAGGAGTCATGGGTATTAACTTTGTGTTGCCTATTTTTGACAGTAAAAGTTGACTTGTATTTATGAATCACCAATGATCAAAGTTTCAGCTTAAAATCTGTCATGTTCTACTGAAAAACAAAATGTCACCTACAACAGATGGCCTGAAGGTGAATAAATTAACAGCAATTTTTCATTTTTGAGTGAGCTGTCCCTTCAAACATTTTTTATTTTATGAAATATCACTCTCGTTACCTCATCTCCTTTCTTGGCCCTCAATAGAGTTATAATTATTGTGTTAAAGTCCTTATAATTTACATCAAAAACCCTTCACTTGTTCAAGCAATCGAACCGAAATTACAAGCTTTTAAAAAACAAACTAGAACAACACGAATGTTAACCTTCTAACTCTCAGAATTATATTAACAAATTATTATTTGTAAACATCAGTTTGAAAACTTATAAACAGAATGCATTGCTGACACAAGCCACTGCTAAAAACACACCACATTGTGCTTTCCAGCTGATTACATCAAACGCAGACTCGGACGTACTGACACGTACATGCGTCACGCAGGATTTAATATTTAGAAAAAAGTGACTCATTTTGGAGAAACTCATTTGGCGTTACTTAACGCCAGCTACCTGCATCCTAGAGAGACACCAGCAAGCAGCAAAACAGCATTAGTGTAACTCGACTCTCTGCAACCATGCAGTGAAACACTTGAGTGAGACTGTTGTTACAGTTACGACAGCTTTCATTCCATAACAAGAACTTTTACGTGTTTTTCATCGCGAACTGCTCTGAGTACAACAAAAACAATAATAACATTTTTTTAAAATTCGCTTCTCGTATTTTCTCTACCTTTCACACTGGTATCAACCTAATAAATGTGTACCTGAAAAATTGATGAAAAGTATGCGGTAAGACTGCGCAATCTCAAATGAAATGGATGGTGTGAATCATACCTGCTCTTCAAACGCGCCTTCAGAAAGTTTCTTCCAAAAGGAGCCATATCGCATGTCAATAAGATCACAGGTCGGATCCAAACATCGCGGAACAGAACCGATCGCGTAAACCCATAAACCCAATCAGGAAAGTGCTGCTGAGTGCTGGTGGAGGCAAAAGTTGAACAACTTGCGAACTTCAAAGAGGAGTTTCAAGCAGGGCCGCCCACTTCACACGGAGGGAGGCGACAAAACTCTAAGTGGAGCTGGAGAAAATCGTGATAGCATCTCTGTTTGGTGCCACTGAGCGAACGGGGACGAGTGCTTTTACACATTTTGTTTTAGTATGTGTAACTCTGGGGTTCAAACTACGTCTTTAAACTCATATGATATTCATATATACAGTTAAAGTCAGAATTATTACCCCCTTTTGAATTATTTTTCTTTTTTAAATGTTTCCCAAATTATTTTTAACAGAGCAAGGGAATTTCCACAGTATGTCTGATTATATTTTTTCTTCTGGGGAAAGTCTTATTTGTTTTGTTTCAGCTAGAATAAAAGCTGCTTTTAATTTTTTAAAAGGTCAATATTTTAAGGTCAAAATTATTAGCCCATTTAAGCTAGCAATATATTTTAAATTGTGTACAGAAAAAAAAACATATTTATACAATAATTACCCTAACCTCCTTAGTAACCTGCCTAATTACCCTAACCTGGCTAGTTAACTTAATTGACCCATGTTAAGCCTTTAAATGTCACTTTGAGCTGCATAGAAGTGTCTTGAAAAATATCTAGTAAAATATTATTTACTGTCATCATGGCAAAGAGAAAAGAAGTCAGTTATTGTTATTAAGCTATTATGTTTAGAAATGTGTTGAAAAAAAATCTGCTCTCTGTTAAACAGAAATGAGGGAAAAAAATAAACAGGGGGGCTAATAATATAAAACCTATCCGCAACATTTTGAATTGGTTAGGAAAAAAGGAGTTTAAACTTTCAATAATACAGTGCTTCTATACTAAAGCAGTAATTTGGGCACTAAAACGTAAAAAGTACTCAAAAGTATAATTTATGTGCTAATATGCACCTTTAAGGTACTAATAGTACACAGGGCTAAACAAAGCACAAAGGTGGAATGGCAGCATTTGCATCCTAAAACTAGGATAGATGGGTTATAATAGCCTAGCAATTACGAAAACTGAAATTTGACATCTTAAATTAAAAAATATATATATTGTGTCAATTAAATGTATTTCCAGGCCAAGGAATATGGAAATAATAATAATAAATAGAATAAAATAAAATATAACTATAAGGAAATATATATATATATATATGTGTGTGTGTGTGTGTGTGTGTGTGTGTGTGTGTGTGTGTGTGTGTGTGTGTGTGTGTGTGTGTGTGTGTGTGTGCGTGTGCAGTGGCGCAGTATAGTGCTGTCGCCTAACAGCAAGAAGGTCGCTGGTTCGAGCCTCGGCTCAGTTGCTGTTTCTGTGTGGAGTTTGCATGTTCTCCGTGCGTTCGCGTGGGTTTCCTCCAGGTGCTCCGGTTTCCCCACAGTCCAAAGACAAGGAGTACAGGTGAATTAGGTAGGCTAAATTGTCCGTAGTGTATGAGTGTGTTTGTGAATGTGTGTGTGTGGATGTTTCCCAGAGATTGGTTGCAGCTGGAAGGGCATCCGCTGTATAAAAACTTGCTGAATAAGTTGGCAGTTCATTCCGCTGTGGCGACCCCGGATTAAGAAAATGAATGAATAAATGTATATATATCCCCCTAATTATAATATACAGAGTATGTAGAGTATTTCTCTATTATTTCATAAGGGTGCCCAAAGTTTTTTCTTATAAAGTGCCAAAAACCTTGATTGAGGGCTGTGGGCCAAATAAATATACACCAAACTCCATTGGGTTATAAATTGGATTGTTTATGTTTAGTTTTTTACGTTTTCTAGTTATTTTTAAATAATAGCAATTAAATTAGGAAATTACCCATGGCAAATCTAAAGTATTACAACTTTAGATTTGCCAAGGGTAATTTCCTAATTTAATTGCTATTATTTAAAAATAACTAGAAAACGTAAAAAACTAAACATAAACAATCCCATTTATAACACAATGGAGTTTAATGTTGAATACAATTCAACAGTTCAATTAAAAAAAGTCTGATTTATTTAATTGAAACATTTAATTTCAGTTGGCTTTTTTGTTGCTCAGCAATAAAACAAACAAACAAACAAACGGTTACGTTAAATTTGAAATCACAATCTCTGTCAAAGGTATTCACCCAAACCGACTCCCCCTCCCTTCTCCCTCTTTTCAGAGATGGGACGGAGGGCCAATTCAAAGATTACCATTGTTGGCCAACTTTCTCCAACTATCTCCTCCTCACATTAATATTTGATTTACTTACATTTAATGGCAAATAAAATACAGTTGCCATGTAATATTTCATATAGTTTTTTTTACCTACAGTGTAAATGGGTCCCAAACAATTCCTTCATGTTTTCCCAATACAAATTGATTAAGTTTATTTTAATATTCTTTATAAATTTACGTGGATTGAACATAAAACAATTAAGTTGTCCCCCAAAAACCTTAAGAATTATGTTGTTTTAACTTATTATTTTTTAAGGTATTTTTTGAGTGCATTGAAGTCAAGCTGTTACAACATCCTCTGATCTTAAATTAAAATGAATCACAACATAATAATTCAGCCTTGACATTGGCTATCATGCATCTGAATGGAATACAAACTGTACTGAGAGAAACCGTCAAGGTCTAACGTCATATATTCTCCCAAATAATTTTTATCTCAGCATGATATGATGAACAACCTACAACAATGGAACGTTTGACACCAAATGGCCATCAACACATGCTAAAACTGATAAATCTTCAAGTATTTACAATATCATTGAGTTCTGGCATCCGACATCCTCTCCAACTTTATTCGTCATCCTCACGCTTCCAAGAACTAATCACAAATTCACTTCTTCACCCCTCCTTCCGAAAATGAAGAGGAACATTAAATGAGCATTTATGGAAGTTTTGACATCAACAACCAAAGTGCTTTCTGAGGTGTTTGCTGATGTCATTGTGACACAGGACGAGGGTGCATGGAGGGAGGGATTGAGAGAGAGAGAGAGAGAGATATGGAGATGAATACGGGAGGGGTAGGAACGATAGTGTGCCTCCTCTGACATCATACAGGCTCTTATAAACCGGGTGGAATGGAGAATGCCATTCCTCACTTCACTTCTGAATAAGACAAGAGAAGACACGGCGAATAGGTTGGAGGAGAATCCAAGAGGGAGCATTGCGACTTGTACAGGACGCTGTGTTTTCTCCCTCCATCTCTGCAACTCTCATACAACTTCTCTCGTTGTTATTCTTCCATCCATTTTCATATTATTTTGTGACCTTTAACCCTATGGACTTAGGCCCAGCTTGAATGTGTAGAAACTGTGGGACTACAAACAACATGCAGATGCAGCTGACCTCCTTTTTGCTCCTTTTTTTATTGTGTAATGGATTATGTTCAGGTAGGTGGACTATTATCACTTTATACTGACTCATTTTACTACATTGACAGTAGCTCCGATGAATTATTCTTCAGAATGACAGATATTTAACAAGAAAATATACTTTGTGATGATTAAATGTGATTGATTAAAACATTTTTGTTATCTTGTTCAATTTCTAACTAACTTCTTTATCTCAGTGTTTATCAGTATTTTCACCAGTAATATGCATTGGTTGTTTTTTCAATTGTGTTTCAATAATTGTATTACCAAATCCATAAAGACAAAACTAAAACTGATGGACTCAATTTAAAAACTATAATTAAAATGTGACCTCTTTAATTTTGCCAGCATTTGCTGGAGAATAATTTTGCTTTTTATTGGCATAATCAAAGTTGTTTCTTGACAAAATACGTCACTTTAATTTAAAAAGGATAATACAAACATTTAAAAATGTATAGATTTACTACATGAAGACAACAGGTAACAAATTACAAAGAAACAGCAAATAACTGTCATAATTAAGAAAATTTACAAAGAAATAAAAAAAATTTTCTTGTAAATTCAACACTTATTAACAACCTCACAACATAAAGTTTTGTATCCTAAAATATATAAATAATCTAAAAAATGTTTTCTTGACATTTAGGTTGAAATAAAAACAGATCCACAACTGCAGATGAGAATAGCATCCGTTTTATTTCCCATCCTTCAATGTTGTGTGTTTTCTCCCTCTTCAGATATAGACCAGGGAAAAAGAGCAATAGAGGATGAGGTTCTGAGAAGTCTCCTCACATCAAAGGTACATTCTTGCTTTTAAAACACCTGTCGAGTGAGAGCCGACAGAGGCAATACTGGCCTTATATGGGGCCTTAATATAGATATGCCCTTTGACTGTATAGGGCAGCTGAATTTTAAATCAAACTCATGGTTATTTCATGGTTTTCTGAATTTAGTATGTTATCAAGTAGCAAAAAAGTAGAAGAATTACTTCTGCTCTCTTTAAAACAAAGATGTCATAAAGAACTGGGTTATCACAGTAATGTCTTAGAAGAACTTTTCTGGTTCCTCAAAGATCCTTTTTAATCAAAAATCCTTCAAATATATATATTTTTATCATTGTATGAAGAAGATTTTCAGAGTCAACAGAGAATATTTGCCACTATTAAAGGGATAGTTCACCCAAAAATGAAAATGACCTCATCATTTACTCTCTATGATGTGGTTTTAAACATTTATGAGTTTCTGTCTGCTGTTAAATAAGATAAAATAAGATATGTTGAAGAATGCTGATTGCTAGCAGCCATTGATTTCCATAGTAGAAAAAAATATACTATGGCCGTCAATGAGCAACCAGCATTTTTTCATAATATCTTCTTTGTTTTAAAGAGAAGAAAGAAACACAAATAGGTTTTGAATAAGTTAAATATATGATGACAGAATTTTCATTTTTTGGGTGAAAATCTTTTTAATAACCATTTGTGGACTGAATTCACCCATCTAAGGATGCAAAAAAGAAGGAACCTTTATTTTTAAGAGTGTCTAGCAAGAACATAATTATCTATTTTTTCATTGTCTAACAGATTAAAAACACTATCATCAAATCACATTTTGCTGTGACAACAATAACAAATGGATCTGGGTATTGTAGCAAAATTACGCTTGTGCTGATTTGTTTTTTTTTATCATGAATGCCAACTGGTCACAAAATTACACATTTTTGTAACATATTGATTGAAATGCTTCCAATCAGACCGCAAATCAGGAGCTGTGTGCTTAAAAAGCAAAATGGACAAAGCTTTCATGCTCTACTGGTGGAGCTAATGATGTGTCATTGCTGAAATGATGCTTAGCTGCCCTAATTCACTGAACAATATTCGGCACCGCATTAACACATCCATTATCTATCGTCAGCACATCACTGACTGTTATCCATTTTTAAGAGAATCACATTTTACATTAGATATTTCTTTTAAACTTTAAATGATGTTTGGCATTTGTAACATTTAGTTCAGATAAATGAGTGTTTACATTGACATTTAATCATTATTCGCTTCTATTAAAAGTGACAAATGAAGACAATAGAAGTAATCAACAACAATACATTAATGAAAATGTAAATATTTTGAAAATTCCAAATTATACTCCAAAAAATAACATTTGATGTTTGTTTAAACTACTTAATTAAAATAAGTTGAAACAAATTATGTTTTTTTAAATCATGTTTAAGCCACTTAAACTTGTCAAAAAATAATAGACTAACTTAATTCTCTCATGCTGTCTCAACACAAATCAATTGTATGGAGCCCAACATTTTATACAGTCTAGTGTAATGCTAAATGTATAAATGGATTATAAAGTAGCATGTAATTTTTAAAATATAAGAAGATACAATTGAAAATACAGAGTTAATAAATAGGTATGACTTTAAATACTTGTATTAAATATTATGTGTTATGCTAATGCTTTTAAAAATGTCAGCAGGCTGTAAAAACATGGACGGCCCTCAGGTTGTAATCTCCTTCCTTAATAATAAAACAAAATCTTTCAGTTTGATGTATTTAAACCACTGAGAATATTTACACTTTCTTTCCAATATCAGACTCACAAACTAAAGGAGATTGTGTTATTTAAGACTGGTGTAATATAAGGCTTATACAAAGTTACAGCCAACAGGTTGAAAGTAGATTTCCAGATAACACTCTAGGCCTTGATCTTGTTAGTTTCATCCTGTGAAGGCCAATAAAGACACTAGAGAAAACTCAAAATGTGCTTATCCAGTATTGGCACCCCGTAAGCTTGATGGAGACTGAGAATAAAGTAATGGTTGGAGACAGCTGGACTTTTCATAAGCTGAGATTTTGATTGAGTCTTTATATCCATACAGCAGTGATGCCAACTCTTGCAACACAAATATGCTACAAAAGCTTCAAAAACTTTTTGATTATTTATCATCATCAGCTTTATTAATTATCAATTTTGAATTATCATTAATTGTTAAAGTGTAACCATGCACTTTGAGTTCAGAAGCAAAATGAGAAGTTATTATTATTATTATTAAACAAAAACTAAATAAATTTAATAGGAGACACACTTTGTTCACTCATCTAAAAGGAGGAGAGATGTAAAAAGCCAACTATTTATGATCAAATAAAATAAATTACAGGCTGTAATGTTTGATACATTACAAAAATATTTATTAAAAATTGACCTCATTAAAAGGTCATCCCTTTCATATTGTAGGTCTGTTCACATCTGGACAATCATCTTTTGTGTTACGTTAGCAGGCTGTAATGCAGTTTATAAATATGTAGATGGAATAGAAAGTACAACAAAACATGTTTAAATATAACCCAGCTAGCCAAAACATGAGATTTTTACATAACTGCAACAAATTTTGTTTCGTTGTGACAAGTTTTGTTGTGACGACATAACTAATTACGTTGTGACAACTGGAAAGTGAAAATCCCAGTTATGTTACAATATAAGTTTATGACATTGCCAGTTAGTAATTACAGTGTTACTGGGTTGTGTACCAATTTGAAGAATTACTTGACTTCATTTGCTTCATAAAAGCAGAATTTTTTTAAAAAGATGGACTCATACTCAAAAGTAGGCACATCTTCAGTCAGAGGCATCAACATTTGTGGACATTTACTCAGAACCAATAAACTCAATTATCTAATTCTCTGCTGTACAAAAATAAATCTACAGTAGGTTATGGAAAGTGTTTGTCTGGCAATGTCGCAGAGTTACAATGTAGCAAAATAACTGCCACAACCAAACTTTGGTCATCAATACGTTGCAGTTAAACATAAAATGACATCATCATATACTATATATGGCAAAGATATATAAATATATATATATATATATATATATATATATATATATATATATATATATATATATATATATATATATATATATATATATATATATAAAAAGATGTTACGTCAGTTACGTTGGCGCTAAATTATCAAATTGCCAAGCTATTGCTTATAGAATACCTGTCTGGGATGTTATTTTGTTAGTGGGATGCTCTGACAACGTTGTGATTTGGTATTGGTATAATAATAGAATTACAACCATATGACGTTGTGGTTACATTGTCTGTTGGTAAGTCTTGAAATTACCAAAAATGACCAATATGTTACGTAACTGTTATGTCGTGTGTTTGCTGGGAAAAATACAGAGTTAATAAATAGGTATGACTTCAAATACCTGTATTAAATATTATGTTTTAAATGTGAATACTTTTAAAATGTCAGCAGGCTATGTCTAATAATAAAAACAAGGATCTGTAAACGAACGTCAACAGCCTTCAGATGGTAATAAGAATATACAGTCGTTCAGTTTGATATAGTTGTATTATTTGCTTCAGGCTGCACACTAAACATGACTTTTTCCAATGATACAGAGAAAGGGGCCATGGAATGGGATGTTAAGACTTTTAGACACTTACAGTTGAAGTCAGAATTATTAGCCCCCCTGAATTATTAGCCCTTCTGTTTATTTTTTTCCCAAATTTCTGATTAACGGAGAGATTTTTTTTCCAACACATTTCTAAATATAATAGTTTTAATAACTCATTTATAGTAAAAGATTTATTTTATCTTTGCTATGATGACTTGCTCTGTTAAACATAATTTGGGAAATATTTTAAAAAAGAAAAAAAAAATCTTCAACTGTATATTATTACAATGAATGACTATTAATGGTGTCAAGCAAAAAATCGAAGCTGCTTCTAAACAAGCAACCAGGTAAAAATATTTTTTAACTAAGCTCCAAAATCTGCAACCCTTTTCCTTTTTAGTGAAACTTAACAAAAAAAGATGTCCTCTTTGAGTGGACTTGGCAACTTTTTTTTCAACTTTTTTTTTTCAAGTTTTTGTTTTCTCTCTCTCTCTCTCTCTCTCGCCATCTGTGCAGGTAAAGGCGAGCAGGCACATCGCCCCCCTGTGGCAGCTTCCTCTGCAGGACGTGTGCAGGATGGTGAACGGGCTCGGTGACTCGTGGCTGGAAGCCTGGGCCAATGAGGAGGCGGCGGAGGACACTGAGGTCCACGCTGACTATGAGCAGAGGGTCTCGGGGACTCTTCTTCAGATGCTGGAGGAAATGCATGACATTCAGAACCTCTGCAGGGTCCTGCAACCTAGAGAGGTGAGACATTTATTTGAGACTGTAAATAACTGACATGTTCTGATACATACTGTAGAAGACTATTTTTGTACTGTATGAGTAGATTTATACTTTACTTCATGTTGTTTTTTTGTACTTAAAAAAGACATGGTCTTAAAAACGGATGAATATATACAAGCAGAATGAAAATAAAGACTTTAAGGGAGGGAATATTTTATCAGTAACAGTTTATAACATATGTCTCAAACTCATTTGCTTTAAATCTGCAGCTCTGCACTTTTTTTCTCCAACCCATATCAAACATAGCTGATTTAACTAATCAAGGTGTTCAAGACTACTACAGACTATTAAGCAGGTGTGAGTTGAAGGTGGTTGGAGCTAAACTATGCACTAAACTATGCAGAGTTTGAGACCACTGGTTTATAAGCTTTCATTTGTCAAAATTATTCAATGCAAATTAAAGTACTAACTAATTATTATTGCATTATAATTTATAATCTAAATTTATTATTTATAGTTATAATATGAAATAAGTGCAAACTACTAACTAATAGGAAATACAATTTGTAAAATATGTAACAATGTATTTTATTTTTGGCTAGTTGCCAAGGAGATGTTTCTCATTTTCATTCTTTTGAAGTAATTTATTAAATAAAAAAATAATTAATAAAAAAATACTTTTAAAAATTCAAAAGGTACTAAAACTAAAAAAAAAAAAAAGGTTAATAATGTAACTTTTAGGATTAAAGTGAACACACACATGCAAATTATTACTATAACTACACTTAATCTCTGTCTTTCTATACTCTATATATGCAAAAACATAAAACCACATTTAAAGGACCATGAAACCCCCCTCTTTTGGTTCAAGTCTACTTTAGAATTTTTTGAAAAAATGTCCCGAGATGGGCGTGGACCACCGCGATCAGAGGGAGGAGTGGGCTAGGCACAGCAGGGGAGAAAGAGGGGAGTAAACAACAGTCAGTACGGTCACAAAATGAGACACAAACCGCGAGGAGACCCATGATTTTATAGTTTACAAAGTTAACATGCAAAGAAAAAAAAACAGTAAGTAATTTAATGTCCTGCTGCATTTGTTATTTGTAATTTAATTTAATATTTACACATAAAACAATTTGATATACCATAATAAAGATAATTATATTTATATAAACACTATAAATGAGGAGGACTTCTGTCCTCCTCAATCCCTGGGTCTGAATGCAGGTGCAGTAGATAGCAGTGCAGCAGGTCTCTTGCCTTATCTATTTTAACCATTAACCATGACGGTAATCTGGAGGATTTTAAACATGACCACAGCAGGATAGATATAGGTGATGTGTCTGAATGATAACAAACTCAACTGATAAACTACAAAGTACGCCATTCTTCAATTTTTGTACAGCTCTCTCAACAAAAATGCTTGCTGCAAACCAATAGCTTTGCTGTATTTGCCCTGACAAACCCTGTGGATCATGGAAACAAACACATACGACCCGCGCAGGCTCATCCATTGGGTCTTAGAGCTTGGCAGGTCTGCCTTGCCTTCGGAAAGCACATGCTCCCATGAATAATAAGAAGCAGGGTCTTCTCATAGCATAAGAAAACTTCGCTATAAATAATAATCAGAAACCGACACGTCATCACTCCACTAGCAGATTCGCGCTACATCACCAATTTTGATCCCGCCCCCAAAATTATTTTAAACCTGGAAGATAAAATTAGCTGACAAAAGGTCAAAATTATCCAACTTTCACAACAAATAAAGCTAACTGATGCTCAACACAAACAACACTGTTAAAGTTTAAAAAAAACACTTGATGGTGTCTTTTAAACTTTTAAAAAATTGGTTTTGCAACTGTAGTCACTCTTCAATACTTCAAAAAAGCTTCCTGTTTTAGTAATTATGTGCCTTGCAATTGTACTCTTCAATACACAAAAAACAAGACATCTGATTTGTTTTTTGCAAATAAATAATAATAATAATAAAATACATCTATAAATGCCTATATCTTTTAGATGAAACTAATTCTGAATAACAAAAAAATTATAGAAACAACATCTACATAAATGTGTTAAATGTTTCTCAAACATTTGATTGATTGTAATATAATTATTTTAAATTCAACACCACAAAAGCAACAACTGCAAACAAAACTGCAAAAAAAGAAAAGAAAAGAAAAGAAAAACATTTGATATGAATTGCTGTGTTTGAAAGTGACAGTGAATTTTTATGAACCTCCAGTTGATGGGTCAACTCACAAATCATTAAAATTCCCCTAAATTACCTTTAAAACACAGTCTCTGTCAGTTTGCCCAGTAGACTCCATCAGCTGCACACGTTATTCAAGCACGCTTCAGTGGAGCTCTAAGCAGAAACCATTAGAAAGAGCCACATGATGAACTGAGTGTCATTCAGGCCATGACAGATGATTGACAGCACTGTCCACCCAATAGCTGTGATTTTCAGCGCTGTAATAATCTGAGTGACATTGAGGGAAAACGCCCAAACATTCTGTCTTTCATTTCAGCTTCAAGACGAGCAGGAATATCTGGAGCTGGAGCAAAACAGCGACAGTCCGCTGAAGAGGAAATCTCCCTATATACTGAAAAGACAACTGCGCACTAATAAATCCAGACGGCCGTACATTCTCAAGAGAAGCGTAATTTACTGAAGATCCGCCGACAGAAAGACATTTTTACATTTTGTGAATACGTGTCTTTTTTCACTGTCGTAATATTATATAGCAACTCTATGTTCTGTTTCAGCCAAATCTTTATTTATTTATTTGTTTATATATATTTATTTATTTATGTGATTTCCAAAGTTCTTCATTATGTGATAGATGTTGTAAATAAAACAGCAGTCACTTCAAGAGTATATTTATTTATTTATTGTATATTTATTTTTTCTCTAATGGAAATAAATCATACTTATTAAAACTCCTCAAGGTGCATCTTGTATTATTTCATGGTAAATATTAAGATTTATATGACACAAAGGACATTTTTGGATAAAATAGAGAAGATTTCAGAGGTGTGCGATGTCTAAAAAAATATTTGAATAGTTCTTTTTTATCACTGACATTAAGTACGTCACTGACTTTGCGAAAAACATGCCTTGAGAGTGCAGAAGCTCAACTGGTGTGGTTGTTTTAATTGAGACTCACAGATTGGTTGCTGACTAACAAACCTGTGACATCATGGTTTTTGTGAAGCATACAAAAACAAGTTGCTACCTTAAATTTCTAAATTAAAACAGCCCAAATCTCCATGCTATTTTCAACCTTTTTATTATTTTCTGACAACATTAACGAGATTACAATTTTTTCCTTTTATTTTTTAGCTCCCGCCTCAGAGTTCTTCTGATTGGTCAAATGCTGTGAGTGTGGAAATGAGCACAGTTGCAGGTGAAAGGTAAAAACATTTTGAAAGACGCAAGTGTAACAGTCAAATTATGGAACTATAAGATACTGTTTAATCGTGTGCGCACAAGTCCCTTTATACGCACACATTATATTAAACAGTTGTTGTCCGCTGCACCTGCTGTTATGGATGGATACAGTGTTAGCATTAGTTTGCAAGCTTAACATTACTAAATCTTAAATTTGATACACAATTATTTTTATTTTTTTTTAGTATTTACACAGTTTGCTAATTTTAACATTTTATTTTTCCATTATTGTTCAGTTCTAAAGCTGATTATGACAAATCACTTTTCCCTGTTCAAAATAATCAGATAAAGCAACCACTGCAAATTTGTCACTTATTCTTGTTGTACCGTACCTGTATTGAACAGTGACTCCAAAACCAAGGTACTGTACTTACTGAACCGTGATTTCAGTATGTTATTATACAAACACTCACTAGCCACTTTATGAGTTACATCTGTCCAACTGCTTGTTAACCCAAATTTCTAATCAGCCAATCACAAGGCAGCAACTCAATGCATTTAGGCATGTAGACATGTTCAAGACAATCTGCTGCAGTTCAAACCGAGCATTAGAATGGGGAAGAAAGGTGATTTATAAGACTTTGAACATGGTTGTTGGTGCCAGACGGGCTGGTCTAAGTATTTCAAAACTGGTTATCTACTGGGATTTTCACGTACAACCATCTCTAGGGTTTACAGAGAATGGTCAGAAAAAGAAAACATATCCAGTGAGCGGCAGTTCTGTGGGCACAAATGCCTTGTTGATGCTTGAGGTCAGAGGAAAATGGCCAGACTGATTCGAGCTGATAAAACAGCTACAACAGAGTTACAACAGAGGTATGCAGGAGAGCATCTCTGAACGCAAAACATGTAAACCTTGAGGCGGATGGGCTACAGCAGCAGAAGACCACACTGGGTGCCACTTCTGTCAGCTAAGAACAGAAAAAGTGGCTACAATTCACACAGACTCACCAAAATTGGACAACAGAAGATTGGAAAAAACGTTGCCTGGTCTAATGAGTCTCGATTTCTGCTGCGATATTCGGATGGTAGGGTAAGAATTTGGCATCAACAACATAAACATTGATTTATTCTGCCTTGTATGCCTGAGTATTGTTGCTGACCATGTCTATCCCTTTATGACCACAGTGTACCCATCTTCTGATGGCTACTTCCAGCAGTATAATATGCCATGTCATAAAGCGGGAATCATCTCAGACTGGTTTCTTGAACATGACAATGAGTTCACTGTACTCAAATGGCTTTTACAGTCACCAGATCCCAATCCAATAGAGCACCATTGGTATGTGGTGGAACAGGAGATTTGCATGGATGTGTAGCCCACAAATCTGAAGCAACTGTGTGATGCTATCATGTCAATACAGATCAAAATCTCTAAGCTTTAAGAAATAATAATCATTAGCATGAATTAAACATTACCTATTAAACATTAACTACAATTATGT
The DNA here is from genome assembly GCF_052040795.2 of Danio rerio. Taxonomy (NCBI): domain Eukaryota; kingdom Metazoa; phylum Chordata; class Actinopteri; order Cypriniformes; family Danionidae; genus Danio; species Danio rerio. Next base: position 17,781,319 of record NC_141038.1, read on the forward strand.
TTTCTAAAATAACTGTGATTAGATCAAATAAGCTAAATTAGGTAATTAATCAATAATTGTGACAAACTTACTGACCAATAACAAGCCATTTCCATTTCTCATTTGCTATTTGTAATACTGCAGCATCATTAAGATGAACGCCCAGTCTGCCCTTCAAAGATATATATTCTGTCCAAAAAAGTGCTCTGTAATAGTACAATGTCATATAAAACATTCCTCTGGACTCCAGCTGACACGTCAAAGCAATTAAGAAAATAAAAGGGAAATATATTCCATTACTCTCCATTAAGAAAATAAAAGGACATTTCACCAGTAACAGAGCTGAATCACTGATGAATAAAGCAATGATTTGTCAAACTGTGAGCTACATTGCACATCACTTACATTAATGAAATGGGAAAAAAGACAGCTTGTTGGTTTCCATTTCTCTAATTGGCCACTGATAATTAAAAATACAGTACTAATGCAGCTAAGTAATTAGCTTTGAAAAGCGCTGAACAACTCAAATAGACTAAATATATTATTTCTCCATGGCCTTTTGCCTTTATAGGGTACTGCAGAGATACTGATCCCTGAACTAATTAATGATCCATTCGAATCCCAAATTCACTATAGATGGCATGTTAGATATGTTAACAAAATTTAATGCAATAAGGGCTTGTACAGTATTTTACAGATCATGCAGTAAGTGATCAGAGCTTCTTCACCAGTAGATGGCAGTGCAGTCCTGCAGTTCAAGTCTTCAAAAAGGCAGCAAGATGAGATGCCTAAAAAGTGATAAAAGGGTATTTTATCATCCACTTCAGAAATCATACTTAAAACTACTGATCTTGTTCTATATTTGATATTTTTTTCCATCATTAAATTGTTTATAAAGGCTGGTAAGCAATGGTGCATCTTTAGTTTGAGAATATGTTTTTAATTTAAATCTCTTTCCCGACATCTATGTATTTAGGGACTATATGTCGATAGAAAATCCAAGAAATAATAAGTTGATTAAACAAATGCTTTTTTTCATTCAAACAAGAAAACAGAACATTTATAAAATCATCATTTATAATTAAAATAAACCATTTATAATGATATTTTATGTATATAATCATATAAACAACCACAATAGTTGAAATAAAAAAAATACCTAAAGCTAATTTTCTGTGCTGTTTTATAAGACAAAGACAAGAAAAACATGTAAACAAACACTGTATATAATACAGCTATAACAAATGTAAATATTAATATAATATAAACAATTATTTTTATATTTTTTGTATGTTTTCTTTTACTTCCATCTTTTATTCATTATTTTAATTATTTCATTTTGCGTTTACTTTTATATTGACAAAATAAAATACATGACATACATACAGGAAGAAATACAAAATGTCACTTATAATAATATAATATATAATAACAATATGTCAATTAGAATAAAAATATATCAAATCAATTAGAAATGAGTTACTAAAACTATTATGTTTAGAAATGTCTTGAAAAAATATTTTCTTTGTGAAACAGAAATAGGGGGAAAAAATAAACAGGGGGCTAATAATTCAGGGGGGCAAAAAATTCTGACTTCAACTGTATGTACACACACACAGTACAGTGCTCAGCATAACTGAGTACACCCCATTTTGAAAATTAATATTTTTTATCTGTGAATATAGGCAATGAATTTTGGTGCATTTAAACAAAACAGATTTATTAAAAAGATATACTTATTAAAATAATATTTTTATCACCAACTATATTTAAAAATTGAAGGAAAATACATATTTAAGCAAATTAAAAAAATATATACTTTTTCTTCTTTTGATTTTTCCTCTTTATTAAAAATGTTAATTTAATATTTTTCTTTAACATAAGTTTGGCTGTACTAGTTTTTGGATGGTTATCGTAAGGTATTTTGTTAGATAGGCTCCAGATTCGGCTTCAGTACTGACTAATCTAATGTATATGCACAAATAAAATATTAATGTATAGATTACTATTAAAAATATGAATTTAAAAGATAGATTTGTGAAGGGTGTACTTATATATGCTGAGCACAGTATATGTATAATCTAAATGTGATTCCAGGAAAAGTGTTTTTTTTTTTTTAACCTCTGCTCTAGTTATGAGCTATAAAACCAGTCAGAAAACTTCAGCCTGACTGAGCTAATCTGCAACGGTATAAAGCATCTCTGAGGTGTTGATTGAGGTCATATCTGGATATTATCCGGATATTTCCAGTGACTGCACATCACAAGCATTACTCTCAGCCGAACTTGAAATGTTTTATTTTTTTTTATTGATGCTCATGTGTGCAGTCCTGTTTGGAGCTTTTTTTTTTTTTTTTTTTTTTTTTTTTAACATTTCTGCAGGCATTGATCGCATATGGCTGCTTGTCTTGTTTGTCACTCACTTTATTGCCTGCCGCTGAAGTCTAGGGAAAAACAGCCGTGTCCTTCGACAAGGTCCCAGACAATACAGATAGGAGGACAGGCGCATATCTCTGTATTTACACAACACTGATTATTTGATGGTTGTGTTGTTGTGCTGCTGCAGCCTGTTTGATATTTGAGCAAAGCAGCGGCCTTTTCTTCTTATCCCCCCTTGTTTGTTATATTAAACAAAACAAAACAACATTAAAATAATGTGTTAATAAGTAAAAGTGGTACAAATATTATACATTTAATAATGTTATATTTAAAATTATTACAACTCTTTTGTTGATAAATGCATATATCCTATTGGACTGAAGAATAAGTGCAAAGAATAAATACTTAAAATTACATATAATCAATATTTTAGTGCTGCACTGTGATCATTTAATAACATGTCATCAAATTATTCTCATTCTAAATATAACTGAATTGATTTATTAGTAAACCAAGAGTGCCCAAACTCTGTCCTGGAGGGCAGGTGTCCTGAAAGTTCCTAGTATAGCTAGAAAGAGCTTGATTAGCTGGTGTGTTTAATTGGGGTTGAAACTAAAATATGTAGCACATCAGCCCTCCAGGACAACGTTTGGGCACCCTAGATATAAACCATCGTTTACTCAGTGGTTTTGGTGGTTGA